>NC_137424.1:77228028-77585528 GCF_964374335.1 Astatotilapia calliptera | reverse complement strand
ATGTTTGTTCCAACAGAACATTCAGATCATAATTCAGATGTGAAAAGCTGTCAGACAGGACAGCTTATATAAACACAGTGTTTAGTTTGTGAGAGCAGGTAAAGGCAAAGAACCAGGAATGAACTGTGGGGACCTGATTGGACGCTTTGGATTTCCTGATCTCACAACCACGAGTGCTGCTGCTGCGCCCTGCTGGGGCCAGTTTCCCCCCAACTGTCCCCTTGAACCACCTGGAGGTGTGAGCGCTTAATGTTAGGCGTTAGTTATTAATGTTACTGATGTTCTTTTGTGTTTTGGGAACTAATTACTAAAGTGGGCTTAACTTTATCATTGACCTGCTGGCGTTCGGTTTATTTCCACATAGTCTAGTTTGATGCACGTTCATGTCACAAGCTTCAAAACGTTTGTCACACTGGGAGTGACCTATGACCCTAAAGCTAAATGCACCTTTCACTGAACATGAGCTCACTGCACAACAATGACTGCAGATCTACACACAGACACACACACAGGCGGTGTGTTGAGGTGAATAACAGACTTTTAATTTGCTTCTTAGGAATAAAAATGCTTCCCAAATATTTCATATGAATAAAAATGTAGAAACATCTGGAGCACAGATGTGTAAAGATGCTGTGATATTCAATCAGAGTCAAAATGAGGAAAGAGGAACAGACGGTTTCCAGATCAGCACACATGACCCTGCAGCAGAGTTCACTATAGTGCACGGTGGTTGTAGATGGACTGGAGTAAGAGCACATCTGAGATGGAAACAAGGAGCACAGGCTGTATGTAGGAGATGGATGAAGCCTCCAGTCACTCACACAGTCCCATCTTAAAGCCTCCAGCCTGGTGTTTAGAAACTGGCGAGAGGGAAGCGAGGGGACGCTGACGCAGCAGTAACGTGTGGCTACAGCATGAACATTGTTGTGTTGGAGACCAGAAACCCATCCATCTCTCACCAGAGTGGGCTTGTTTATTTAGAGGTGCAGTTACTGCAACGCTAAGGAAACACTGCCTCCGTCTTTCACACAAAGCCTGGAGTTCCCTGCGTGAGAGCAGGCATGGATAGACCTGACTGTTGGGAACATATCCACCGACTTCTGAGCGTTGAAGTGTTGACCGGTCTGCAGGCTCAGGCAGCAGCTGACTGTTAGCCTGATGCTGCAGAGGAAGCTGTCAGCAGCTCCCACAGAGCCTGACTGACTGTGAGAGGACAGAGGGACTTCAAATCCAGCATCGCTTCAGCCTGTGAGGAACTATTCGCCGTGGTTATTTGTAGTACGATGAATCGTGTCTGCAGATCAAAGCGTGACTGTGAGATAATCACAGGCAGTGGCTGAGATACAGTATGGTGGCATTAAGTGCAGATTCCTTCAGAGCGCCATGCTTAAGCTGGACAATGTCAAATTCAATTTTTCCAGAAGGAATTCAGGAGAAATTTCTGTCCTTTAAAAAGATTGAATTTGCTGCAGCAGTTGAAATGACAAGTTCACAGCACTGGAGCGCAGTGTGACACAACAGTCTGCCTCACACCAAGGATGACCCTCATTGGGCCGTACAGCTCATGTGACAGTAACAAAGATTATTATGGCCGTCTTCTCCCAGAACCACACAGTCTGCTGTGACTCCTCCCCGTTCAGTCTGACCTCGCCTGGTTTCTGCTCCTTCTCCTGTGAGAGACAGGAAAGAAAAGCATCTCCCTCCATGGCCTCCATTAGATCCACAGTGTAGTTCAGGATATGTTGTTGGGACGTCCTGACCCAGAGACTATTCTCACCATTATTATGTGTCTGTGTGAGCATTGCTGCAAACCCTCTGCACTCGACGTCATCCTGCAACATTTCAAATCCAGACAGTAACGCTGGACGAAGCTTTAAAGCCTCAAACACGGAGCACCAACTCGTCTATGAGCACATTTGCATTGTGTAGAAATACAGTAATGAAATAGCTTCATTTAAATCTTTGATAAACAATTGAATCATTTTTCAATCCTAACAACAAAACTGCTCCATCACTTTTATTCACACTGAGATCAAATGAAAAGAAGACCGGCCTGACTGCTTTGGGAATATTTCTAAATGCCTCCATCTGCTCCTCTGTGCTGTGTTCAAAAACAAGCAGCCAGCTGGGAAATCCCGCTCACGCCCCAGCCCTCGCTCAGAAATACAAGCTGCAGCTGCAGAAGTGTGAGCAGCACATGGACAGCTTCACAGAAAGAAGATTCAAAGTGAAAATATTTGACTTTTCTTTTCTTCATTGGTTGAGCAGTTGACAGCTGCTGCTTTAAGAGCTCAAGCCTACGAGGCTGAAACAGGTCACTTTGGCTGCAGTGATGCTATTTTCATGTGTCTTTACAACGCGAGTGATGGCTGTGGCGTGGTGGGAGGGAGCGTCTTTTAAATGCAGTCATTAAATATTCCTCAGCTCTGAATGAATCCCAGGAGCTCTGGCTGCTCCGTACCCAGCAGGGCGGGGCCTGTGTCGTACCCAGCAGGGCGGGGCCTGTGTCAGAGGGAATGGCAGGAACGTCACTATCACGTCTGCACTCTGTGTCTTTGTGCTGCTGCTCGTCTCCCACCACCCTGCAGTTCAAAGGGTTTCTGCATGGTGCCACCTCCTTTCTGTTTACATGAGGTCGTCCATCAGCCCTTCCCCACCAGCGCTGAGCTGTATGTGTGCAGCTTCTTTTCTAAGGCGAGCAGTGCAACAACATTTCAGAATCAGCAGAGTACCATGTGCACAAATACGGGCCTGCAGGTCTGTCTGCACTCACAGCTAAATACACATGAAAGCATTTTACTGGTGGACATCACTGAAGGTTTCCTTCATAAATATAAAGAAATACTTAAAAAATAACAAACATTGAATAGAAGTGATTTGATTTCATGAGGTTTTATTTAATAAGCTGTTTTCTTTTGGAAACGAGGACCAAACAGATTTGTGGAGCAGGAAGTCCAATAACGTCGGTGCTGGTCACAAGTTTTCCAGCTCACTGCATCCTCGCTTATTTCCTTATCTCTGACCTTTGACCTCAGCTTTGTCCCTGATTTTTTTCTCTTTTTTGAAACAGTTTTTAGGAGGCAGTGAATTCTTTGGAAGCTGATGTTTGGTGCGCCCTCACCAGCCCAGAGAGATAAGAGGAGCCGAGACTCTGTGATAAGATTCAGCGATTAAACCAAAACTTCTTTTCTTTGTTTGTTCGCTGATGTTTAGTCTGAGAAATGCCGACTCCCTGAATACTTCTGTGGTCACATGACCATCGAGGTCTAAGATGTTTCAGAAGGACACAGTGGAAACATGTGGGAGTGGGGGTCTCAGCCACAGAGAGATCAGGAGGGGATCTGATGGGAGCATCAGTTTGATGTTGCAGGTTTATCTTCAGTATGTTTCACCTGAGCTCATATTTGAGCTGCTGTGTGTGAATGAATCACTCTGCTGCTCAGACGTCTGTTTATTCTGAGATTCTTACCACACGTCGCTCCTGGTGACGTCTGCTTTTTGATGCTCGTCCTTTCATCGGCTGCTGGAGGAAGAACTTGAGATCAGTGAAGTCTCTGTGCTGCTGTGTCCAGACCACATAGCCAGTGTTTCTGTCACCGGGCCTTTTCACAGTCCCAGTGAAAGAACTGGTTCCATCGAAGTGCAGCCCAGAGGAGCAGTTAAGATGCTCCTCCTCTTCCACTTTTCCGAGCTCCTTTCTTTTTCTGTCTGAAAACATGTTTGCATCAAACGTGTCACAGCAGCACAAACACTGCTGCTGACAGTAGGCCTGCTGTGACTCTGCTGTGGCAGACTGAGGGTCCACACTCTGGTGGGTTTCACACACATCTCCCTGGAAGCTTCACACAGTCTCAGCTGATTAGCATCTTTGTGCTGCAGATTGAAGGTGATCCTTCTATAATAACTTGTTTGCAGCGATGCTGAAACTGGGAGCTTTAACATTAGCAGCAGCTCGCTCTCTGACCTTTCACCTCTAAGCCTCTAAACAGAAACTGTGCTAGCACAGCTCCAGAAACACGAGGCAGAGGGTGGCTGTGAGACTGTAGCTGGATCGTGTTACACTTTATCCTGTTTATCGCATATTTGAACATCTCACACTGTGAACCTTCAGCTGATAGCGCAGTTTGTGTGACGGTCACGGCTCCTTGCTGTCAAGCACACTGCTGCACAAACACGTGGTCAGTGCTAATCACTGTTTTCTGGTGCCTTGTTTTTCAGGCTGTCATACTAAAGAAGACGTCCTGATCACTGGGGGTCAGTCTGATAACTGACTTTCATGGCTGACTGAGAAACACGGCTCCCATCACCCCTCTGTCTGCGTCTGTCTCAGCAGAAACACCATTTAACCCCAAACCATGGATTTAATCAGCGCTCAGGTTCTGTTTGTCTGAATTCTTTTACATTTTTGAGAAGTTTTTTAACCTCCACCTTCCTGTATCACTGGACCCTCCTCTCTCTTCTTCCCTTCCTGTTAACAAACGTCATTCTTCAGCTTTTGTTTCACCACCGTCTCCTCTGCAAAACTCACAACACTGAGAAACTGAGTGTTACGTGCCTGTGTTGGTGGGTTATCTGTTTCTTAATGTGTGTATGCAAATTCACCTGTGCAGGGGCTCGGCTGTGATTGGTGGACCTAAGGAGCGGCCTGATGTAACTGGTTCCTGCTGTGGACATGGACTATAAAAGGGCGACCGAAGAGCTGAAGTGCGGGGGGTGTGGCAGACTTCCCATGCACTTGCCGCAGGTCCAGACGGAGCAGCCGTAGCAATAGCTATTTGGTTAAAAGGTCGGGCATGTGTGTGAAGTGCAGAGCAAGTAGGGGTGAGCTGCCGATTATTTTGGGAAGCCTTCTTTTCTCCTGTGTTTGTAGACCAGGGAGGTCAGACTGTGTTATTTCTTTCTTTTCTTTTCCTTAAACAGGTCAGAGGGGAACCGAAGCCCAGGTTGAGTTTTGTTTGTTGTGTTGGCCTTAGCTCACCCCGAAATTATACACTCCCACTACCGTGAGTGCCACTGTTGTCAATAAACTATTGTTAAAAGTCCGATGCTGTGTCTGTTTGGGCATGGGAAGTCACGGGACACCCCGCTCTTGTTAAGGTCATTTCAAGCCGGGTCGTAACACTGAGACACAAACGTTTCCTGAGCTAAAGCTGACGGACTGACAGCTACAATGAGTGACTCTCTTTATCCTGCTGAACCCTGAGGAGGACACAAACACACACACACACACACACACACACACTCACACACACACACACACACACACACACCAAACAACTGTGATGCCTGGTTGATCACAAACAGGTTTTTAGGGTTAAAATAATGCCTGACAAAATGCTGTGGTTTGGTTTATCTCTCGGTTTGTGCCAGGTGGGTGGAGCCTGTGTGATGGGGGACGTTTCAGATGCAGCGGAGCATTTTAAAGTGAAGGTTTAGAGGTTTCTCTGGAAGCTTCATGGGAGCCCACATACCTCAGTTTATCCTGGCAGTGATTTTTTGTCTTGTTTTTGTTTTATTAGCATTTATAAGGTTCCTGTTTCTGGTTTCCTGATGTCCTGATGCACAGCCAACATCCACAGAATGTGTCAGTTCATTGAACAATGCTTACGCTGCACAACAGGCTGTTCAGTTATAATCATACAATCTCCATCAAAGGTGTGCACATGATCCAGTTAGTTTATAGGTCACACAGCCTGGTGTTTCTATTCATTTGTCCTTTCACATCACAGGAGAAAAACAGCAGCTGGTGTGATGCATCCAGATGAGGGTCCATCAGAGTTGAACTCGACAGCATCATTAACAGCACAAGCGTTACACTAAATCACATCAATCTGAGGCGTCTTCAAAACCCAAACTGTGCAAACTCACTTTTATTATTTATTCATTATTATTTTAACTACCTGCAGTTACACGAAGCTCCAACAGCTCAGTCTGTACTTACACTAATGAGGGGCGCCCCACAAAAACTCTGAGGCAACGACTGATGTATTGATCACAGTTTTTAACCAAATCAATTTAATACTAGTAACATCACTTTGTTACTTATGTTAGCTTCACAAATGGCCCTTATGTGCTATCACACACACACACATACACAGTGGGGCCATAATGTAGTTTTTAAGAGCAGCTGTGTCATTTATCATCAAAAGTCCTGCATGTATGTGCCCACGTGTTGTATTGAAGCAACCAAGTGATGAATCACTGTTTTCCACTTTGTTGTTTTGCAAAGTGTTTTTTTGTTGCATTGTTGATTTGTTTTTACTGAAGCAGCTAATAAAGCACAATGGAAAACAATTTTGCCTTTCTTGTAAGACTCTATAAGAGAATGAAACAATGATGCCAGTTATAAATAAAGACAATAAAGTGAATGAATTATGAAACACTCATTTTATTTCTATTAGATCTGAAAATGTTGTGTAACACTAACAACCTAAGACAACAAATAGATGCGTTGGCCTGTACAGGAGATAAAGAAAAATTAACAACAGCTGTGAAATGGAAGAGTTCAAGTCACCAAAGGAAACTGGAGCTGGGCTTGTTGCAGGATCTGAAGTTACTAAACACTTCGTGAGTGTCTGCACTAAAACTTAGGACCATATAATTATAAATATGTGCGTGACGAAAGCTGGGCAGCACGCTAACGTCCTTACTCGTATGGGTCTAACCCAGGGGTGGGCAATCTCAGTCCACGAGGGCCGGTGTCCCTGCAGGTTTTAGATGCGTCCTCGGACCAACACAGCTGATTTAAATGGCTAAATTAGCTCCTCAACACGTCCTGCAGTTCTCCAGAGGCCTGGTAACGAACTAATCATGTGATTCAGGTGTGTTGACCCAAGGTGAGGTCTAAAACCTGCAGGACACCGGCCCTCGTGGACTGGAATTGCCCACCCCTGGTCTAACCCTTTCACTCCTTTGGTTTATTTCCTCGGACTTTTGTTATTGCCTTTTCATCAAGTCTGTCTTTGCACCTGCTGTGTTCTCCATCGTTTTGTACATCACTGTTTTCAGACTGAAGCTGATCAGACCATCACAGAGAGCCTGTGGGGGACCGCTGACCTCTCAGCTTTGTGGAACACAGACGTTTTCTTCAAACACTCACAGCAGTCAGAGTCAGTTTAGTATTTTAATGTGTTTCAGTTACACTTTGGTCAGGTTCAGGCAGCAGAACTACTCGGCTAGATTTAGGTTAGTTTAATAAAGTTTGGGGTTAAAGTCGACTCTTCCTCAGGTCAAATCTATGAGTTAGTGCAGTTTGTTCTTTAGTATAAACCATAAAGACAAATGTGTCACATGTCCAACCTCCTTAAAGGACAGCCTCTCCCATCTGTGGACCCTCAGTGCTGCCGGACTCATCTCATACTGAACTCACCCACTCTGTGTCTGTCACGGTCCTGGGTCGGTGAGTGTTAGTTTATTTTGATGTTTGTTTGTTTAGGTTCATTAAGTTATCCAAGCTCGTTTGTTATTATATTACCCTTGTGTTAAGCCTCCCTTGCCCTTCATGTGTTTTATGTGTGTGTGTCTTATGTTGTCAAGTTCATGTTGTCGTTTCTGTCATCTCCCCTGTACTCAGTCTGCCTGGTTCGTGCGTCTACCTGTCATGCTTCATGTCTATGTGGTTATGTTAAGTTCATGTCATGTTTTATCTCCATGTCTCTGTTTCCTGTTTTATTTTGAAGAGTCTGGTGTTCTTTGTTCATTGCAGTTAGTGTTACTCTCCCCTGTATGGTCATTATGTCTCATTGTAGTCAGCTGTGTTCTCGTGTGTCTCCACTTCTCCTGATCACCTCATGTGTGTATTTAAGTCCTCTGTTTTCTATGTTTCGTTGTCAGGTCGTCTGTTTGCATCCCCATAGTGTTACGTCATAGTTTACTCAGTGTTCATACTTTGTCGTAGTATTTTCACTTCTTAGTCCTTTAGTTTTCTGAGTGTTCACAGTTTTCTTAGTTTTCATAGCTTCATGCTGTTTCATGTGCCAACATCTAAATAAAGGATCGTCTTCTGTTCAGTCAGCAACTCCAGAAGTGTCTGCTTCTGGGTCCTGTAAACTAAACTTATCGGCGCACCCCGCCGTGACAGTGTCAGTCATCAGTGGATTCACTGTTCCTCAGGTTTCATTAAAGGTTTTTCTACATTCTTGTTCCTGTCAGAGCGTCACGTGAGTCATTAAACATCAGTGATCAGTATCAAACATGGAACATGTACAGGAGACACGTCAGTCAGTGTGGACCTTCTGATGTCATCACTGTGTTTACTTTGTTGTGTTATGGTTGGGATTCAGAAATGTTCACTGCCATCACTTCATGAAATGTTACAGGGGTGTGTGTGTGTGTGTGTGTGTGTGTGTGTGTGTGTGTGTGTGTGTGTGTGTGTGTGTGTGTGTTTAGTTTGTGGGCGACGACTGTAACACTGTCAGGTTCACCCACTGTGAGAGAAGAGCAGTGACTGGAACAATCTGAGCTCATATTGTGAATAGAAGAAGAGAGAGCTGTGCCAACTGGAGCTCAGAAACATTAAGATTGATTCAACATTATGAAGAGAAGTAAACCAGTTAAACTAACTTAAAAGTCTGAATGATTAAGTTAAGTGTTTGCTCGTAGGGGGTCATCGACCTCATGTTTGTCACTGTGGGAACTTTGTGTCGACTAAATGCAACTTAAAGCTCGACGGCTGCCCAAATGTTTTAAAGAAGTTGATACATTCAAAAAGCTGTGACACTTGTTGCTCAACATTTTTTAATTTTTGTTTTCAAAGCTTCTTCTGGTACGAGACTGACACGCCAGTGGGAGGAGTCAGCAGACGACCCGCTCTACCTGCTGAGCCACAGGTGGAGTCATCAGGGTGGAGTCGTTTCAGTAAGGACAGATCAATAGAAAGAATGAAGACAAAGAGTTATTGATGAGCAGAATATAGACAGATGTTTGGTGGTTGGACTCCGATGGCCCGTCTCAGCAGAACTGAACCCAGCTGTGACGAGGATTAGAGCAGGACCCCAAAGAGAGAAAGTGATGTCACCACAGCAGAGTTCTGGTCTACAGGGAAAAGAACATGAGCGTTGAAGCTGATGCATGGCACAGGTTGTTATGTGAAGGCTGTGTGCAGGCAGGAATGGTGGACCCAAAGTGCAGACGCTCGGAGGCACAATGTAAACTCAAAACAGCTTCAATGCTGAACTCAGAAAGGTAACAAAACTGAGACTCCAAATAAACTCATGCGAGCAGACAGAACACACAGCATAGGAAACGGTAGCTCACGACCCGGACACAGAAACACAGGGCTCAAATACACAGAGGAGC
The DNA here is from genome assembly GCF_964374335.1 of Astatotilapia calliptera. Lineage (NCBI taxonomy): Eukaryota > Metazoa > Chordata > Actinopteri > Cichliformes > Cichlidae > Astatotilapia > Astatotilapia calliptera. Next base: position 77,576,231 of record NC_137424.1, on the reverse strand, counting down.
AACCAGGGAATGGGTAACAGGAGGGAAACACAGCTGGGGCAAATCAGGCCTAACGAGACAAAGGAAGCAAAACCAGACGCATTTACATGAGACACGGACTTTCAAAGTAAAACAGGAAACATAACACAGACTGAACTTACAGACAGACTCACAGGCAGGCACTACAACAGAGGGAACAGAGACGTGGGACCAGGACAGACACTGACTGGACACGGGGATATAGCCGACAGGGGAGACAGCAACTAAGGATTACACAGAGACATAAACCATAAGAAAGAACTCTAACAAAGAAACCAAAGACTAGAAAAGATAAATATTATAATAAACTCAAACCTCGGGGTCAACGACCCAGGCATCCTAACACAGGTAAGGCATAGCAAGCATGAGCACAGAGAAGGGTGAGAAACTGAAGAAGGGTCTGGAAGATCCCGACCAGGTCTAGAGGCCAGCCTGCTGGCCTGAGGAACAGACGCCCAAAGCATCGGCGTGAGTGTCGGGCAGCCCTGCGACAGCAGGACACGTTTGGTATTCAATCGGAAAGAAAAGGGAGACAGTGAAAGGGCAGAGGGATGCAGAGGCCAGGTGAGAGTTTGATCCGTCTGATGATGACAGCAGAGAGTGAAAGTCCTTCAGCTTGGTTTAGGTTATGTGTCTGTGAGCGAGGGAGGAAGGAAAAGGAGAGTCGAAAAGTACGAGTTGTCACCGAGCAGAAACGGGAGCTGGAAGCATGTAAATATAATAATAACCACTGCAGCCAAGAAGAGGGCCTGACGAGCAAAGAGAGCGTCTTTGTCCACTGCTGTCATCTTCCAACCTGCAGCCAATCACAGTGACCTCTGAATGAAGAGATGCACACCTCCATATAAACTATAAAATCATTCTTACTCAGTAAATTCATATTATTAATTTTATTGTATTTTTAAAAATGACTTAGTCACAGCTGAAGATGATCCTGGTATCTGATGGAGGTGAAAAGGAGACCTTTCATCCGTCCCATCTGCTGACAGGAGTCTTCAAAGTTTACCCAGAATGCACTTGGTGAAGCTTCCTGCAGTGAACGATCAGAGCAGATGAAACATGAACAAAAACGCTGGTTTCTGCTCCTCTACATCACCAACACCAAACTGCTGTAGTTTATTCACACTATGATCGATCCATCATAACCACATGTGGTCTGTAGGGTCGATGTGCTTATGTGGTCGTGACTAGATGTGATTGGTTTGTAACTTTAAAAAAAGCTTCAGTGAGTTTTTCTGAAAGTTTCACGTCTCTGATGAAGACATGATCTGATCAGAAATGCTGGAAGAATGATTTAAAAGCACAAATGTTTACTTTAAGGGCCTCAAAAATATAAGAGAGAGATAAGATAAGATAGAACTTTATTAATCCCTCGGGTGGGTTCCTCTGGGAAATTCGATTTCCAAAAAAGCACAGCACCGACAGAAGTTACAGAGTTATACACACACACATATATATAAATACAGAGACAATATAAATAAAATATACGAAGGGGATAAATAGAATAAATAGGAATAAAAATAAAAATAAAATGATCTGATCAGAAATGCTGGAAGAATGATTTAAAAGCACAAATGTTTACTTTAAGGGCCTCAAAAATATGAATAATATGAAGACAGAGCTCTGAATGTCTTTGTAAAAAGTTCTGACTTGATGTGGGCTCGACACAAGCAGACAGAAATAAAACTGATCGGGCTGAAGCGTCCAGGACTGATCAGGCTCTGAAGGTCACATGTTCACTCAAAACGATCATCAAACTGTACTTGTTCAATCCTGCAGCACTCCGATATCCTCAGAGGAAATGCTACAGAGACCAGCATCAACAGCAGCCTCATATTCACACACAGTTACTGATACACGGTCAGTGAGAAGAAAGACGTACACAGAGCAGAGGAGGCCGAGAAACAGCATCAAATAAATTCCAGCTCCATGGAAGAAAAACTACAGCCTATATTAGTCTGAGGAGCTTGAAATGAAAAGCCACTGGACTTACTTAAGTTTCCTGAAGACGTTTCATCGAGAACCTTCAGTTCTGAGAGCAATTGGTGGAGAAAGGCCCAGATATTTAAGCCCTAAATAGGGTCCCTAAGAGGGCCGTGTACCCCCTTTTGATCCTCTGCTTAATCACAAGAGCCAAGCTGTGAGATTTTGTGACTCCAAGCTCCTTAGTCTACCATGTCCTGGAGGACTGAGAGACAGACATACAGCCAATGATTCTTCACAGACATAAAGTGCCAGTTTGATCCGTCTGATGATGACAGTCCTGACAGCTCGATGTTACTGAGCACAGAACAGAATAGAATAGAATAGAATAGAATAGAATAGAATAGAGGAGGTCCATATGAACATGCTGTTTATCTGAACAGATGCTTTGAAGCTCCAGATGTGAGCAGTGTTTTTACCTCTTTACTGTCTGATAGTAATGTTTGATTAAACTGGACATTATCTGGTATTTTAGGGATTATTTTACTGTTTCTGTGTTATTATGTTTGTTCAGTGATATTCTCTGAGATATTCTTTCTGATTTACGTCACACTGTTTCCATAGTGTCCATAGTTTCCTTCATACAGCAGAGCTTGTGGGGAGTTCTGTATCAGAGGGATGATGGAGGAGCAGACAGTCCCTGGATCAGTTGCAGCTGTCCGGTTGGAGGGAGCAGATGTCTGAGGGTCTGGGTGAGCGCCACAGATGTTGGTGTGATGTTTGATCTGCTCTACACTCTCAGCTCTGAACATCCAGAGAACTGCGGGTACATTTAAGGCCGTCCACAGAGGTTTGTTGGACTTGGAGAAACGTGCTGAGAACCAAAGTGTTCCACAGTGTGGACACCAAGCAGGGAGTGAACAGGCTCAGGCAGCAGCAGTGCTGATATATGCCTGGCCTCCATTCTTCTCATTAAAGCTGCCCGAGCCTCCAAACAACAACATTCACACATGTGAGCCTCACAAATATCACCGACAACCAAAAATCCCATTTTTATATTGATGTCAGCATTATTCCATCATGAAGCAACGATAGAAACACATCTTCATTTCATCTCTGTTGGAGCTTTTTGTTCAGTGAAAGGACAAAAAGCTGCCAGCAAATCAGATTCACTCTGCTGCACTGAAACACTGTGGACACATTCTGGAGACACAGAGACTTTAAACTTTATTTGCATGATGTGAAAAGAAACCACATCATAAATGTGATCACGTGGGACTTTAGAAACAGAGGATCGCTGTGATCAGAGAACCCGGCCTCGTTAATAACCTGTACTGATCTTTTTGTAGTTTTAAAGTCCGGCCCCACAGCTCCACACAGTCGCACATGTGAGGAAGTAGAGCAGTAAATGATCTGCAGGCCTTATAGCTTAATACATCCTCTGTTTGATACTCACTCAATAACCACTTTAATGTTTCCATGGTAACCTGTGATCAATCACAGCAGCTGAAATAAATAAACTCTTTCAGTTTGAATGTTTCACATTTTCCTTCAGTTTCTTTTTGATGTATAAAAATCATAAATGTGGTTTTCTTCATATTAAGGGACAGTTTGTTAACATCAGAGCACATTTTAAGGACTTCCAGCTTCCTTCAACAGCAACAACACATCCTGTAACTTTATCACACAACTAAATCAGTTTGGATCATCTGCAGAAATAACACATGTGAACAAACCAGCAACATCACAAACATCATGAATATAAAGTGGAAAGAGCTGTGGACCAATCAGAGGTCTTGGGCTCCTCACTGTGGCTGTGTGCTGTGTACCTGTACAGGTGTGTGTGAGCTGAAGCCCACGCTGTGCGTCAGGTAGGAGGTGAACTGTTCAGGTCTGAGCCTCAAACTCCTGCAGGGACCAAACGTCTCCTGAAAAACATCCATAGAAAAGAATCTTTGACTGTCTGAGCTCATCTTCATATTCTCCACACTGCTGTGACCTGCTATATGTTTGTATTCAGCTTTCAGGGCACGCTTATATCACATTCATGTTTTGGGGCGTGAGCGAGTGTGATGGAGCGAGCCGCTCAGACGTGAGAACACAGCGGCCATTTTGGGAAAAAGTGTCTTTGATTTAGCCAGAAATGCACAAATATCCAACAGGAAGTGACACGGGGCCTCAGAGAGGTCAGCTGATCAGAACTAAAGTCAAACAACTTCACTCCAAACTAACTGCTCAACACAATCAAAGTGAGCCGACCCACAAGAAACAAAGAGGACTTAAATACTGGCTGATCAGAGCAGTGTGAGACATGAGGGCAACACAAATACCAACAATCATCCAACAACAGCACAAACATGGGCCCCCAGTGAGAGGGCTGTGCTGGGTTTGGTCCAATCAGCACTTCCTGTGTAGAACTACCAGCAGCCCTCAGCAGTCACATGGAGCCTTCAGCAGCAGCAAAACAAAGAAATGTGACAAAGACAGAATTTAACTGTGTTGTATAAAAGCTCACTAAATGTGCTCCAAGTAGAACTAATGGATTTCACCAAAGTCCAAATGAATGAGTGAGATATATGAACAAGAAGTGTGGGTCATTATATTTGTGTGTGCAGTGTGTGTGAAACTAACACAACTCATACTGCACCAAAGTGTTGCTGCACGGGGCCACTCACTGCATAGTTGTGTGTCTGCAGGTGCGCCCGTCACACCAAACATCTTTTGCTGTGGCTGTTCCACAGCTGCATTATTATTTATTACTAGAGCTACAATAATAAAGCAATGAGGAGGGGGAAGTAATAAATATGAAATAATGTCATTATGATGATTCCATGTGTTTCACTATCCACTCTGTGCAGGGCAAAGCTTATTACATGTTTAAACTGTAGAGATACAATCATTTTACTGCTGTAACATCCAACTTTTGTCTTATTTAAAATATAAATCTAATATAATCTGCTTCCTAATGTATGTTCTTTAAAATACAGCGTGTGTTTTTAATATATTATAATTATAATAATTATGTGGACATGCATATTAGATCATTTTTAGTGAAATATAATCCCTCCAGAAAGGCAGGAAAAGCCCGGAAACTTACTTTCAAACTAAATATGTTCCCTAAAACGGTGACAGAGCTACAGACCCATGACAGCCTTACACAGGTAGCCAGCAGCTGTGACCAGCACTACTTGTGCAGTTAATAAAAGGACAGGTAATGTTTGTCGCGCTGTTGCACACACAGCACGCTCGTTTGTTTCAGTTCGTCAGTTGCAACAAGACAACTTACCAACGTGTACGTAATGAGCTAATACTCCTGTGTGCTACACACTACAGTGTACGCTGTACACCTACTTACTGGTTTTATCGCATCAGTCTGTGTCTCTGAGTTAACTTGTGTTTCTCCTACAGCTCCGGACCGCTAAAAATGCGCGTGCTCTTTGTGAGCTCGTTCCCGGCTCGTAACCAGCGCGTTCTGCCGTCGAGGGCGATCATTGGTTAATAGTGATCATGTGACTGATGCAAGCCAGATCCTTTTATTTAGCCAAACTGTGATTAATAGTTAAATATTATTGTTGAGGGGCACAGACAGGACTCCGCACGCACACACACATTAAAAAAATAATAATAATAATTTTTTTTAAAAAGTTGCCTCAACAAAAGGGCACTTTGGGCACCCATCAGGAAAGGGGCGGGTGCTCAAGTCCCTCTAGCCCCCCCCCCCCCCCCTGCACGTGCCTGAGAAGCAGAATAAAAAGCTGAGTGTGAGGGTCAGGGTGCTGTCTCAGTGCAGAGGCTTCAGGCTGAATCCTGCTGAGCTCAGAGTCAGACTCACCTGTGCAGCTTGGACAGGTAAACACATCAGGAGATGAGGAAAGTTGGCAAAGTACAGACATTCAGTAATGAAGTCCACAAATAGACTTTGTAGACATAAGTCTACAAATACTACTGTTAAAAATACTCCAGTAAAGGTAAAAGTACTGATTCAACTTCTTTACTCAAGTAAAAGTAAAAAAGTAGAGGTGTGGAGGTATGTAACAACGACAGGAGAGGTCTCAGTGTCTCACTCCAACAACTTTATTAACTGACAGAACTTCACATATAGTCAGCGCCAAAATCTCCACCCCCACACTTCCTTTCAACTTGTGTGTGAGTGGAGCCACCTGGTGGTCCGCCACACATACCCCCCCTTGAACACACAGTCAGGTCTCCATTCAGTCCAGGACCCTGGGTCTAAGCAAACGACCCGCACGACTGAACCTGGGAGGGAGAGAACAGGCAGAGGAAGGTCCATCCTGTGAACGAGGCTGGTGAAGGCGAGCAGGAAAGGCAGGAGGAGGCTCAAACGTTGGTGGTCCGGGGGTAGTCCTGGGGGGGAAACCAGAGACTGTCAACCCCAGCGCAGGAGGTCGGCCACGGCGAGGGGCCTGGGCCGGCACTACATCACTGTCCAGAAGAACATGTGCTGGTTTAAGTCTGTCAACACACACAGTCTCCCTTCGACCCCCAAAATCCAAAACAAAATGTTTCTGGCCCGGTTCAATAACCCTGAACGGGCCGTCATACAGCGGCCGCAGCGGTGTCCTGTGGGCATCGTGCCTGACAAAAACAAACTTAGCAGTCTCTAAAGTCTTTGGAACAAAGGTGTCAGGCACGCAATGGTGCACCGGACCAGGAACCCGAAGCGAGTGCAAAAGCGGGGTGAGAGAGAGCACCGATGGATCGAAGCAGGGAGGAGGATTTTCAGGCAAGAATTCTCCAGGCACGCGGAGGGGCTGACCAAACACTAGCTCAGCTGGGGAAGCGCCGAGATCCTCCTTAACCGCAGAGCGCAGCCCAAGCAAAACCCACGGGAGGCGGTCAACCCAATTGCCATCCTTTAAGGAGGCGCGAAAGGCAGCCTTCAGCGACCGGTGGAACCGTTCACACATCCCATTAGCCTGCGGGTTGTATGCGGTTGTGCGGTGGACTTTAGCCCCCAGTCCATCAGCCATGGCCGACCAAAGCTCGGAAATGAACTGGGGGCCTCTGTCTGACGTAATGTCCGCGGGTGGGCCGAAACGCGAGACCCAGGTCGACAAAAACGCCTTGGCCACCACTGCTGCGGTAGTGGACGCCAGGGGGACCGCCTCCGGCCACCTGGTGGTCCAGTCAACAACAGTCAAAAGGTGCGTAAAACCTTGTGACTGCGGCAAGGGACCCACCAGATCGACATGCACATGATCGAAACGTTTGCCGGGTATGAAGAACGGCTCCAGGGGCGCCTTGGTGTGTTTATGAACCTTCGCGCGCTGGCAGGGAATGCACGCCGACGCCCATTCCTTAACAGATTTGCGAAGGCCTGGCCAAACAAATTTAGAGCTGACCAGTTTAACAGAGGCCCGGACCCCTGGATGAGAGAGAGCATGTACCGAGTCAAAAACTTGACGACGCCAGGAAGCGGGAACCACAGGGCGAGGGCGGCCGGTGGAAACGTCACAGACGAGGAGGGGACCACCGTCCTGCACGGGTCTGTCCTCCAGTATGAGGCCCGTCTGGGTGGATTTAAGCGCGAGGATGTCAGGGTCACCGCTCTGATCGGCAGCCATGGCGGAGTAGTCTATGCCGAGAAAGACGGGAGAAACCAGCGCACGGGACAAACAGTCAGCCACATGATTGGATTTACCAGCCACGTGCCGAATGTCCGTGGTAAACTCAGAAATGGCTGCCAACTGGCGCTGCTGGCGTGCACTCCATGGATCGGAAACCTTGGACATGGCAAACGTCAAGGGTTTGTGGTCCACGTATGCGGTAAAGTGACGACCCTCGAGAAAAAACCGGAAATGACGAGACGCCAGGTGGAGCGCCAGTAGCTCCCTGTCAAAAACGCTGTAATTGCGTTCGCTGTCACGTAGCGTACGGCTGAAAAAGGCGAGCGGTTGCCAGACACCCGAGATTCGCTGTTCCAGCACCGCACCCACCGCTATGTCCGACGCATCAGTGGTCAACGCAATCGGCGCTGAGGGGGATGGGTGGGCCAGAAGGGCAGCATTAGCTAACGCTGACTTAGCATCAGAAAACGCTTGGATGCTGTCCGGAAACCAGTCAACGGGGTCATTAGCTTTTTTACCCTTTAACGCCCCATAAAGGGGCTTCAGCAGATGTGCCGCTCTGGGGAGAAAACGGTTGTAAAAATTCACCATCCCCAAAAATTCCTGCAGTGCCTTAACAGTCGTGGGACGCGGAAATTCCGAAACAGCTCGGACTTTGTCAGGCAACGGAACCGCGCCCTCGGCGGAAACACGGTGCCCAAGGAAATCGAGAACGGGCAACCCAAACTGGCATTTAGACGGATTAATAATCAGTCCATGCTCCGCCAAACGCTGAAAAACCTGACGCAGATGGAACATGTGCTGCTCCTTCGAGCTGCTGGCCACCAGTATATCATCAAGATATACAAAAACAAAGGGCAGCCCGCGCAAGACCGAGTCCATCAACCGCTGGAAGGTTTGGGCGGCACCTTTCAGGCCAAACGGCATGCGCAGAAACTCGAAAAGGCCGAAAGGTGTAATTACGGCGGTTTTGGGGACATCCTCCGCGCGCACGGGAACCTGGTGATATCCCCGTACCAAATCGATCTTAGAAAAAACCGAGGTTCCCGCAAGATGGGCGGAAAAATCTTGGATGTGGGGAATGGGATAACGATCGTTCTCCGTGACATTATTAAGACGGCGGAAATCCCCACAAGGTCGCCACCGACCATCAGATTTAGGCACCATGTGTAACGGAGAAGCCCAGGCACTGTTCGAACGCTGCACGATGCCCAGACCCTCCATGGTGGCAAATTCTTCCCTAGCGACAGCCAGTTTGGCGGGGTCGAGGCGGCGCGCGCGCGCGAACACCGGGGGCCCTACTGTAGTTATGTAATGCTCTACCCCATGCTTCGTCACCGTGCTCGAGAAAGTGGGGACAGTGAGTGAGGGAAACTCAGAAAGCAAACACTGAAAAACGTCACCCGAATCTACTGAGTTAGCATGCACCACGGGCTGAGCACCCCGAGTCAAACAGGGTAATGAGGAAAAGGACACAGCATCAATTAAACGTCTGTTAGCCACATCAACCAGTAGTCCGTGAGCACAAAGAAAATCAGCGCCTATTATAGGCACAGAGCTAGCAGCAACAACAAAGTTCCACTGAAAGTCACGGTCGTGAAAGCAAACAGTCACCAACCTTTCACCGAAGGTTTTGATGGGAGAGCCATTAGCCGCTGTTAGCAATGGCCCGCAACCCTCAGCTAGCCTGTCCGAGCCAGCCGGGGGAAGAAGGCTCTTCTGTGAGCCGGAGTCCACCAGGAAACGCCTCCCCGAGCGCGAGTCCTCTAAGAAAAGCAGCCTTTCCTTGTTGCCAGCGGTCGCGGCTGCTACAGAGCGCTGACATGCCCGTTTCCCTGGGTCTGGAAACTGCAAGGCGGGAGGCAGCGCCGTGCCTTCGCTCCAAAACGCTGGTGATAAAAACAAAGCCCCTTTCCGCGGTGCCGCCGTGCAGCGATTCCGGCCACAGTGGACGAGTCGGAGGGCCCGTGGAGCATCGGTGAGGGGGAGGGGGAAAACGCTGGTGGGTCCTGAATAACCGTCTGGACGCCGAAAGTCCTGGTAGCCAGGAGGATGCGATCCGCCTCTTCCGCAAGGGAGCGGTAATCCTTCGTGGCCAATAGCGGGGAGTTGGCAAGGCCAGCGCGCACTGGAGCCGGCAGCTGTCGAAGAAAGAGGTGGGTGAAGAGAAATCCTCCGTCCTCCGCGCCCAGCAAGGACAGCATGCTCTCCATGAGCTCGAGGGCGGTGCCGTCGCCCAGGCCCGCGATGGAAAGGAGTTTCTCGGCCCGCTCAGCATCAGAGAGGGAGTAACGCCGCAGCAGCAGCCCCTTGAGGGCGGCGTACTTGCCCTGGGCTGGGGGATCCCGGAGGAGAGTCATCACACGGCGGGTTGACAGCGGGTCAAGTGAGGCCACCACATGGTGGTATTTAATGTCGTCGGCTGAAACTCCACGAAGAGCAAACTGAGCTTCTACGTGCATGAACCATGAAGGAGGATCGTTAAGCCAAAAATCCGGCAATTTAAGCGCCACAGCAAACGCAGCCATCGGCGGAGGTGAAGGTCCGGCGGCCGCCGATGCTTCCAGGCCAGAGCTGGCTTCGTCGTCGAGCCTTAGCATGTTCACTACAGGGGTCACCAATGTGGAGGTATGTAACAACGACAGGAGAGGTCTCAGTGTCTCACTCCAACAACTTTATTAACTGACAGAACTTCACATATAGTCAGCGCCAAAATCTCCACCCCCACACTTCCTTTCAGCTTGTGTGTGAGTGGAGCCACCTGGTGGTCCGCCACAGAGGCTCTGAAATGTACTTCAAATAAGAAAGTAAAAAGTGGCTCTTTGAAGGATGTTTGTAAAATATATTTATACTGGGGATACAAGTCTGGTCTAAGTCTTCTGTCAGAGAGACTGCAGCAGTCCAGGAGTTTGTTAATTGTCTTTAATTAAGTCCCACAAAAGATTTGTTTACATGAAAATGTTTGTGAGGCTTAATCTGAATTCGGTGCAGCCAAACTTGAACTTCTTGTTTTATAGTAAACAGCACGTGTGACTATAAACATGGTTTTCTGGAAACAGAAATGGGCAATTTTATAATTAGCAGAGTCAGAGATAACTAGGAAAACAATCACAACACATCATCTACTCAACACAAGCAACATCTCACAATGTCCACAAGGGGTCACTGCAGACCCAGAATTGGCTAAATAGCGCATGTCGTACAAGTTGCTAATAGTGAGGCATAAATATGGCAAGCTAGCAACAGCTAAAGGAAACCATAGAAAAGTCCTTTATTCCTCATCCCGCTGATTGTAGTCATTGCAGGAGATTACAGCCAGATTATAATCAGCATCATGTTAATGAATCTGCCAAAGTAAGAACACTTACAGATCCATCAACTCACTCAGTCACACAAAACTGCATCATAGCTGCGTCACAGCAGCTCCTTCAGTCATTCCCACTCTGTGTGCTGAGCACGTGACCACTGGTGCGCTTGGTTCCTTTGGGTGCACTTGATTCTTGCTTCTAGACATCCTGAGGCCGAGTCAGAGCAGGAAGTTGGAACAATGTTTGTATTTTTGTGCAAAGCTAACTGAAGCTTGTGCTGCATTAACATAATGATAAAATCATATCAGTATATGTGAGTACAAACTTTAGTCTAACTTTTTATTCTAACTGTATTCAGCTTGAACCAGAAGAAAAAGAAGGACAATAAAACTATGTTTCTATTTCCTGTTGCTACATTGTAGAGGGCGACTTTGCCTCTAAACAGGAACATGTGTACAGCCCTGCATCAGCAGCTTCATTCTTATACAGACCTTTCTACTCTGTGTGTTAAACTGAGCTCTATGTTTGCTACATAGCAGTCAATGAATCCAGTTTTTACACCACAGTTAAGTTAATGTAGTTAAATCTGTGTATTTGTAACTCAAACATTCAGTGTTTTAAACAGAAACCTGACTTTGACATATTTAAGTTGGTATGAACACAGTCAGAGCTGCTGCTGCTTTTATTGTTCTGTTGCTTTTTCAAAGCTTTCTGTGCAAATCAATAGAAATATTTATTGTTGCATCTTAAAGCTGCCAGCACAGCAGCAGCATGAGGAGAAGAGTGTTTGCTCAGGAAATACACGGGTCCCTGAAGAGTTCAAACAGGAAATATTCCTGCATTAAATCTGCAGTTCAATCATCAGCAGATTACTGTCAGTGTCATCTGTCACCAGGCAGGTTTTAACAGGCGCCACATATTATTAGAACACCCTTTTATATTTGGATGATAAACACATTTAGTTGTGTTTGGTCTTTAACTTGTGCTCAGTTTCCACAATGAATTCATGATGGAAATCTCTAATAAACTATCAAAATAGACACTATTTCCCCCCCACCACACTCTCTGTCTGTGGCTGGTGCCCCCATCCTCTGGTGAGTTGGTGGTTCTCGGTGCTCGGGTGTGTTCTGGCTAATGGCTGCTTGGTGGGGCCTGGCCCCCCTGGCTCTGTCAGGCCCCTACTTGGGGGTGAGGAGGTCCTTGTTGGGTTTTTGTTTATTTAGGCAGGTTTGCAGCAGATCCTCAGTGTTTTTTCTCTCCCTCTCCTTCTGTAAACTTCATCACCAATTTCTTTCTTTCTTTTTCTTTTCTGTTCTGATTCTAATATCGCAAAATAAAAACTCCTAATAAACTTCTAATAAAATATGACCATTATAGCAAAAGCAGTAATGATGCACTTGGGAAAATCACAACACATGTAAGAAGTAGAAAGTTCAGATATGTGTTTAAAATTGTAGGGAGTAAAAAGTAGTTCTCAGGTAAAGTACAGATACCTGAAAATTGTACTTAAGTACTTACTGCCCAACTGTGGAGAAGAGGAGAGTTTTATTCCTCACGTTATGTAAATAATAATGTAAACTTTATTGATCCCTGTGGGTAAACTCCTCTCTGCATTTAATCCACTCACTCAGTGAAGCAGTGGGCAGCCATTGGGCGCCCGGGGAGCAGCGTGTAGGGACGGTAACTTGATCAGGGGTACCTGAGGGGAGCTGTTCAGGGGAATCGAACCCCTGATCTTCCGATCATGGTCCACCACTCTACCTACTGAGCTATCTCTGCCTGATAAATGAGTTAGCTGTTAGAACTGTCATCAGTTACTATGAAACTATGTAATCAATATACAGTAATAATGTAACATTAGAGTACTGACCTGAATGAGTTTTGCCTCCTGAGGGTTACAGCTGTGTATGATGTGTTTAACAGGCACAAACTAAGCTGTACAAACATGTTCATCCAAACTTCACATTAAATACACCTCCATGAGTCACCTGATGGTAAATGGTAAATGGCCTGTATTTATATAACGCTTTTACTAGTCCCTAAGGACCCCAAAGCGCTTTACATATCCAGTCATCCACCCATTCACACACTGGTGATGGCAGCTACATTGTAGCCACAGCCACCCTGGGGCGCACTGACAGAGGCTAGGCTGCCGGACACTGACACCTGATACACACCTGTGCACGTGTAGTTGTGAGACTGTCAGCTTTCAGTGAGCTCACATTTAGGCTGCGTCCACACGTACTCGTGTATTTTTGAAAACGCAGATTTTTCTGTGTTTGCACCTTTCGTCCACACGTAAACGCCGTTTTCGATCACTGAAAACGGAGATTTTTAAAACTCAGTTTGTGCTTTTACGTGTTGACGAGGAAAACAGAGATTTAGTCACGCAACGTCAAAGGTGTGCGCCTTTTTTGACGTGCCGTTGTGCGCCACGTTATTGTTTACATGAGATGAATTTCTACAATGGTGGATAAACACAAAATACTGTTGCTGTTAATCTATCTGCAGTTTTACACACGTACATGTACACACACAGTTACTGTCCCTCCATTTACAAAGACGTCAGAGTGAACAGAGTCAACACAGACGCTCTCACAACCTAAATCCAGACGCCACGTCGTTGTTGGTTTTTAATGAATTTAATTTGTATGTAATTTAAATTTATGCATGTTGTATGCATTTGTTCATTCCTAAGTTGTGAGTCTACAGCAGCCAGAGTGCTGATTTTGGTCATTAACATTTGATGAAGGCACTTAAAAACACAAACACTTTTCAGAAGTACTTCAGGTTTGCATCAAACCTGCTCACTCTTTCCCTCCCAGGCTTCTAGACTCCTGATTGGCCAACATTTCTACACGGCGTGGATTTGACATGTTCTTGACCGTGTTTGACTGCGTTTTTGGCGAGATTTTCTTTAAAACACAAACAGAAAATCTCAGTTTTCCAAAGTACGTGTGGACGTAGCCTTAGTGTGAGCAGCCAAACATGATGGCAGACTGCCACAGATCACTTCTGAGGAAAGAGAAGGCGTTCAGCTTCCTCATAGTTTCACACCTGCATGAAGCAGCAGTGTGTGCATATCAGTATGTGTGTATGTGTGTGCGTGTCCAGAGTCAAGCTGAGACAGTGTCCTTCGCCCTGCCAGGCTAAGTAAACAGTCTACCAGCCAACCCAGGTGGCCTTGCATGGAATGGGAGGAGCAGTCACAACACAGTCGTTATCAGGGAGTTTTTGTTCAGCTCCAGCCTTGAGCCCACAGCTGGCGCCGAAGGGGTAGCTGCATGAAGTGATGGTGGTTTTTTCTTTTATGCAAACAACTCATGAGAATTTCAGAGCTGTTCTTTAACACTCCAACACCGACATAGGTCTCTCAATTTCCCGTTGGAGAGCTGCGAGCTTTTCCATGATGTTATCAAGCTTGCGTTCCGTGGTGTTGTCATTCTTGTGCCCAAGGAGCCGATTCTGAGACCTCACGACCACAGTGAGCTGACCTAATATGCGCGCAGAGGTGTTAGACTGAGCCTTCACTGCAGCCGTGAGCTTGTCCAAGCTCTTAACCATGCTGCACTCAGTGGGCCCATTCTGAGAAGTCGTGGCTCGTCCCATCGTTTCAATTCCAGCGGGCAGCCTTTGGGGGGTTTGAACAGCCGGTTCCGCTCTCTTAATTCTCCGATAAGCCAGGGCCAAGCCAGCTCCAATCAGCAAGAACCCTGTTATCATGGTTCCGAATAGGTAGATATCTTCAGCGTCCTCGATCGACAGTCCCGCCAGGCACACGATCCTCCATGTCTGCCACCCGTCCATCGTGTATCCGGCAGGGAAAGTCCCTCCAGGGCACTCGGGGTCTCCCGACCCGGGGCTTCTCGTTGAGAAAAGGGTGTCAATTGCATTCAGAGACCAGTTGATCAAATCCATAATTCTCTTTTAGGTTTTAGAGAACAGACTGTGAGAGAGTGTTCCAGGGAAAAATAAGTAAAAGCACGAGACACGACAAGGACATAAGAAGCTAAGCAGGGAAGATAAGGGAGAGGAGAAAAGTGCGACCGCCTTCGCTGAGAGCCAAACGAGACGTGTAGGCTGCGTCCACACGTACTCGGGGATTTTTGAAAACGCAGATTTTTCTGTGTTTGCACCTTTCGTCCACACGTAAACGCCGTTTTCGATCACTGAAAACTGAGATTTTTAAAACTCAGTTTTTGCTTTTACGTGTTGACGAGGAAAACAGAGATTTAGTCACGCAACGTCAAAGGTGTGCGCCTTTTTTGACGTGCCGCTGTGCGCCACGTTATTGTTTACATGAGATGAATTTCTACAATGGTGGATAAACACAAAATACTGTTGCTGTTAATCTATCTGCAGTTTTACACACGTACATGTACACACAGTTACTGTCCCTCCATTTACAAAGACGTCAGAGTGAACAGAGTCAACACAGACGCTCTCACAACCTAAATCCAGACGCCACGTCGTTGTCGGTTTTTAATGAATTTAATTTGTATTTAATTTAAATTTATGCATGTTGTATGCATTTGTTCATTCCTAAGTTGTGAGTCTACAGCAGCCAGAGTACTGATTTTGGTCATTAACATTTGATGAAGGCACTTAAAAACACAAACACTTTTCAGAAGTACTTCAGCTTTGCATCAAACCTGCTCACTCTTTCCCTCCCAGGCTTCTAGACTCCTGATTGGCCAACATTTCTACACGGCGTGGATTTGACATGTTCTTGACCGTGTTTGACTGCGTTTTTGGCGAGATTTTCTTTAAAACACAAACAGAAAATCTCAGTTTTCCAAAGTACGTGTGGACGTAGCCTTAGTGTGAGCAGCCAAACATGATGGCAGACTGCCACAGATCACTTCTGAGGAAAGAGAAGGCGTTCAGCTTCCTCATAGTTTCACACCTGCATGAAGCAGCCTCACCCTGACAGCTTCAAATCACTGTGTCAGCTGATCACTTCCTGTCCTGTGATTGGCTGAGCTTCAGGCCTTCTCTCAGTCAAACTGGAAACAGGGATTGAGACAGTGTGAGGGTTTGTGGAGTGTCACAGTGCTGTAATGAATACTGTAGTGGAAGAAGTTCTTTCACACTCTTCATCCTGGAGCTGCTTTATGTCCATGATCTGCATGGAAACACATCTATGGAGAGGAAATCCAGCTGCTGAGGGTCACATCTGCATCATTGTAGCTACAGTGGATGTTTCAGCGTCAGGACTGGAGGCGGAGCTTTGTGCGTATCAGGGTGAGGCTGCAGCAGCCGCCTCCAACCGGAGCGCTCGGGCGTGAAACTAGGAGGAAAGCCGACGTCCTCCTCTTTCCTCAGAAGTGATCTGTGGCCGGCCGGACTTCATTCCACAGATGTGCTTTAACAAAGTGTGAAGCTGAACTCTGAGCTGTGACAGTGAAGCAGTGTGAGAGTGTCAGTAGATGATCAGCAGAGGAAAGTGAAGCTGCTGTGAGCTGATGTCCTGAAGGGCTTTTAAAGAGTCTCTGAGTTTGACAGGAACATGAAGATGTTTGTGGTGTTTGTGATCCTCCTGCACGGTAAGTACACCTTCCTCTCTCTGCTCTCATCATCAGCTTTTCTTTCATCTCTCTCTCTTTAATGTGTTGAAGTGCAGCAGGAGGAGATTTCCATCAAACACTGGATTCTGATTCAGATCAAACTAACAATCCAAAGCAGCAACTTTCAAATCTCTGGATTCTTCTTGGTGACTTTCAGATGAGCTCATGTTACAATCAGCTGCTGTGTGTGTTGTTGTGTAGCTGAAGCTCGGACTCACATTTCATATGTGACCAAAGGAAACTTGGTGCTGTGTGACACACTTTAGATTCTCTGCTGCTGCTTTGAACTCTTCAAACTAAAGAGCCAAACGGATGATTGACTGTGCAGCTCTGACATGGCACCAAATGTCCCTGTTATCAGCTGCTGGATGGACGTTATCAGAGCTTTTTAGTGCCACACGGATCACCAGGAGCTCCTCCTCTGTCTGCAAACAGGCTCAGCAGCTCTGATCATTGGAGTCAGCACAGAGTGTGGGGACATCTAGTGGTCGTGGAGAGAAGTGCATGTAACGTGTGCACATCGAGCTTTAAAAAACTCTGTCTAATCACAGACCTTCTCATCTGTTTAAGTAGAGACAACATGCACACAGCTCAGGATGTGAAGCTTGTGTCCCAGTTTAGCTCAGTGGGTCGAGCAGCTGAAAGGCTGCTGCAGGGCTCAGGTTCAATTCTGCAACAGATTTTATTGAAAATCTGATGATCATATTTTTGTCATGTTACATATTTCAGGGAATTTCTCTGAAGCAGGAAACAAAAGAAAAGAATCAGACAAAATCCTGCTGCAGCTTCATCCAGTTATTTAAAGGGTTAAACACACTGGTCACAGTTTGAGGTTTAAAGTAGCTGTGTGTGTCCACAGATCAGCTGACCTGCTGATCTTCATGATCAGTCTGGTTTCCTGCAGATAAAGGCCGAGACTCTTTAGTGCTTCAGTTCTCCAGAGAACCAGGAGGTCTGAGATCTGCAGGAACACAAAAACAAGAGCTGAAAATAGTCACTGTGAGAAAACGAGAATTGCTGAGTTTATACAGTTATTATTCTTACTGCTGCAGAACATTGTCCTTTAAAAAAGATTTGCTGTTATTATAAAGTAAAATCTTGTGATAAAGAACAGATAAGAGTGTGAAGAACAACATGAGGAGGATGAGGAGTAACTATGAGGTAATTATGACACAGACAGCAAAGAAACTGACTAAAAGTTTCATCTTCATCTGAATCATCATGAAGGTTCAGTCTGAATTCTCAGGGCTGAATCTGAAAACACTGATGAAAGCTGACAGTGTGACGTCAGACACTGACTCAGGGAGGCACAAACCTCTTCAGTGAGGAATGGAACAACCTCCAATATGTAAATGGAGTCAACAAAAACACTTTAAACCATTTATTATGTCATTATCTCTTCTAACAAAACCAACAGAAGGTGATTTTTACAAGCTTTAAAGCAGAAAAACACTCTGCAGTCCGCACTGATAAAACAACAAGAACTTGCACAGGTGAAAAGGTTGTTGGTGGGGGGCAGCTTCACACATACATACTCTGATGCATCAGAGTATGAATGTGTGGAGGAAACATACATGTATGCATGCACAGAAAGTATGCAGGCTAATAACATTAAAATCCATTACATACATAAATAAATAAATTCATTTTTAATATCTGCTGCCTGCATAGTGACTGCTCACTATATTAAGAGCTTCTAAAATTCTGGTTATTTTCTTCATTCCTCATCCTCATTTAAGCCGTGAATCAATCCAACAAGATTTGATTTAATTAAAAAACAAACAAAGAAACAAATATTTTTTTAGATAAGTCAAAGGCACCAGGCTGTGGATGATTCCCAGATAGTAACAGACTCCAGGGTGGATCCATCCTCAGTCAGCAGATCCACGGAGTCCCTGATTCCACAGGATCAGCTCTCCTTCAGATCCATCAGACTCACTGCAGACCCACAGAGGATCGACTCATTTTATTTCTGACCACGATCAGACTTCACAGAAGCTCTGTGGACTCAAACAGGTCAGTAAACTGTGCTGTCAGGTTAACTCATGTTTGCTGTTCAGTAACATCAGACTGGGAGGAGACAATGAAGCTGATCATGATTTTATTTAGAACTGTGAGACTGAACCAGTTAGCTTACAGCACATCAGCTAACAGCACATTAGCTTACAGCATATTAGTTTACAGCACATCAGCTAACAGCACATTAACTTACAGCACATTAGCTTACAGCACATCAGCTAACAGCAAATTAGCTTACAGCATATTAGCTTACAGCACATCAGCTAACAGCACATTAGCTTACAGCACATTAGCTTACAGCATATTAGCTAACAGCATATTAGCTTACAGCATATTAGCTAACAGCATATTAGCTAACAGCATATTAGCTTACAGCATATTAGTTTACAGCACATTAGCTAACAGCATATTAGCTTACAGCACATTAGCTTACAGCATATTAGCTTACAGCACATTAGCTTACAGCATATTAGCTAACAGCATATTAGCTAACAGCACATTAGCTTATAGCACATTAGCTTACAGCACATTAGCTAACAGCATATTAACTAACAGCATATTAGCTTACAGCATATTAGTTTACAGCACATTAGCTAACAGCATATTAGCTTACAGCACATTAGCTTACAGCATATTAGCTAACAGCATATTAGCTAACATAGAGAGAAGATTTAAAGAGTTACAAGTTTAAAAAAGACCTCATGGACAGGATTTATTTGAGTGTAGCAGGTTTAATCGTTCAGTTTTCTGTCCTGGTGCTGACTTTACTCCAGGACTGAGCTCACAGGAGTTTTTTACCCTTTCAGGAATAATTGCACATAAAGTTAAGCTAACTTAGTTAAGCTAACTTAGTTAAGCTAACTTAGCTCACTTTGTTTTCAATGAACTTTGTATCTCCAGATTAAAAACTGCAGAGACATCTATTAGGTTAAAGTGAGCCTTATTAAATGAATGTCTCAGAGACATTTTTACTTATTACAGCCCATTGTTGACAGATTGTTGAACTATTAACAGTTCATTGAAACACAGCCAGATAACTACAGCTAGCTGTTTAATACAGGTGAAACTGTATCAATGAGATTCTGAAGTGATGTTTTCCACAGTACTCGTTGTGTTAGTGGACAGAAATGTTTGGATGTATGTCAGCATCATCATCCTATGAATGTTTCATTACTCTGACGTCTTTTATGTGTGGAGACCAGTTTGATGGTGGAGGACATCACAGGAGCTGTGCTGCTGTCCCCGTCCAGGAACATGATCCTGCTGGTCCATGGAAAGGAAACGGTTTAATGGTACCAGAGCTTCTACTGGACTAACAGAGGAAGCAGTGATCAGAGGCTTCAGACAGAAGGTGAAGCAGTTTGTTTGCATGAACACAGATTTAGACGGTGTCTGTGGGCTGGGTGGATGTTCTCCTGTCACTGTGATGGAGGTAAAGAAGCTTTCTTCAGTAACATAATGACACAGTTTACACGTTTATAAGGATTTGATTCATGTTTACGCTTGTTTTGTGTTGACTTTGGGATAAAACCAGTTAATAAGAATCTAATAAAATAATAATAAAAGCACTAATGTGACATTTTAGTCTCTTTGTTTGTCCTTAAAATATTATAACATTATTATATTATTATTATCTGCTGTGGGTGTGGCTATTTTAAAGGGCTACAGGGTTTCATCCATGTTTAATAAGAACTCGGTGGTGTTTGCAGAAGACAAGTTGATTCTTTCTGTGTGACTGTTTGAACTCGTGCTGTGTGACGGTGGACGTTCTTCTGATTTCTGGATGTTTTCATCTCTAAATGCTGCAGCTATAAAACTGATCACAGGCCCACCTGAAGACAGAACATGAACACAGTGTTGATAACAGCTTGGTTATAATAACCTTATAAATGCATAAATATATCAGTGTGTATTGTGTGTCACAAAGGGTCTCAGTGATGTGTTAAATACAGAAATCTTGTTTTGAGATAAAACTCTTAGAAGCTGTAGTTGTGCACGACGGTGTGAACGCTGTAAAATAAGAGCGATGCTCAAATGAGCAGCTAAACATGTTTGGAGAACTGCTGACAGACTAAATCCTAAAAATCCAACAGTGTCTGTGTTTCTTCATTGTGTGAAACAAACATGAATTCCTGCCTGACTGGTTCAACTAGTTTGTTCAGTAGAGTTTAAATAAAGATCTAAAACTGAACGTATTGAAAGATTAAAAGTTTTATTTAAAAAACATCTTTTTGCTGCAGTTTATGAGATTTTATTTTTTTTAATAATTGTTCAGTTAATATTTGATGTCCTGCTGAGCTGTGAGGTGATGTCATTATTTCTGCCATTACTGGATAAAAATGAATCTCATTTAGAGAAAATCTCTGCTCTGAGACAGAGATTAGACACGTTTGTAATCTGATGTAATCTGAGTATCACTGATAGACGACTCTGTGACAGCTGCAGCAGACATGTTTAATGAGTCACTGTTCATACTGTTCATGGTTCAGTCACAGTAACTGTCCCAACTCTCTGATTAATGTCATTGTCAGGGTCCTGGGTCATTTTCACTCAGCATTCTCAGTTTTCTTGTATTTTTGTATTTTGTTAGTTCATTATTTATTCTATGGTTGTTCAGTTTAGTTTATTGGATCCCTGCTTGTGTCTCTGCCCTCTGTCTGCGTATGTAGGTCAGTGTCTCCCTCATAGTTGTGTGCGCCTCCCTGTGTTTCCTTGTGAGTAGCTTTAGCATTTCCCAGTTTAGTTTTTGTAATCGTCCTGTCTGTAAATAAAGCTGCATTTTGAGTTTGAGTCTGCATGTTGGGTCCGTTTCCTGCCCACCAGCACACAGACCATGACAGTTATAGTTACATGTGAGGTTTGATGAGATATTTCAGACATTTTAAATAAAGAACACAGAGTTTATCAGGTCACAACAAGCCACATGAATCACAAACAGATCAGGAACAAACGAGGTTAAACAACCGGATCTGTTCCAAGTGTTTGCGGCTCCATTTCACAGCTTTAAGAACACTTTCAGGACTTTTACTGTCAGAGCCTCGATGTTTTTAACCTTTATTGAACACAAACAGTTTACAGAAAAGTATAAATATGACAGATGAAGTCACACAGTGCAGACAGCATGAACAACACATGCAATGCTCGAGGGTTTACAGAATTACAAAGACTCTGTTTTTGTTCTCAGAGACTGAGCTTCAAGTTATTTGTAAAACGACTGAAACAAGATTAAAATGTGTTAAACTTTGGTTTCAGGTGTGGAAACTGTCAGCTGTGGATGTGATATTCACCATAAATGAAAAATGAATCACCATCGTCCTCGGTAACGATGGTACAAAGAGACAATAAAACCTGTTTTATGAACAAAGTTCATCACATCAGTCCAGCAGAGAAGCGTCACTGTTTCAGAACGAGCAAAGTTAAGAACATCTTCACAGCTGAGGATCATTTAAAGTCACCTCTGAACATTCAGAAGTAAAAACTGTTTCCAGTTAATGTTCAGAGTTATTGATCCAAAAGGAAACGAGGCACAGTCGAGCTTCTGAGAACGATGTTTCTGATCAGTTGGTTTGATAAAAAGTCTCTTATTTTTATTTTTGTTGTTCCAGATGTGATTTTCATGGGATAAGAATTATGTAAATATTATGTTTGTACATAAGTGGGCAGCTTAGTAACATCTGTTTGTGAACATAATCATTTATACTGAAGTTCCACCTTAATACAAAGATCATCCTCTGACTGAGTGAAAGAGAAGAAGAGGTGTAGCGTTCACAACAACAGCTGATTGCTACACATTTCATATTTAAAATAACTCGACAATAACAGCAGTCTGTACCTGGAGAGGATGACGTGTGTCTGATCACAGTCAAATCAAACGTCACATTAAACCTTTGAACTTAAACTTAACCTAATATAAGCTGTGACAGACATGGACTGTTTAGAGCTCTGATGAACAGGAAACATCTTACTGTAAACCTCCAACGTTTTAACTGCTGTGACAGCAGAAATGATCTGTTTCATGGAAACTTAGGATCAGAAGTAAAAACACTAAAGATGTAAATATTAATCCAGGCTGCTGCAGAAGGTGGATTTACTTTGCTCTAGTTTAATGCTGCAGTGATGATCCATGGATGCTTTTATGTAGTTGTTCTCATCATTAACACAGCTCCATCTACAAACCACTGATATATTTTACAAATGAGGAAATGCTGTGATTTTCTGAAAAATGCATCCCAGAAACACACAATCTAAACAATGGTGTAGACATGAAGTGATGATGATGGTCCTGATGTTTCTGAACAAAGGAAGGAAGAAACAGAGATTCTTGGTTTTTCCATTGCTCGGGAAAAGGCAGCAACAGTGAGAATTTCCTGGTTTTCCTGTTTCCGTCTCATTGTATATTCAGCAGGCAGCACGGTGGTGCAGTGGTTAGCACTGTTGCCTCACAGCAAGAAGGTTTGACTCCACCATCAGGCCTTTCTGCATGTTCTCCACATGTTTGTGTGGGTTCTCTCCAGGTACTCTGCTTTCCTCCCAAACACACACAGTGAGTGTGGCTGGGTTATTGGATCATTCTAAATCTCCATCGGTGTGAATGGTTGTCTCTGTGTTTTTCCCTGAGACTGCTGACCTGTCCATGGTCCACACTACGATAGCTGAGATAGACTCCAGCTCCCCCGTGACTCTGAACTGGATAAGTGGAAGAGAATAGATGGATGGATGTTCAGTGCACATTTTGAGCTATGAGTTTGCTGCCAAATGCAGTGATCTGATTGGCCCAGATCTGTTTATTTGCATGCAAAAAATGTGGACTAAACTCAGAGTGAACTGATGCAGAGTTCAGGTTTAGACTCACACACAGCTGATTCATGTTTCTGTCTCTGTGTCCTAAGTTTCCCAGCATGCCTCAGCTCTGGAGGTGTATGAGGGGGTGGAGTCTGTCCTGCTGCTCTGCAAGGACACTTCTGTGCCTCGTGACCCCACTCTGATGTGGAGCCGCCACGACCTCAGTCTTCCAGTCGTCCACCAGCGTAGCCTCAGAGGAGATGAACTGAGAGACCAAAACCAGCGTTACAGGAGACGAACGTCCATGAAGACGGACTCTCTGAGGACCGGAGACTTCAGCCTCACTCTGAGGAACCCCATCACCTCTGACAGCGGCACCTACACCTGCACCATCACTGCATTTGGAAATGAACGGACACTGGCAGGAGTAGAGCTGCAGGTCAAAGGTCAGTAACACACCAAGAAAGACTGTTGACTGTTTAACCTTTGTTGTAGCTGTTTACACAGATGTTCAGGCTCAGCTATCATCAGCCTGTGTGAACAGCTTCAGTCTTCATCGAGGACAAACCTCCACTCTGCTGCTCATCTACAGACTGAGTTCAGCCTCACTGTTCATAAATGTCCTCACACATTCATAAGAACTAAAGCAGGAGGTCCAAACAGCTTCAGGTGTGAGCAGCACAGAAAGGTCTGACTTACAGAGACTCCAAAGACAGCAACAGGAAACAGACGATTTTCAGACGTTAGAGACTCTAACCCAACATCCAAACTGTTAACATCAGGTTCTGACGCTGTGGCCATCAAAACTGATCATAATGGCTCTCTATTCTACTCTACTCAACTCTACTTTATTCTCTTCTCTTACATTCTATTCTATTCTTTTCTATCTTATTCTGTTATATTCTGTCCTATTTGGGTTTTTTTCTGTTATGATCTTTAGTGTTGAATTGTGTTCTGTTGTATTATGTTGTGTTCTATTTTCTTCTATTCTTTTCTTGCCATTTTGTTCGATTGTTTTAGTTTAATCTTTTCTGTTGTATTCTGTTGTGTTCTGCTCTCTTCTTTTCTCCTCTATTCTGCTCTTTAATTGTAAATTTTAGTTTTCAGTTGTGAAATCAGACATTAAATCTGTATATGAAGGAAATTTGTTTTTTCATATTGTGAAGTATCCAGTAAATAAGCTGAGGTACCTCACCAAGAAATGACTGCAGGATAAACAGGTTAACTCACCTTTCTGTGATTAGTTTACAGTAAAGAACAGTGTGTGACTGCTGCACAGCAGCTGTGCTGTTCAGGGTCAGCACTGCTGCACAGCAGCTGTGCTGTTCAGGGTCAGAGTTCACTCACATCAAGTGTAGCAAAGATGACACTTATATTCATTCACTGGATTCAACCTTTATACCAACTGCCAACCATCTAGTATAAAGACATCATCAATACAGTTTACTGTATGCAGAAAAGGTTTCTCATGTATCAATCAAAGAGTTACTTTGAGTACATTTCAGAGCCTGTACTGTAGAAGTTAAATCAGTACTTCAACTTTTACTGGAGTATTCTTAACACACGTATCTGTACTTTGACTTAAGTACAGACTGTCTGTCCTTTTGCCGTCTCTGCACACAGCTGATTCATGTGTCTCTGTGTCCTCACAGTGTCCCACCAAGTCTTCACCATGGAGGTGTACGAGGGGGCGGAGTCAGCCCTGCTGCCCTGTCACATCCCGTTTGTATCTGGACCCACCACAGGGGTGTGGAGCCGCTACGACCTCAATCCTCCAACCGTCCACCAGCGTCAGCAGGAAGAGGACGAGCTGACAGATCAAAACCAGCGTTACAGAGACCGAACATCCATGAAGACTGACACTCTGCAGACTGGAGACTTCAGCCTCACTCTGAGGAAACCCCACATCTTTGACAGCAGCAACTACACCTGCACCATCAGAGTGACGGGAGAAGAACCCAGACTGACAGATGTTCAGCTGCAGGTCAAAGGTCAGTTTGTCTGAACATTAAAGCTGATGTCTTTATTTGACAGGGAACTCATGGTGCTCAGAAACAGCCTGATGGAGATGATTTGAAGGTCAGACTCATTCATGGAGCAGAGGATTGTTTGTCTTTTCCAGAGAGTCAGTCAGTGATTGGAGCAGCAGAGCAGGAACTGTTTGTTAAAACAGGATAACATGTAATGAAAGTAAAAGTAGAGTTTAAACTTTATTAAAACGCGATTGTTTTTTACAGTCTGTAGTTTTATGTTTGCAGCATTTCAGGATCTCAAATTAAAATTTATTGTACAAACACATAACACATGTTATAGTGTGACTAATAAGGATTTGACCACTTTCTGCTTTAGCCCTGAGCCTTGCTATGACTTTGATAGTTTCCTGGAACGTGAGTTATTCAGACTGATGGTGTCTTCACTGCTCTTTCAGTTTGGGTGGAGGTGTTTTCTAACTGATGTAGAAGAAATCCATCCTGCTGACTTCATTCTTTGACCTGTGAAACACTCAGCAGACCTGTTAGAGACTGACTCTTTATTTTGGATCAGAATAATGGTGTCCATGTAAACCTTGTTCTGTTCTTGGTCTCACAGCGCCGTACACTTTCCCAGCTGAGGCCTCGGTGATCCTGGCTGTCCTGGCCATCGCTGCCATTGTGGGTCTTGGAGTATATTTATGGAAACTCTTCTACAGAGGTAAAAAAAAAACACAAGTTTATTATTTAAAAAAAATATCTAAAAATGATTAAGACTGTTCACCTTTATACAAAGAGACTTTCTAGCTGGTGTGTATGCTCACAACAACTTTCCTCAAGCATTCAATTCAGTTTTATTTATACGGCGCCAAATCACAACAACAGTTGGGCAGGGATAGCTCAGTAGGTAGAGTGGTGGCCCCATGATCGGAAGGTCGGGGGTTCGACTCCACTGAACGGCTACCCTGAGGTACCCCTGAGCAAGGTACCGTCCCTACACACTGCTCCCCAGGCGCTGCATTGGTGGCTGCCCACTGCTTCACTGGGTGAATGGGTTAAATGCAGAGGAATTATTTCCCTATAGGGACTAACACGCACACTTTACACTTTTTACAGTTACCTCAAGACACTTTATATTGTGAGGCAAAGACCCAACAATAATAGCTAATCTTTAGTTAAGCAGATAAACATCAGGGTCCACATTAGTAAATATATTTACATTTAGGATTTGATGGCTGCAACATAAGTTTGGGCGATATGTAAAACTTTTCCGACAATCGTCAGTCCAACAACCGATGATAGGCGATATATTCGCGCATGTGCAGACTCTTTGATGGGTGGAGCAGTGTAATCATGCAGGAGGTCGTAGACGGAGAAGAAGATCCACTGGCTCTGTGGAAACTGCATGAAAAACATTTCCCATTGATGTCACACATGGCACAGAAATATGAGTTTTGTTTGGAGGGAATTTTGGATTATTCCTTTATATATTTATTTATTTGAGATGTGCCAAATCGCACAGAACACTTAACTTTACGTCTGAGATTTTTTTATGGTTGCTGGAAAAGACATTTTGGTTTTCTAACTTGTTTGTTGTTTGGTCGAGTGTGTGAGACATAAACACTGAACGGCCTGTAAACACGCTTATAGTGGAAGAAGAAGCCAGTTTCTCTTTGTTTCCACCATTGTGGATTTTTTTATTTAAATAAAATGATTTTGTTTTTTCTGAACACAGACTACTGCTGTTCTTTCTTCTGTTATGAGTTTAATAAATGAATCGCTGCTACATTTTGCGCACTCTGAAGAGGGTGAAGTTAAAACAACACTATTATTTTTCTGTTGACTGCTTCTGTTAGCTTCAACCAACATTATTAGCAAACTTACTCATGGGCAAATAAATAGATAATTCGCCCTTGTAAAAACCATCGACGGTTGGCTCAGCCTCACTTCTCCTCACCTTCTGATCTGAGGAGGTTGTAGTCTTTCCAGATGGAAATGTTCTGCACTCTGATATAAATCCAAGGAGCTTGGAAAGAAAAGGGGCTGGACTTACTTCTCATCTGAGAAGCTTCTTCAGTTCTGAGACCAAATGGTGCAGTCCTGGATTTGAAGCCCTAGTGGGAGTGTCCCTTATGAGTGTCACTGATCCATTATTGGTCATTGTGAGAAACCATTGTCAGATCTTGCCTCACCCTGTCATGCCTTCTTGACCTCAATAGGTCACATGATAGGATGAGGCAAGGTCTAACAATGGTTTGACCCAAAACCTGTGCTGATAATGACCCCCACCCTTTTTCATGCCTTGGCTCATGTGAAGAGTCACATGATCAATAGTGGGTCACCCTCTTAATGGACACCTCCCACTAGGGTTTAAATATCTGGGACTCTCCACCTTTGTAGAACTGAAGAAGCTTCTCGGATGAGAGGTGAAAGAAGTCCAGTTGCTTTCTTTCCAAGCTCCTTTGATTTGCATGACCTGGATGAGAACCTCCACAGACATACTGATATAAAACTCCTCTTCATTGTGAGCCATACATTTTCAATAGGAGATGGATCTGGACTGGCAGCAGGATGTCTGTGGAGTCATAATGTTGTAGCCCATGCGGAACGTGATCTTTCATCATCCTCCTGAATAATAATCTGTCCGTTTAAGGATGATGTGTCTGTCTACAATCCTCAGGGTCAGAGTCAGCGGTTCTGTCATGAGTGCAGCTTAGCCATGTCATGGACACTGACGCATCCCCAGACTATAACAGGTTTTGCACTTTTCACAGATAACAGTCTGGAAGATTTTCATCTTTGGTACAGAGAACTGTTTTTTTTCTCCAAAAAACAAGCTGAAATGTGGACTCACCTGATCAAAGCACACAGTTCCACAGTCCTGCAGTCCATCTGAGTTGAGTCGATGTTTGGCTTCCTCACAGCGCAACACAGTTTCAAGCTGCATTTCTTGAGGGAGCAACAGACTGTCTTAAGTGACATTGGTAATGAGAAGTAATCCTGAGCCTGCTGTTCGTGACACTATGGTTTCTTAGGCAGTGCTGCCTGAGGGCTTCAAGATCACACAGTGGTTTCTGACTTCATCCTTTGTGCACTGAGACGTCTCTGAATTTTCTGGATCTTTTCACAATATGATATTCTGTACATGCAGAACGTCCCAAGTTCTCTGCAGTCTTGCATTGAGAAATGTTACTTTTGGACTCAGTAACAATCCGTCCATCCGTCCTCTTACACTTATCTGATTTTAGGGTTGTGGGTGGGGCTGGAGCCTATCAAAAGGACTTAATAACAATCCAACCATCCATTTTCTAATGCTGATCTGGGGCCGCGTCGTGGGGGCAGCAGCCTAATAGAGAAGCCCAGACCTCTCTCGGCCACCTCCTCCAGCTTGTCTGGGGGAACACCAAGGCGCTCACAGCCCAGCTGAGAGATATTATCTCTCCAGCATGCCCTGGGTCTACCTCAGGGCCTCCTCCCACTGGCACATGCCCAGAACACCTCACCCAGGAGGCACCCAGGGGGCAAACCTGTCACGTTCCAGAACCTCCTCAACTGGCTCCTTTCG
Organism: Astatotilapia calliptera; assembly: GCF_964374335.1. Lineage (NCBI taxonomy): Eukaryota > Metazoa > Chordata > Actinopteri > Cichliformes > Cichlidae > Astatotilapia > Astatotilapia calliptera. The sequence goes on along the minus strand of NC_137424.1, from coordinate 77,547,491 downwards.
ATGTGGAGGAGCAGGAGCTACTCCGAGCCCCCACGGATGACTAAATTCCTCACTACGAAGTAATTGTCCCGGATTGGTCACTCTACCTTTTTCCGGCTGAGGACCATGGCCTCATATTTGGAGGTGCTGATTCTGATTCCTGCTGCTTCACATTCAGTTGGGAAATGCTCCAATGTGAGCTGCAGACCACCACCTGATGATCAAGGAGTTGTTTTACTGCCTCAGTGACCTCATCCCTGGTGATAGACAAGTCATCCCCCTCGGCCCCAGACTCATGATCCCCAGTCTCTCTTGGAATGCCGAATGTATTTCATGGACCTCTGCCAGGTGCTCCCAGTGCACCTTCACTATACGTTTAGGAGTGCCAGGTCTGCCCAACATCCTTTCCCACCACCTGATCAGTTGACAGCTCAGCCCCTCTCTTCACCTGAGTGTCCAGAACATTTGGCTGCAGATCTGATGATACTAATACAAAATCGATCATCAAGCTGCCTAGAATCTGCTGGTGCCACGTGCACTTATGGATGGCCTTATGTTCTAATATGGTGTTTGTTATGGACGAACTGTGGTTTGGACAGAAGTCCGGTAACAGAACACCGCTCAAGTTCAGATCAGACAGGCCGTTACCGCTAATCACGCCTCTCCAGACCTCACTGTTGTTCCCCACATGAGCGTTTAAGTCTCCCAGTAGGACGACATAGTCCCCAGTTGGAGCACCCTCAGGTAAGCCGCCCTTTGTCTGGTCCCTCACCCAGGACCAATTTACCATAGGAGACCCGACACCATAGCCCCTGGGATCCCTGGGACACACAAACCCCGCCACCACGTTAAGGTAGCGATTGACAGAGGGGTTAATAACAATCCTTCTGTGAGTACAGGTACACAACTCATCCTTTCCTTACTTTGATGGATGCTTCTTTTATAGCTCACCTGCCACCGGTGAGCCTGGTTAACGTAGAGTCTTCCAGTCTGCTGTTACTTGACCTTTCTGTACAGTTTTGAGTCACATCTGAACTGCCTTGTAGCTTTTACAGATTTTTGTAGCCATCATATTCTAAATTTGTGCATATTTATTAAATACAATAAAGTTATTGAAACAATTCAAAACTTTTCTTTATGCATTTATCAGTTAAAGGTTCACATGAATTAGCAGAACACAGAGTTTTGGTTTTATTGGATGATGCAAAATTTCTCACCTTTTCCAGAGGAGGTGTAACTGCTCCTGAAGGTTATTCTTTTGATGTTTGGAGCAGAATAAAGAGCCAGGCTCCGACTGATGTTTGAGCATGATATACACGGCCAGCCTGCTCTTTCTGGCTCGAGTCCTCAGGCTCTGGCAGGATATGCACTTAATTGAACATCCACCAAAAGCATGCACCACAAGGCACAACTCTCAAGTCCAGCATTAGGTGGAAACAACACAACATGAAACCAGATTAAACACTCAATTTTGAACATTGCAATCACATAATAATTACATGTCAATGCGACAGAGACAGGAGGGGTTTGTACCTGATAAATAAAATCTATCACAAAAGTGAAACAGTGAAATAATACACAGGCTTTTACTTTTACCATTTACATTAAATCAAAGTTTTAATTCATCAGCATCAGTCTGACATTTTTAGTTTGTGTTTATCATTTATCTATGCTGCTCTGCACAACTATTTTACTTCCTCTTTCCATTAAAATGTTAATTCTGTTGAATATTTTAGTCAAAGAAAATGTTCTTGGTGCTGCTGCTGTCTGTACAGCTCATGTTGTGCTTTGTTGTGCTCTCAGTCCCCCAGGTGGAGGTGGATTCAGGGGTGGAGTCTGTTCAGCTGGCCTGCAAAACCACACGTCACCTCCCTGAAGACGCTAAAGTGGAGTGGATGGACAGTAATTTTGAAAAGGTCCACGTGTACAAGAACGGCTCTGACCAGCCTGAAGAACAGCACCAGGCTTACAGAGACCGAACGAAGATGAATGAAGACCTGCTGAAAACTGGAGACCTCAGTCTGACCCTGAAACACCCCACAGATGGAGAAGCAGGCAAATACACCTGCACCGTCTACAGCAGGGAGAGAAAAATCCTGCTGAAGAAAAGGGTGGAGCTCCAGTTCAGAGGTCAGTGGAAGCAACTCAGTTTTATTTGTATAGCACCAAATCACAACAACGGTTGTCGCTTCATATTGTGAGGCAAAGACCCTAAAATAATACAGACAGCAGAAAACCCCAACAATCACATGACCCCTATGAGCACGTGCTAAAAAAAACAAAAACCAAACAGTGTACGGCTGATTCTCTGGATTTGCTGCTCTTTATTTTTCTAATACATCTCTAATTCAGCTTTTCTTCTGGTCTCTTGTGCTGCTGTAACAAGTGAATGTCCCCAGTGTGTGATTAATAAACTCTGTGTGTAATGTCCAAGTCTATTAACTAGAAACTTCAACCCTGTTGTTACATTTATTATTGTGTAGTTGAATTTTGAGAGCTTCTTGGATGTGAAACATCTCAAATATTTTTTTAGTGCCATTTTATATTCTGTGTTTTCAGACTAGACCTGTGACAAAATCAACAGGGGAGGGGTTAAGTGTTAAGATGTATGTAACCTACTGTGCCAGTGTCCTGGGTCCATGGCTACGTGGAGCTGGGAAAGGGGTTGTGGACGTTTTGTAGTGTGAAAAGGACAGGAAGGCTTGAGTGATAAGTAATACAGTTTGTAATACACAGAGATTCTTGGTCTGATCATCATCAGCTGTGGGCAAAAGATGAAAACCAGTAAAATTCTAAAAGATAATTAATTACAACAATGATCATAAAAATGAATAAAACACACAGTCCAAGCTGTCCAAACATTTGAAGTCATCTTTTACAGTCTGACCATACGACACACCTGCACAGAGACAGAATCACAGCAGTGTTTGCAGTGTGGGCTGTGAGTGAACCACAGTAGGAGTGAAATCAAATACACCTGCCTCGATTATCCCAGTCCAATCACAGCCACTCGCTCACAGCAGCTGTGACCACTCCCAGAGTAGTGGTCACAGCTGAACTAGAACTAGGAAATAGACACTAAACCTTAGAATATAAATGAACCCACCACCCAAAATGTAAACACTGGCTCACAGACCATGGACCATAGAAGAAGTAATTTCTACTGACACAACGTATTGAACCTTTTGGAAAGGCACTCTGAGGCTGCTGCTGCTTCTTTTTATGCCGGTTGGCAAACAGCTTCTAGGTGCACTGCTGCCACCTTGTAGACTGGAGTAAGGATCAGACTCTACCGTACCACCATTAGATTCTTGTTGAAATACCCGTTTCTTTCAAAAATGTAAGAATATAAAATGTTTTTAAAATGTAAATACCAGCAAATTCCAGCCAGAGACTGAGAAACCAATGTAAAATCAGCTGCTGATACCTTATCCCCTCATAAAATCCACCTGTGTACCAGTATTTAAACTCCCTATCCTCAGTTATTCCTGCTAATAATCCCATTACTGTCATCCTGATTCCCCATAAACTGCTATGTGAGTTAAAGTCCCCACAACAAACTATCCTTCCTCCCCAATGATCTATGATTAAGCGTTAGTGTATCTACAGTAGAATCACCATGACAACCATTTTAAAGTCTCTCTGTGCTGGTTTTCATCTCACATCCCCCTCATTAAATGCCGGTTGGAAGCACGTAGCGAGGCTCCATATAGCCTATCATAACTTTATCAGGGAGCACTTCATCTTTAAATTCCAGTAAAACTAATGTCCTGTGCACCTTCTCTCCATTGCTGAAAGCCTGCAGTCAACTTGAGCCTGTAACGTCTCCTCCTCTAATTACTTTCTTCACTTCAGATTTTCTCCACAGGAATCCCAGAAATCCCTCCTCCTGCTCCACTTTTCTCTCCAACAGTCTTCCTTTCCAGTACTTCTCTTTTGCACAATACTCGTAGTTTCAGAGCTTTTTTCTTTTGTTCTGCATTTTTACAAATAATGAGCAAACTCCCATCTCACCAAACTTTGGCTAATGCCATGTCCCCGAGCACTTTTCAGTGGCTGTTTCTCACAATTATAATTTTAACCATTCTGTGAGTCCACCAAACTGGTTGAAAAACAAAAGAATGAAGCTGTGCATAAATCAGTGCCCATGCTTTTTATTTTTCCATTTATTTTCTCTAAGATTGTGATTTCATTAATAAGTAAAAGCTCTACCACAGTTCTTTCTCCTCGTCCTGCTTCTCTTACACAAACTTTTCCTCCTCCTCTGCATCTCAGTCCTGCAGGTGGAGGTGGTTACAGAGGTGAAGTCTATCCAGCTGCCCTGCAAAACTACAATTCACCTGCCCAGAGACACAAAGGTGGAGTGGATGGTCAAAAGCTCCAAGAAGGTCCACGTGTACCAGAACGGCTCTGACTGGCCTGAAGACCAGGACCAGAGTTACAGAGGCCGAACAGAGCTGAGGAGAAACCTGCTGAAAACTGGAGACCTGAGTCTGACCCTGAAATACCCCACAGACTGGGACAACTCCACCTACACCTGCACCGCCTACAACAACAGGAAGAAGATCCTGATCAAGAAGGAAGTGGTGCTGAAAGTCAAAGGTCAGTGCTGTAGATTCAGGTCAAAGGTCAACAGTGCACCCACTGGCTGGATGCAGCTTGTATTGTGGCTCCTCCCCCTTGACCTCCTTGATAGCTTTAGGTCAGTTTAGCTGTGTTTCCTCCAAATCCCAGAATTCCTGAGGAGCAGGAGCTGCGTCTCCTCTTCACACTGACCACTTTCTATCTAACAGTGAGCTCCCAGTGAAGCAGCAGCATTCAGCCTGTTAGAGTCAACACAAATGTCTCCATCCAAGCTCATGTTGTGCTTTGTTGTCCTCTCAGTCCCCCAGGTGGAGGTGGATTCAGGGGTGGAGTCTGTCCAGCTGCCCTTCAACACCACACTTCACCTGCCTGAAGACGCTAAAGTGGAGTGGAAGGAGAACAGATACAACAGGAAGGTCCACGTGTATGAGAACGGCTCTGACCAGCCTCACAAACAGCACCAGGTTTACAGAGACCGAACGAAGATGAATGAAGACCTGCTGAAAACTGGAGACCTCAGTCTGACCCTGAAATACCCCACAGATGGAGACAACAGGACCTACACCTGCACCGTCTACAGCAGCGAGGGAAACATCCTGCTGAAGAAACAAGTGGAGCTGAAAGTCAGAGGTCAGTGCTGTAGATACAGGTCAAAGGTCAGAGGTCATGCAGGAGTTTATTCTCTAAAAGCTTTTAGTTTGAATCTATTTTCAGTTCATTCAAATAAAATAAATTCTTTGATGTTTTGATCTAAAAGCCAAAAATGTGGAGGCGGAGCAACTGTGTGTTTAAATGAACTAAGAAGAGCATTAAAATGATCCTACCTTCAAAATAAAAGCCTCTGGCATGATGTGAGTTTGGATCAAATCAATAGTTTTGTTAGTTTAGTCCAAATCAGTGTAAATGTATAAATATCAATAGTTTTAAAGCTGCTGAGATCATTCAAACACTTTGATCCAGTCATTTGGATGTTGTCACATGTCAGGGTGGAGCAGCCATAAATACGAGGCTTTTATTGTGAAAATGCTGAGTGTGATGATCCAGAGGAGCCCATGGGGTGTTTGTGGCTGGATGCAAAGGTTTGTAGCTCTCCTTGTAAAGAGAAACAGCTTGAAGCTACAGAGGAGCGTCTGCAGAAGAAGACAGGGGAAAGAGGAAGAAGCTGAGGCCGCTGGAGAAAAGACAGGAAAAGGAAATCAGCTTCATTTGTTGGAGGCCGTTTGTTCATCACACTGAAATATTCCCACTTTAGAGACAGGAAACAAAGTGAAGTGTGGATTGATGTTTGTCTCCATGATTTGGGCCCTGGAGTCATTTCTTCATCTCCCACTTTAAGACATATTAATGTCAGCCTCACACGTCCCACAGTGGACACATTTCTATTTCTAGATGATATTTGGAGGATGGTCATGTGTTTCTCTGCTGTCACAGCTCTTTGTGATATTTGAGCGCAGCTGTAATGTTTGTGTGGTTAAAGCCACCAGACTCCACTGACAAAAACTCTCATTTTAGCCGGAGAACACGGGGCTGCTGTGGGACTTTGTGTTTGCAAAGGTTTCTATTGGAGGCATGTTTGCCTTTATTATATAGGTGCAGAGAGTAGACAGGAAAGTGGGGAGAGAGTGAGGGACACACAGGCACCTGTAGTAAGCCCCGCCTTCAGCCCACCTGCTCAGCCAGGTGAGCTATAGCGCTGCTTTAACATGTTGGTGTGATTGAGAGTGAATGAAAGTGAGTGATGGAGGCAGCAGGAAACTAACAGGCTGTTTGTTCTGAGAGGTCACATGACTGTTGTTCTCAGCAGAGTCTGATGATTTGATGAGACCATGAGAGCGGCTTCAGTTCCTCATCAGAAAGAGTCTGACAGAAGCTCCTCCCTCTGTACCCCAGTAGACTTCTATTAGACTGCTCCAGATTCCTGAGAGTTCACACAGAAAACTTTACAAACAGCCAAAGAAAAACTATTGAAAAGCTTCAAGATCACAAAGAGCTCTTTCACAGCACATATGAGCCATTAAGAAGTGCACATTTGTGTTTCCCACAGTCCATCATCCAATAATATCAAAGGACAAACTGTGAGGTAAAAAGCCTTCAGCTCTTTTTGAAGGAAGCAAAAAGACTTTGGTCCTGAGAGATGGTTCAAAACACAACTCAGACCTACCAAAGTATTATTTGTGCCAAACACATGAAGCCTTCAACTTTGTATGTGTCCAGTCAGTGTGGCAATAGAAGTCACTGTGAGGATTTTCAATGTGCTGTCAAAGAGCATCCAAACAATCAGGTGAGGATGAAGAGAATTAGTGTGGATGGACAGAAAATCCATATCCAGTGTGATTTAGGAGCAGCTCATATATAATGAGTGAAATGAAAGAAGAGCACAGACAGGAAGAACATGAGTGAGCAGACATTTTGGAGCTGCTGATCCACACAGGGCTGGATGGAAGGAGTGGGAGTCCATGATGGCTCAAAGTCTCTGATCTAACTCTTCCTGAGCCTCTCCCCCTGCCTCCTCTTTGGATCTTCTCCTCCTCTTCTTCCTTATCTGCCTCCTCCACCACTGCTCTCTCCTCCCTCATCTCCTCCTCAGCTGAACTGAAGTCAGGGCTGTAACATGAGGAAACGTGCAGAAATGACTGAGTCAGCATGTTGTTGAAGTGAGTTGAGTGATGGTGAGCAGATTAGATGTGCGAGCCTCCCTGTAGAGAAAAGCAGATCTTCTCCAGAGTTTCCCACCTCATGTTTTCCTGTGTCACAGCTGATTGTCACATCCTGGCTGTCACTAAATGAGTGGTCCAAAGGTGGAAGGAGGAGCACAGTTAGATTGTTCACCTCCTAACCTGTGAAATCAACCAGCTGAATGAAAAACACTGTGATCCTATGAGCTGCTATCAGGGCTGCTCCATTCTCAGGATTCTCATCTGGATGACTGAAGCAGATTATTGATGAAGTCAGCAAACAGCTTTCAAAATGGCTCTTTTTCCAGGGGAACTCCCTGAAATGTAAATCTCATTGGAATGAAGAAGAAGTCCAAAGGCGTGGTTAGGCCCAGACTTGTGGCTGTTTTCAATGTAAAGCCCATGTTGCAGGCAGCTGCTGCTCCTTACTGGCCCACAGCCTCCACTGATGGATGTGTCAGCTCACTTGTACTGTAGCCACGGGGAGAGCGATGGTGAAGCTGACAACCAGAGGTGTAGCGCTATTTGTTGAAGTAGCCCAGCTGTGCCATGGAAGCACAAGTTTCCAGAGATGATTGGACTGTGAGCAGAAATGATCCATGTTGGACTGAATTGAAGAACAGATCATAAAGTCCTCTGTGTGCCCAGCCCGTCTGTCTGAGCATCTTCATCAGTGTGCAGCTGATCTACAGCTAATGTGCTGATTGATGAGCAGCCTGTTCATGGTGATGATGAGAAACAGATTGGATTCAAAGCACAAATGAGTGAAAAAGGAGCAGCAGCCATGATAGAGCGAGTCCTCTGCTGACAGAAATAGTGGAGTGAAGGATTTGTGCAGCGTTTCTCTGTGAAAACAGCTGATTCAGATCAATGAGAGGAGGATGAAGGAGAAGCAGCATGTTTCTGATAGAAGCATCACTGCTGTGCTACAAACTGCTGGGACTGTGTGTGTGTGACGGCTCAGCTGGAGGCAGGATTGGTCCAGAGGAGAGCTGCTTTATTCCAGACTAACTCTTCTAGAAAGCTGACATCTGTGTGGAACAGCTGACCTGCACCATGTGGAAAAGAACAGCAACATGATTCAGCGTCAGATCCCGACACATCCACGGATTCATCCCGTTACAGGAACTGTGCCACACGTGGCCTCTGTTTGTTCTGCATTGATGCTGCAGGGATTTCTTCAAGTCACTATAATATAGTGTCAGATGGACACATGAAGCTAACACGGCACATCTTTGTGAGTCTGCAGCATGTTGACACACATGTCAGTGTTGTACAGATCTGAGAGCAGCACAAACAAACTCCATCAAAGTGATTTGTGCTGTTGCAGAGCTGTGTGACTGCATTTGTCTTCATTATGGACACATTTCTACAAATGGGACTAAACATGTGACCCTCTGCACATCCATGGCTCAACAGTGCACCCATTGGCTGGATGCAGCTTGTATTGTGGCTCCTCCCCCTTAGCTTCAGGTCAGTTTAGCTGTGTTTCCTCCAAATCCCAGAATTCCTGAGGAGCAGGAATATGTGGGGCTGGGCTCTAAACACTCAGGGTGAGGACTGAGTGAAGAGCTACAGGACAAAGTTTCAGCGCTGCGCTCACAGCTTTGAGACGTCCAATCAGCAACTGGTCCTGATAACATCTCCCCTCTCATTCCACATACATGAAGACTGCTAGAAGCAGCTATCAGCCACATCAGGCTCACATCATGCTTGCTATTAAACATGCTGCAGTCTGCAGTAAACTCCCTGCCACAAAGCTTTGAGTCTCCTCCAAATGCACCTGTAACAAGGTCACCTGCAGAAATAACTGTGTCCACGGGCAGAGTCACCAACACTCTGCACCAGAGCTAAACCTGCTTTGGAGCTAAAAAGCTGCTGTCAGGGTTTCCTGCAGAGCTTCAAATGTGGAGACTGAAAGCTGTGGACAGTTTCTGTGGCTGGATTATTTCATATGTGTTTGTTTCACTTTCAAAGGAAAGTGTTGAGATAAATCAGGTGTGTGACGCACACTTTACTGCAGATTGTTCTCAATGTAACACAAAAAGCAATCAAAATGTGATTGATCCTGATGTGCTTGTTGCTTCTAGCAGTGTTGATGTATTTGCACAGAGAGGGGGAGATGTTATCAGAGTGTGTAAGTGATCAGATCTGATGCTGAATCATGTTCATGTACAGTCAGCTGATCCTCACAGTTCAGTTTGTAATCATGCAGCTCTCCTCTGATAAATCCTGAGCTCCACCTGAGTCTCAGTCCTCAGGACCTCACACAGTCCCAGCAGCTTCTATCAGCAGAGTTCTCCCTGATATCACAAACATATTGATCCTCCTTCAGCCTCCTCTCATTCATCTGTTTCCACAGAGAAACTCATCAGTGAAACCTGAGCTTACTGTGGATTATTCTGGTGGCTCCATCACTCTCTGCCTCACACGCCCTCATCTGCTGCTTTCCTCTGATTGGCTGCTCTGACAGAGTCATGATTGGCTGCATGTTTGTATAGAAAGCAGCACGTTGCTGGTAGATCAGCCATCAGCTCATGTTTGTGACTGCAGCATGGCACCAGTTTGCTCCTCGTGTTTCAGTCCCAGACTGACCTGCAGCTCTTTAGTAAATTCAGACAGCAGCTTTGTAACTGTTAGTAAATCTGACCATGAATATCATTATGACACCTCTGACCACTCATTCTGTCTTTATTGGCTTTCATACATGAAACACGCTTAAAGTCACCATTGAATCTAAACTGGATGAAAGCAGCTGTGAGTCACTGCAGCAGCTCTGTGCCAACAACCAACCAACACCTGGGTGGAGTCCCAGCTGAAGCTGAGAGATACTCAGAGACAGAAGCAGCTGTATGGAAGCGTTCTACAGGACGGCTGACACAAAGCTGATGTTACTGATGTCTCCTAGATAGATCTCATGGACCAAAGGCTCTCTGTGTCATCTCGGCTCCAGCTGAACTAAACTGAGAGTGAATTTGGGCTTTCAGGGAGGGGTGAAAGCAGATTCAGGTTTCATCATGTTTCTGTTCAAAACATCAAATCAAGCTGATGGGAAGTTGTAGAATCCTTCAGAATAAAAGCCTGACTATTCAGAGCTCCAACATTAAGAAGAGCAAAGTGAACCAAGGTGGGTGGAGGCAGCAAAGAAACTGTAGGGTGGAGCTGAATGCTTCATCAGTGGGATGATGCAGCAGATTTCCTCCACCTTGCACAAACTGTCCTGTTAGTTATTATGACTGGAACATCCAAAATGTCTCCAGAGGCTCCGAGTCCAGCTGAACATGTATTAGTGTTTAGAGTGGAACTGAGGTGATAGGGACTAGGACCTGGGGGACGTCAGTCAGTGACGGAGCGGTCAGCAGGTGTGGGCAGGTGTGGACAGGTACTTGATGGAGTGTTTCCTGCTGGACTCCATATGATATGTTAGCAGAGAGGATCTGGCTCCTGATTGGTTGAAGTGGAGCCCATCTGCTGCAGAAAGATGCCTCCTGTCCCAGAAAACATTGAAGTTGTCTCTAAAGCCCAGGCTGTGGGAGTCACACACAGAGGAGAGCCAGGTGTGGAGGCCGAGCAGCCGCCCAAACGCCCCACGGCCACAGGTGGGAGTGGGGCCGCAGATACAAACACTACGGTGGGCTTGTTTCACAGCCTCACAAAGACACACAAAGTCCAGTTTGAGGAAGTGGGAGCGCTGTTTGGAGTCCGGTTGGTGCCCATGTGGATAAGGATGGTGTCGGCCTCCGGACGGGATCGTATTCTGCCAGGAAACTTGTCTAAAACGTCCCAGAGCGTCGGGCCGGGAAAAGACAGAGCGCACGCCTCCTTTATTGTGAAATTCCTCACCATGGTAACTGAACACATCAGCTGGTCTGCAGCAGGTCATGTTCAGAGTTTGAGGCTCAAAGTGTCCCATTTTCACTGATTGTTTCCCGACGACATGCTTCACGTGTGATATGGATCCTCTGCTGAAGGAATCTGCTTTCTATCCACAACCTGTTGATCCGTGTCTGACTAACAGCAGCGCAGGAAGCCCTGCAGTTACACAGAAACTGTCTGAGTCGCATTGTTGCTGCAGTTTACCTGCAACTGCTGTGAAGAAAAAGTCTCACTGTGTTTGTGTTTGGTCCTAATCTGCTGCCTGTCTGTTTGACATGCTGGATTTCCAGCTGATCGATGACAGATTAGAAACTGATCAGTCTATTGATCACACAATATTCCATCAATAGAACTGATTTGACTTTGATTTGTGTAACAAAGTGATTTCCACGTCTCCTTCATGATGTGACAGTGTCAGAGCTGAATGCACTTGTAGAGCATCATGTTTTTATGGCTCACATTTAAAGTGTTGCAGCTCTAATGTACAGCTGTCATATTAGAAATAGAAGCAGCTCTGATTTTAGTGCTCAAAGAAATCTATGAAGTGATGAATTCACACATGAACAGTTTTCTGCAGCGTTCCTCTCGGCCTTATTTGCAGCTCCACTCTTGTTTTTGCTCTAATAATTATTTCTCTCCATGAGCTGTTTCTCTGCCTGAAGGAGGCGCCACTCCATCGCTTCATTTAGTGCAGAACAAGAGTCACATGATGCTGCTCTGAACACCAATCACACTTTGTACAGCTCATGTTGTGTTTGTTGTCCTCTCAGTGTGTCAGGTGGAGGTGGAGGAGGGGGCGGAGTCTGTCCAGCTGCCCTTCAACACCACACAAAACCTGCCTGAAGATGCTGAAGTGAGGTGGTGGTACAGTTCATACAGGAAGGTCCACGTGTATAAGAACGGCTCTGACCAGCCTGAAGAACAGCACCAGGTTTACAGAGACCGAACGAAGATGAATGAAGACCTGCTGAAAACTGGAGACCTCAGTCTGACCCTGAAACAGCCCACAGAGAGAGACAGTGGGAGATACAGATGTGAAGTCAAGAGCAAGGACATTTGGATCAGAGTGAAAACTGTGCAGCTCAAAGTCAAAGGTTTGTTTGTGTGTGTGTGTGTGTGTGTGTGTGTGTGTGTGTATGTCTGTGTGTGTGTGTGTGTGTGTGTGTGTCTGTGTGTGTGTGTGTGTCTGTCTGTGTGTGTGTGTGTGTGTGTGTGTGTGTGTCTGTGTGTATGTGTGTCTGTGTGTGTGTGTGTGTCTGTGTGTGCGTGTCTGTGTCTGTGTGTCTGTGTGTGTGTGTGTGTGTGTCTGTGTGTGTGTGTGTGTGTGTGTATGTCTGTGTCTGTGTGTGTGTGAGTGTGTGTGTGTGTGTGTGTGTGTGTGTGTGTGTGTGTGTGAGTGTGTGTGTGTGTGTGTGTGTGTGTGTGTGTGTGTCTCTGACTGTCTTGTGTCTCCTCTGCAGGGAGAGTTCAGGTCCAGGATCAAACAGGGGACATCAGGAACAGAAGCAGCTCCATTGATCCGACTCCTCTGATGGCTGATCAATCAGTTTGATCTGTGTGTTCTTTGATTATTGATCAGTGATGTCAGAGTGGAGTCAGTGTGATGTTGTTGTTGTGTGTTTGAGACTTTTAGTGTCCATGAAGGTCTCTGCTGCCGTAGATCCTCTGAACTGTGACAGAGGTCTCACTCTGGAGGAAACTCTCAGCACTTTCCAGCAGCTCCTCCATCATGGAGGACGTTCCCTCACTGTAACAGGTGGAGGAGAGAGGAGAGGAAGCACAGGTGGATCCTCTGAGGAAGAGGAGCGTTCCTACAAACCACATGATCACATGACCAGAGGACAAGCATGTGCAGAAACACATTAAAGTCAGCCTGTAAACACGTTTGTGTAAATTCTAGTCGTGTTTTTCTGTCACATATAAATAAAAGCAGAGAAAGCAGAACAAATGCTGAAGCTGTCTGTGTGGAATAAAGGAGTTACAGTACACACACACACACACACACACACACACACACACACACACACACACACACACACACACACATCTGTCCAGCAGCTGTCTGAGCTGCAGTCTGTATTGTGTGTGTAATATCTTCATGTTTCTAACATTACAGTTGTATCTTCAGGTGTAAAATCAGCTGCTCTGCTGTCTTCTCTCCTGATCCTGTGTGATTGATTCGATCCTGCAAACGCCACAAATTTCATTCCAGCTTTGATTTGAAAGCCAGCGAGTAAAAGGATCAGCGATAGTTTTCAGAGCGATGCCAAAGCTTGGGTTCCTCTCCTACAGCAGCTTTTCTTTTCTTTCTTTCTCTCCCTGTGAAATACAGCAGCTGGACCTTTGGCTGCAACACACTGTGAGACAAACTGCACACAAACAGTTTGTGTGTTTGCTGATGTTTGTTGAGCTGATAGAAACGCTGCATTTGAAATTAGCTGACACTTCAAAAACGTTCCTCCCTTTATGCTCGCTGCTCTTCAGCAGGGCTAGCTAGATGCTAAAGTAGCGCTAACACAACTTACCTGCAGTCGTTCAGCTGTCGTCCCAAAAACATCTCAAATAAAAAGAAGAAACAAAAGAAGCTTTTCTGTCAGGGAGGCGGTGTCCTTCTCACCTTCAGACATGAGATTAGAAAGAGAGAGAGTTCAGATCACAGTGCAGATATGAATGAATGAATCCGTGCTCGTCCTCACGGCTCCTGCATGCTTTTAAAAAAGTGTGTGTTCAGCTCTGATCTCCAATCTGTTCTTTTCTCTCTTTGTTTCCTGGGTTCATGATCATCATCACACCGTCTGAGGCTCCTAAATATCCACGTTTGCTTGTTTCACTTTCACACTCTGGGAGTCAAAGATGTTTCAGCTCCAAACTCACTGAGAGCTCCTCGTGCCCACCACGTGACCACAAACATCTTTGTGCTCACGTGCTGCTCGTGTCTGAGACGCTTTAGTTTGAAGGAGACAAACTGCAGACGCAGCATTTCCTGTTCCTGAGTGTAAACCTGAGCATTTGAAATGAGCTCCACAGGGAAGCTGTAGGTGACAGAGATGCTCACAGACTCACTGACGTTACAGTCTGTCAGCATCACGCAGTATCACAGACACACGGGAAGATTTAGTGCAAGTGCTGAGAGACACACAGCAGACATGTTGACTGGAAACATGTCAGACTGAAATAAAGCAGAAGCACATGTTAGCACATGCTAATATGATGTGGATGTGTTTAGTGTGGGAGCAGGACTCACCTGAGCCACACCTGTGTGGATGCTGCTGCTTCCTGCTCTGCTCTTTCTGCTGATTCAGCGTCTTCATCACGTCTGAGGCTCTGTCACAGTTTGTTTGTTAACATCATCATGGACACAACACAAGCACATCTATGTGACATTTCCTATGGTTGTGATTGATGTGGATGTAGAACATGTCACTATCTCATTGTTTAATAAAGTAAATGTTCCATTAGAAACACAGACAGTAGAATTATAAACAGAGTTTGAAACACGAGACATTTGATGGAAGTTTGACCTCATTTGACCTTGAAAAAGAGCTCAGAGCTCCAAAATGGCTCTAAAGAGCATTATTATCACTTTGACCTTCAGATCCATCTGTTGACCTTGAAGTGAGGTCAGAGGTCAGATGTGAGCTGATATCTTCATGTGCTCCTTTCTACATGTTGATGATCCACAGCACACTTGTTCCAATCCTGCTTTCTAAGTTTGAGGCTTTTCTCAGTTTCCATCAATAAATCATGAAGTCGACCTTGAAGACTTGGGTGGATGTGAGCCAGATGTGAACAGATGTTTAACATGAGCCCGCTCTACACCCCTACAAAGTTTGATCAGAGTTCATTCACAACTATTCGAGCTGCCGTGTTCACACACAGAACGACACGCACACACACGCTACCACAAACATAACCTGTGTTTTCAAGGTGAGCTAAAGCTCCAGGTGTCACATCAAACACTCACAGGGAAAACACCAATCACAGCACGCACACATATACTGAACATTACAGAGAGAGTTATTAGAGACCAGCTTTTATCACATTTATTCTTCCTCAAAGTTCCAACAGAGCCGAACAACCCAGAGGGAAATGTCCGGGTCCTCCCAGCAGCCAGTGAGCTTCTGTAGAGAGGACACGTGAATAAAGCCGCAGTGATCCACAAACACAAACAGCTCTTTGCTGCCTTTGACTCCTTACTTGATGCAACAGCTGATGCTGTCAAACAAAAACAAACTTCATGTTGACCATCAAACTGATCTTTATTGTCTTTCTTGCAGAAAGTTTCATTATTTCATGGGCAGCTGAAAGAAGTAAGAAGTGCAGAATATGACAGGAAATAAGTGGAAGAACAAAATCTTCATTTCCTCCAAGTCTTCTGGGCCTGGATGTGATGGAAACACTCACTGAGTCCACTGCTGTGCTCATCACTGAAGCTCATAATGCAGCAGGTAGTATTGCACATTTGCAGGACTGAAACATGTTGGAAACCTTGGAGGATTTCCTGCTTCTTCTCCAGGTCATTGAAGCAAACTGCTGGGCCTGAGCGGGCAGTTTCCCATCGAGTGTCCAAAAACTCTTTAACATGGTGGAGATTTCATAGCCACGCTGTAACCACGCTGTAAGAACACGAGGATGATCCACCGTCACCGTTCTCATAGGGGGGTGGTCTGATTGGTGGAGTTTCTCTGTTGTTGTCGAGTCTTTACTTTACAGTAGAAACTCCTGCAGGTGACTGTTGTTGTCATTTGCTGCTGTAGAAATAAAACTGAAGGAGTTTTGCAGGTAGAAGATATTTGATTTACAGCTTCTCACACACGAGACCAGGCCTGCAGCTATCCATTATTTTAGTGTGTAAACAGGCTCCGCCTCCACGTTAAACTGTGACATCATCATCACTGCTGCTGTTATCAGTGTTTGTGTTTAACACTGGAGGCTGTGTGGGCTTAATGTGCTCAGACTTTTATTCACACGCTGCTCATGAACACGTTTCTATTGGAGTCTGTGAAACATGGAAGCAAAGAATTTTATAATCGAATTATTGGAATCACTCGATGAATCGTTGCAGCTCTACACGAGACACTTTCTTTAAAAACCATCAGACTGCTTTCATACATGTTAACGCTTAAATACAGAAAACTTCAGCCTGATATTCCCGACGTATGAAACTATGTTCAAATCCAGATGAACTTTTTTACAAAGAGCCTGTTTCTGTTAATATCACATCAAAAGTCTGTGATGGTGTTCGGTCTCGTGTTCCCAGCATTAACCTGTGAAATGTTCATATTTATGTACCAGTCAAAGGTAAAACATGTTTTCTAATAAACTGTGTTTGTAAGATCTGCTGGTTGTAAGAAGAAGTGTGTAAATGTCCCCAGTGGCTGCTGTGGTTTACATGGTGAGATAACATGTGAGAAATAATTCAGATACTGAGGCTACAAACTGTTAGTTTGTGCTGCTGTGGAGACGGATAAAGAACATGTGATGATGATAAAATTAAGAGCTGAACTCCCCCAGCTAACATTATCTGGGCTGAACCATTAAAATAGGTGGGGCACTTCCTTTAGGGAGTATAATAGACATTACAAACCTCCATGTGTCCACACATCAACTGTCACTGCAGCCTCAGAGTCTGCAGAGTTATTTGTCTGCACTGAAAAATGAAACTCCTGGGTGAACAAAGGCCAAAATAACAAACAAAACAAGCTAAGTCAGGAGAGGAGGTGTTGTCTAAAACCCTATGTGAAACAAAAACCAAACAAAAGACAAACGCTACACTCCCTCACTGAAATAAACAGGAGAAAACAGTACGAGGAAAAAATAATAAGGCAGCTCACTAGTGATGGGCAGATGAAGCTTCATGAAGCACTGAAGCTTTTCATCCAATTGGTTCACTCCAGTGCAAAGCTTCATGAAGCTTCATTTGCTCTAGTAGGACACCTACTGGACGTAAAAATATTAGTTGGCATGAATTTGAAGAGTGTGGCCTTTTGTACACAGCCTGTAAATGTCAACAACAAAAGGAGTGTGTAAAACATGTATATTGTAGTGATGGCAGTATACTGTGTATATTTATACTGGCAGTATGGAAAATGATTATTTGGAAATGCTTGAAATGGAAATGATCATTTACTGTGAGGTGAGGTGTGGTTGGGGTGTGGACAGTGGTTGTTATGCCCTTGAGTCAAAAGTCAGCGGTTGGTGTGTGTGCTGATTGAGCCACATAAGCAGAGTGATAAATAAGCTCAGAGTGAGACATCATTTCCACAAGAGATCTTTGTATCCTATGTGCGGAAATGGAGCGAGGGAGCGTCCTGTTCACTAACCTATCTTTGATGTACCCTTTCGCTTATGATGTCGTGAAAAAGTGCTCCGGCAGTTATTAAATAGGGACTAGTTCATGTTCACGCTAAGAGTGCTCTACACGTTCGCACCTCGGAAAACGTTCGTCTTTGTGAGTATTAATATGTTCAGAGATAACTTTTATATGTGTTTACATGGAGTGAACTGCGATGCTAATGTAACGCACGTGTTAAGCTAGGCTAATCAGTAAGTTTGTCATTAAGATGTGTGTTAGCTAGCAATTTATTTTCATTTTCTGTATGTTTCAGTTACAAATGAGAAATAGCAAGGAGAAGCCTTGAGAGAGATAAGGCTTTAAAGGATCTTCACTAAAAGCAAGAAAGGCAAGCCTTGTGTGGAAGATCTCCTCTATTTTGTTCGCTAGCTGTCTAGCTTCACATGGTCACGTGTCGTGAGGGCAGCATAGTAAAAAGACGAAGGAAAAGACGCCTACTCAGCGGGTTCAAACATACAGAGCTACTTTAAGCAACATGAGTCTACGCTCAGGAAGAAATTACCTAAAAGACTACGCTGCTGAAGAGCTAGACGAAGCAGCCGGTGGTGAACAGCAACCAGACGTCGCCACTCAACCAGCTACAACGCAGCAACGGTCTCAGCCATTCGACACCAAGTCGCAGCAATCCAGAACATCGACAAGGCGTTCTCAACGGACATCCTCATCAACAGCTTCTGCAGCTGCAAGGGCCTACGCCAAAGCTCAAGCAGCACGAGCTCAACTGGCCTTCGCTGAAAAGGAAGCTAATGCAATGAAACAGAGAGCTGAACTGGATGCTCATCTACATGTCCTCCAGTGCCAAAAAGCAATAGCCGCAGCTGAAGCAGAGGCCTCAGCCTATGAAGAAGCAGAGATTCAGAGCGGGGAGCTCTACGGAGAACTTTGTGAGGAAGCTGAGCCCATCAGTACAGTGCACCGCACTAACGAATATGTTCAACAACAATGTGAGTTACTCTACCCAGACACTCAGCACGACTCAGCACAGCCTCCTAAAGGAAATTGCAATGAAGTAGATGCACAAGACAGTACACAAATAACTAATCCTTTTATAACCAACACTCAGACGAAAACACCACCTGTAAATAGAGAAAGGAAACAGGAGCAAACAGTGAACACATGTGTAGTCGACACGTACTGGTCCAACTCCACAAAGCACACCCCCAACCTTAACAACTGCGTACCTGAATCAAGTGAAATGCAACAGTTTGCAAAATACCTAATTCGCAAAGAACTAGTTAGCACAGGTCTTTTGCAATTTGATGACAAACCTGAAAACTATTGGGCATGGAAAACCTCATTCATCAGCGCAACCAAAGACCTAAATTTGTCTCCAAGAGAGGAATTAGACTTGCTAACAAAATGGTTGGGTCCAACATCATCCGAACAGGCTAAGCGCATTCGTGCTGTACACACCCTCAATCCTGCTGCAGGTGCGAAGATGGTCTGGCAACGCCTTGAAGAGTGCTACGGCTCACCTGAGGCTATTGAGGACGCACTCTTAAAAAAGGTAGAGGACTTTCCCAAACTCACAAACAAAGACAATGTTAAGCTGCAGGAACTTAGTGACATCTTATTGGAGCTTCAGTGTGCTAAACAAGATGGCGCGCTCCCAGGACTTGCTTACCTGGACACAGCTAGAGGAGTCAGGCAAATAGTGGAAAAACTTCCCTTCAACCTACAGGAAAAGTGGACAACTGTAGGAACACAGTACAAGGAGACTCATAGTGTGTCATTTCCTCCTTTCTCAGTTTTCACACAATTTGTCCAGCGGCAAGCGAAAATGAGGAATGACCCAAGCCTTGCTATGTCCAAGGCCAACACCCATGTCCCTTCTCCCACAGAAAAACTGAGGTCATATAGTCGCAAACCTACTGTGTCAGCACACAAAATGGACATTACGGCAGAGCCGGACCAGAATAATCTCAGTCCAAAGAAAATGGAGGAACCGGATCGCCAGTGCCCAATCCACAAAAAACCACATCCACTCAAAAAGTGTAAGCTCTTTAGAGACAAACCTATTGAAGAAAGACAAGCCTATCTCAAAGAGCACCACATATGCTACAGATGCTGTGGGTCTGTCCAACACATTGCAAAAAACTGTAAAGCAATGGTTAAGTGTATTGAATGTGACAGCCTCAAACACTTATCTGCAATGCATCCTGGTCCTACTCTTGCCCCTAAGAGTACTACACCAGGAAACAACGACAATGAAGAGCAAATCGAGAGCTCACCTTCAGTCGAGTCGAAGTGCACAGAGGTATGTGGCCAAGGTGATAGCCCACGTTCATGTTCTAAGATCAGTTTGGTCAAAGTGTATCCCGCAGGCCAAAAAGAGAGAGCTATAAAAATGTACGCAGTAATAGATGATCAGTCCAACAGGTCACTGGTTAAGTCAGAGTTTTTCAGCCTTTTCAAAATCAATGCCAAACCCACTCCATACACCTTAAAGACTTGCTCTGGCAGAGAACAAACCTCAGGTAGGAGAGCTGTAAACTTCTTCCTCGAGTCTTTGGATGGAGAAGTCAACATCCAGCTACCCCCTTTAATTGAATGTGACTCTGTGCCGGACAATAGATCTGAAATACCCTCTCCAGAGATTGCCCAGCATCACCCACATCTTCTTCCAGTGACAGATAACATCCCACCTGTCGACCACCACGCCCCAATCCTTTTACTCCTTGGAAGGGACGTCATCAGGGTCCATAAGGTACGTGAGCAAATCAACGGACCCAATGATGCACCATACGCCCAAAGGCTAGACCTGGGTTGGGTTATTGTGGGGGAGGTGCGTCTAGGAAAAGTGCACAGTCAGTCAGAGGTCAATGTCTATAAAACACACACCTTAGATAATGGACGTGCATCCTATTTTGAGCCTTGCCCAAACACAATTCACGTTAAAGAGAATTATGGGGTCACTATGAATGCAACCTGCATCACAGACGATTTGGGACACTCTGTGTTTGTTAGATCTGAGGGTGATAACAAACAAGCCATGTCTATCGACGACAGAGCATTCCTGACAATAATGGACAGTGAAGTTTATCAAAACCAAGAGAACAGCTGGGTTGCACCTTTACCCTTTCACTCACAGAGAAGGAGGCTCCCTGACAACAGAGAACAAGCCCTAAAACGCCTCTGCTCTCTTCGAAAGACTTTGGAAAAGAGACCAGAAATGAATGATCACTACATCCAATCCATGCAGAAAACGTTGGATAACAATCATGCTGACCAAGCCACTTGGTTCATTCCAGCAGCAGACCTGCAGAACAGTACCTGGTTCTCAGGTCCACCCTTTCTGTACTCTGACCCACACACAGAACCACACACTGGTCCTTTCACGCTCATCGAACCTGAAAAAGACAGAGAGATACATCCGGAAATAAAAGTAATGAAAACTACTGTAGCAGAGCCACAGTTGGGTTCTGACCGTTTCAAAAAGTACTCAAACTGGATCACTCTTTGCAGAGTCATAGAATCAGAATCAGAATCAGAAAGGGTTTTATTGCCAAATGTTGAGCAGGTTTACAACATTAGGAAATTGCTGCGGTGCTTCAGTGCAAACATACTGTCATAAAAATATAAAAATAAGAATAAGAATTAAAAGTGCTAAGTGGATAGATATATACATGATATATACATGAGTGCAGGTGGTGATCAGTGCCAAACATGGAATGATGCAGTGAACACAGCGTAGGGTCATGTGTTAGTGGTGGGAACAGTCATACGGTTATTGTTCATGTGTCCAACAGCAGAGGGGAAGAAACTGTTCTTATGGCGAGAGGTTCTGGTGCGAATGGACCGGAGCCTCCTGCCTGAGGGGAGCAGGTCAAACAGACTGTGTCCAGGGTGAGAAGGGTCAGCTGAGATCCGAGCTGCACGCCCCAGTGTCCTGGAGCTGTACAGGTCCTGCAGAGATGGGAGTCTGCAGCCAATCACCTTCTCAGCAGAGCGCACAACACGCTGCAGTCTCTGTTTGTCCCTGATAGTGGCTCCAGCGTACCACACGGTGATGGAGGAGGTGAGGATGGACTCGATGATTGCAGTGTAGAATTGCATCATCGTCCGTGTTGGCAGGTTGAATTTCTTCAGCTGCCTCAGGAAGTACATCCTCTGCTGGGCTTTCTTAGCCAGACTCATTCATGTAGTTACATCCTTTGCACAAAAGACAAGTGGACAAAGGGGATGGAAAGGTTTCAGTGAGACACCGAGCGTCCAAGAACTCACCCGAGCCCAAGCAGTCATTATTCGAGCCGTCCAACAAGAAGCTTACAAAGGGACGCTTGAAAACATTAAAGAAGGAAGGAAGGTCAGTGGCCTATTTGATGCACTCAAAAAGCTCAATCCTGTAGTGGACAAAGACAGTCTCTTACGAGTCGGTGGACGTCTTTCCGCTGCCGATCTCACAGAGAATGAAAAGCACCCTCTGATTATTCTATCTACCAGCCACATCGCCATGCTAATTGTAACTCACTATCATGAACGAGTGGCTCATCAAGGAAGACACATAACTGAAGGAGCTATCCGTGATGCTGGGTACTGGATAATTGGAGGGAAGCGGCTTGTGTCATCTGTCATTCATCGGTGTGTCACATGTCGCAAGTTGCGAGGCAAAATGCAGATCCAGAAAATGGCAGACTTGCCTGCAGACCGAGTCACCCCTGAACCACCCTTTACCACTGTAGGCCTAGATGTATTTGGGCCATGGACTATTGTGACGCGTCGTACAAGAGGTGGTTGTTCCCAGAACAAACATTGGGCTGTGTTATTCACATGCATGTCAACTAGGGCTGTGCATATCGAACTGATAGAGACTATGTCTGCTGATAGTTTTATCAATGCATTAAGAAGGCTCTTCTCTATTCGGGGCCCGGCCAAGTTTCTGCGCTCGGACAGAGGCACGAATTTTGTGGGCGCTTGTAAGGAATTAGACCTAAACTCAGGAAACAAAGCAGTAGGAAAGTACCTGCAAGAGAGAGGGTGTGTTTGGACTTTCAATCCCCCTCATGCGTCTCATATGGGAGGCTCGTGGGAGCGCCTTATAGGCGTTGCCAGGCGCATTCTGGATGCAATGTTGTTACGAACTGAACAAACACGTCTTACTCATGAAGTGTTGTGCACCTTCATGGCCGAGGTGATGGCAATTATTAATGCAAGGCCTCTTGTTCCCATATCCACCGACCCTGACAGTCCTGCAGTACTCACTCCAGCAGTGCTACTAACGCAGAAGATGAGTGCTGTGTCCGCCCCACTTGGGAACTTCTCATCAGGGCAGCTGTTTGGGAAACAATGGAAACATGTTCAACTCCTCGCTGACACTTTTTGGAAAAGGTGGAAGGGAGAGTATTTATCCACCTTACAAGGTCGTGCAAAATGGACAGAGACTAGACCTAATGTCAAAATAGGAGATGTGGTCCTGCTAAAGGACCCCCAAGCCAGCAGGAACGAATGGCCCATGGGACTAATAGTAAAAACATTCCCCAGCAGCGACAAGAAGGTCCGAAAAGTGGAAGTGCGGACTGTAAAAGATGGGACTGTTAAAATGTTTCTCAGACCAGTTTCAGAGATTGTTGTTTTGCTTGCAGAGACTGAATGAATATTCTTCAATGCTAGATGATGTTTGAATATGTTGTATTGATGTTTATTGTGATATAATGTGTGTATATCAAGCGGGGAGTGTTATGCCCTTGAGTCAAAAGTCAGCGGTTGGTGTGTGTGCTGATTGAGCCACATAAGCAGAGTGATAAATAAGCTCAGAGTGAGACATCATTTCCACAAGAGATCTTTGTATCCTATGTGCGGAAATGGAGCGAGGGAGCGTCCTGTTCACTAACCTATCTTTGATGTACCCTTTCGCTTATGATGTCGTGAAAAAGTGCTCCGGCAGTTATTAAATAGGGACTAGTTCATGTTCACGCTAAGAGTGCTCTACACGTTCGCACCTCGGAAAACGTTCGTCTTTGTGAGTATTAATATGTTCAGAGATAACTTTTATATGTGTTTACATGGAGTGAACTGCGATGCTAATGTAACGCACGTGTTAAGCTAGGCTAATCAGTAAGTTTGTCATTAAGATGTGTGTTAGCTAGCAATTTATTTTCATTTTCTGTATGTTTCAGTTACAAATGAGAAATAGCAAGGAGAAGCCTTGAGAGAGATAAGGCTTTAAAGGATCTTCATTAAAAGCAAGAAAGGCAAGCCTTGTGTGGAAGATCTCCTCTATTTTGTTCGCTAGCTGTCTAGCTTCACATGGTCACGTGTCGTGAGGGCAGCATAGTGGTTGTGCTTTTGTAACGTTGAGGTATGGACAGCTACACACTGAGGCTTTGAGCCTCAGTCCTGCCTGTTCACATTTTATTCTGTAAAAACTAAATTTTCACTGCTTCTATAACCTTTAGTGGGGAGAACATAGCTAGGATTTAATGATTTAACAAATCTTTTAAATCCTTTGTCCTCCACAATGCTAAATGGCTGGGAGTCCTCAATCACCATGCTAACCAGGTCTTCATCTATTTGAGATTGTTCTCCTGAGGAAAGACAATAAAGACAAAGCACAAATATAAATATCACACACGTAACTTATAACAGTTGTATAATATTGTTATATCATTTAGTAACATTACTGCATGCTGTATTATCATTGCATTTGATGGCTCACCTGGTCTTGCTCCACAATCGCTGTTCCCCTTATTCTCATGCAAAGCTCTGTAGTGCCTAAGCATGGATGAGGTGTTGTTGTTATATCCCAGCTCCCTGGCACATAGCAAACACTTCACCTTGTACAAAAGTACAGACAGCTTAACATAGGTTTTATTGCACCATCAGTATCATGAAAATACATCTTCTGTAGAAATTTACATACCTTGTTGGGAGGAATAAGATCAAAATGTTCCCACACAGGGGAGGACATCCTCCTCTTCTTAGCTGGCTCCATTCTCTCCTGACTTTCTCTCCTCACTCTCATAAACCTCCAAACTGTCTCCAAACTCTCACTAACCGCAACTCTCCATCAAACACCCACATTTTTGATTGAAGTCTGAGGGGTTTATATCGCTGTCATAGCTCGCGGCAAAGTTCGAACCACTTCACGAACCAGTCACGTGGTACAGCCGGGCAGCGAGGCTTCGGACGTCATCATTTTCAGCTCCTCCCATAAATGAAGCAAGCCTCGATACGCGCATCGTGGAAACGCCCCCTCCATTACTCGACACAAGCTTCGAAGCCTCGATACAGAACATCACATCACTACAGCTCACCCCTTCTGTTCCAGTGCTATTTACAATGAAAACTAATGTACACACTATATACAAAGCTCGGTGAGTCACGAGAATCTCAAACACGAAGGTTACAGGTTTTGAAAGCCAGGGTCAGGTCTACTGCTGCTGTCAGTGGCTGCCCCGGCACAACTGCTGGTGAGGGATTTTGAAAAGAGCCACATGATCAGGAACCAATGAGCCGCCGCCAGCTCTCCAATCGGGAAGGACCTGTGGAGTCTTAAAGACAGCTTCCTGACAGCTTCATCCATCAGGCTGTCAGGAAGCTTAACTCCCTCCCGATTCTGCCCCCCTCTCCCCTCTTCTCCACCACGGTCTCACTGAACTCTGTCACACACACACACACACTCACTCTCTGACGCACTCACTGGCCTGCTCCAGTCACTTTGTGGAGCATTGGACTGCCATTACCTCATAAGACTCTGTTGTTACACTATCTCTTACCGTATACTACTTAATCTCCATTTGCACTATTTGCCTATTTTGCACCACTATGCCTCCTTACTTGAATATTGTATATTGTATATTGTATATTGCATAGCTTTTTTTGTTATACGTAAAATTGTATTGTATTTATTTAAATTTTTACTTTTTAATTATTTTATTTGCATTTTTCTAATCACTAGGGTTTGAGAGTAACGCAATTTCTATTCTCTGTATGTCCTGTACATGTGGCAGAATTGACAAATAAAGTTGACTTGACTTGACTTGACACAGCACAACAAAAGTACACAGCTGGCCCAGGGCCATAACAACAGTTCAGTATATAGAGACACGAGACGATGAGGCTCCAGTTCCATTCAGTGCAAAAGAACAACAATAAAAATGGGAAGAATAAGAATAATAAGAATAAATATACACTTGAGACTGAGGTGAGGAGACTCTGGAACAATGATGGCTTGTAGATGTTTTGCTGATGTGAGTGAAGTTGGCCCCCCCACCTTCTTCAAATCCAACAAAAGTGGTATCAAACGTTTGTGCTACGTTTGTGCTGGTTTGTGCTGCAAAAATTTTCGTTTGTGCTACTATCATTTTAAAGCTATTAATAAAAATTTCTAGAGGTCATCAGAGGTCAACCAGCCCCCCCACATTAATTAAATCCAACAAAATGGGTGTCAATCAACTGTGCTACGTTTGTGCTGGTTTGTGCTGCTAAAACTGTCGTTTGTGCTGCTTCTGTTTTAAAGATATTAATGAAAATGTAAAGGTCAAAAGGTCAATCAGCCCCCCAACATTACCCAAATCCAACAAAATTGATGTCAAACGTTTGTGCTACGTTTGTGCTGCAAAAATTTTCATTTGTGCTGCTATCATTTTAAAGATATTAATAGAAATTTCTAGAGGTCATCAAAGGTCAACCAGCCCCCCCATATTAATGGAAATGTTTGTTTGTACTGCTAACATTTTAAAATTTTTAATAAAATAACGTCTTGATGCATGCTTAATCATCCAGGTAAGTAAACCCCAAAAGGTTGATTCTGTTCATCTGGACATTTTCAGTTGGAGAAACGTTTCGTCACTCATCCAAGTGACTTCTTCAGTCTCAGCTGACTGCAGGTTTCCCCAACCTTACAAACACACGTGAGTGAAGTTGGCCCCCCTACCTTCTTCAAATCGAACAAAATTGATGTCAAACATTTGTCCTGCAAATTATTTTGTTTTTGCAGGTTATGTTTCCCTAATTTTGTAAACAATACATGTACAGTGAGAGAGAGATGTTACATCTGTCTTCACTTGCATCCCAGTCATAGAAGCGTTGGAGGTCGTTCATAAGAGATTACAGGATCATCCCAACCTCAGCAACAGGACCACTCTCAGCACTGATCAGTTGTGTTTGCTTTTGGAACTGTGTCTTAATTCCACCTATTTTGCATAAGGGTCAGTACAGGCAGAAATCTAGGTGTGCCATGGGTTCCCACAGGCCCCTGGTCAAAGTCACCAAACCAGTTCGTAAGCAGGTACAGGTGTGGCCAGAAGGGTCCTCAGAGGCACTGCTTTTCCACCACAGGCCGCCACACACGACAACACCACAGACTTTCAGGAATATACAGAAACTGTCACTGCCTACATCCCAAAATGCATCGATGATGTCACAGAGACCAGGACTATCACTGTCCGGGCCAATCAGAAACCATGGCTCACAGGTCAGGTTTAAATGCTCCTAAGGTTGAAAAATGCAGCCTTCAGAGCCGGGAATTAGGTGAGTCTAAGAACAGCAAGGGCAAACCTGTCACGTGACATCAGCTACAGCAAAGCTTCAGCGACAGCAGAGATACTTGGAGGCAGTGGCAAGGAATACAAACCATCACAGACTACAAGCCCACTCTACAGACCGTGGTGACACAATCCCCAGACAGTGTGTGGAGATCCCTTGCCAAAATCAGTACACGCAAAGCTCCAGGTCCTGATAACATCCTTGGACAAGCACTGACGGACTATGCTGTGGAACTCACAAATGTCTTCACAGACATCTTTAACACATCACTAGGGTCAGGCCGTCGTTCCCACATGCCTCAAAGCCTCCACCATCATTACTGTACCCAAGAAGTCATCTATCTCCTGCTTTAAGGACTACCGTCCTGTCAAACTCACCTCCATCATTATTAAGTTAAGTGCTTTGAACGGTTAGTCATGCATCAAATCAAATTATCGCTTTCCCCCAACCTGGATCCATTTCAGTTCGCATATCGGTCAAAACGCTCAACTGATGATGGAATTTCAACTGCCCCTCACTCAGCCCTCACACATCTGAACACCAGAGACTCATATGTCAGAGTGCTGTTCATAGACTTCAGTTCAGCATTCAACACCATCATTCCCCAGCAACTCATTCACAAACTGGATCTGCTGGGGATCAGCACCTTGCTGTATAACGGGCTGCTAGATTTCTTGACAGGAAGACAGCAGACAGTACGGGTCGACAGCAACACCTCCAGCCCAAGAACACGGAATACGGGGGCTCCCCAAGGATGTGTGTTGAGCTCCCTTCTCTTCACTCTGCTGACCCACGACGAGATCTACTACAGGGGTGAAGTTAACCATCTGCCAGAGTGGTACAGCAGCAACAACCTGTCCCTGAATGTGGAGAAGACCAACAGCGACTCTACTTCCTCTGCAAACTGAGAAGCACAAGAGATTCAACCCCCATTATGAGCACCTTTTACAGAGGCACAGTTGAGAGTATCCTCACCAGCTGCATCACTGTGTGGTATGACTCCTGCATTGGGTTCTGCAGGAAAAAATGACAACGGGTAGTGAGAACAGCCGAGAGCATTGTGGGGACCTCTCTTGCCTCCCTCCCCAGGAGATCTACTGCACCTGCCTCATCTGGAAGGTCCTCTCCATTACAGGTGACTCCACTGGGGCTGGTTGACCTCTAGAAACTTTTGTTAATATCTTTAAAATGATAGCAGCACAAATGAAAATTTTTGCAGCACAAACAAGCACAAACGTTTGACATCAATTTTGTTTGATTTGGGTAATGTGGGGGGGCTGGTTGACCTTTTGACCTTTACATTTTCATTAATATCTTTAAAACAGAAGCAGCACAAACGATAATTTTAGCAGCACAAACCAGCACAAACGTAGCACAGTTGATTGACACCCATTTTGTTTGATTTGGGTAATGTGGGGGGGCTGTTTGACCTCTGATGACCTCTAGAAATTTTTATTAATATCTTTAAAATGATAGTAGCACAAACGAAAATTTTTGCAGCACAAACCAGCACAAACGTAGCACAAACGTTTGATACCACTTTTGTTGGATTTGAAGAAGGTGGGGGGGCCAACTTCACTCACATGTTTTGCTGCTGTGGCTCAGGGACTTGGGAAGTTCACACTCTCCAGCTTCATCTGACCCACTATCTCCTGATTGCCACCACACCTCCCCAGGTTCTTCCTCACTGCATCCAACCAGCCTTCTAGCCTTTTTGCTCTTATCATGTGTGATGGAGATGATGCTGCCCAGCCTGATGGAGGCACCACTTTACAGTTCAGCAGAGTCCAGTGGATGGTGCTGCCTCCACCGACTCAACCTCCAGCTCAGCCGCCCTCTGCTGGTCCCTTATACTGCAGTGTTCCTGGAATACTGTTTTGCTCTCACTGACCTCCTCCTGAGCCTCCTAAGGGTCTCCACCTCCACTGCTGACGGTGTGCTACACCTCTGGAGAGGCCTCACCTCCACTGCTGAGACTGAACTCAGCTTTCTAAAAAATGTGTTTAATTACAGTTAATTCATGATTTAATAAAGAGGAGCAGTTACAGAATGATCACAGCATCTCCCGTGTTTCCTACCTCGCTGCACAGCTCACATCTTTGTGTCTTCTTTGTTTCCATCAACACAGACATTAACCCACAAAGTCTGACACTGTAGCTTCATGACCAGCAGGAAGATGATGACCATGCTGTGTTGTCTGTTTGTTGTACTGGAGGTTAGAGATGCAGAAGTTAAAGAAGGTGCTGAGTGGATGATACAGTGGTGGCAAAGTCTTTGCCTGATTTCCTGAGTTTTGCACATTTGCCACTCTTACATGTTTCACATCACAAAACAAATTTTTATAAAAGATGATTTCATTGATTAAGAGAGAAAAGTCATCCAAGCCTGGTGCTGTGTAAAAAAGTAACTGTCCATCTTGTTAAATCATGAATTAACTGTGATTAACACTTTCTTTAGAAAGCTGAGTTGACCTGCTGAATCAACAATTCACTTCAACAGAAGCCGACTGACAAACTGAAGCAGACTAACAGATCTCAGAAAGCAACACATCATGCTGCTGTCACAGTCCTGGGTCTGTGGGCCAGTCTGTGTAATTCTGGTTTAACTTATATTCTTTGATTTGTTGTTTTTCATGGTTTTGGTTCCCTTTGTTTTCTGCTTGTGTTATATTTATATTTCCTAGTCTGTAGGTTTCTGTCTCTGTGCCCTTCCTGTGCTCATGTTTCTCGTTTTAGTTACTCTTGTCTCTGTGCTCCATGTTCCCTCTCTGTCTCCCCTCAGTCTGTCATGTCTCCATGTCACAGTGTCAAATCCGCACCCTTGTGAATGTCTCGTATTTCCTGTTTTATTTTGACAGTTCCTAGTCCTGTGTTCAGTGTTTTCAGTTTTGCTTTACATGACAGCCATGATCTAAAGAAACTTGAGAAACAAAGTCACTGACATCTGTCAGTTTGGAAAGGGTTACAAAGTCATATCTAAGGCTTTGGCACCAGTAAACCACAGTGGGAACCATTATACATAAATGGAGAAAACTTGGAACAGTGGTGAAGCTTCCAAGGAGTGACCAGCTGACCAAAATTATTCCACAAGTGCAGCGATGACTCATCCAGGAGGTCACAAAAGAACCAGGAACAACATTAAAGAACAGCAGGTTTCACATGTTTCAGTTAAGGTCAGAGTTCATGATTCAACATTAAGAAAGAGACTGGGCAATCATGGAAGAGTTCAAGGAGAAAACCACTGCTGATCAAAAAGAACAAAAAGGCTCGTCTCACATTTGCCAAAATATCTTGACTGACGAGACTAAAGCTGAACTTTGTGGAAGGTGTGTGTCCCATTACATCTGGTGTAAAAGTAACAGCATCTCAGAAAATGAACAGTAAAACTTGGTGGTGGCAGAGTGATGGTCTGGGGCTGTTTTGGTGCCTCAGGACCTGAAAGACTTGCTGTGGTAAACAGAGCCATGAATTCTGCCGTCTACCAAAACATCCTGAAGGAGAACGTCCGGCCATCAGTTCATGACATCAAGCTGAAGACCACTTGGGCTCTGCAGCAGGACAATGATCCAAAACACAGTAGCAAGTCCACCTTAACAAAAACAAAAAGAAGACTTTGGAGTGGCCGAGTCAAAGTCCTGACCTGAATACAACTGAAATGGTGTGGGGTGACCTTAAAAAGGTGGTTTGTCCCTGAAAAGCCTCCAATTCTGTAATCATGAGTGGGCCAAAAGAAAAAAAACAAAAACAAAATTTAATTTTAAATTTGTTCGTCTGTTTCTCTGTTTAGAAGTCACACTAGCACAGTCACAGGTGGGATGACATCAGAGGCTAGTGCGTCGTAACTGCTCACTTTTTTAGTTAGTTCCTCAAAGGGGGCGAGGATTGCAACAGTCGTCTCCATAAGAGCCCATTGGTGAGCGGTGAGATAGTCAGGGAGTTCGTGCTCGGACACCCCAGCACTCGCTTTTTCTCAATGAGGGACTGGAGCATGTAATACGTACTGTTCCAGCGCGTCTGTACTTCCTGCTGCAGTCTCTTTATTGGCTGGTTGAGCTGTCCCTGAATGTCCTCGAGGCGGGAGTAGGCTAAGGCGGAATGTTTAAAATACCCAACTATTTTCCGCCCCCCTGCTATAGCATCAGCTATGCTCCTCTGTGCTAATAAGCCCTTGTGAACAGCCAGTTGGAGCGTGTGCGCGACATATGGGAGCCCTGCGTCATTCATGGCTTTAATCATGTTTTTGGCATTGTCACAAAGCACAACATGCACTGATGTTTTAGGTATACCCCATGTCTGGAGCATTTCCTCAAACACATGCGCTATAGCCTGGCTGGTGTGCGAACCGCGGAATTGTTTGGCATGTAATGGCTCGTTGCGGCGTGAAACTCGTCTATCCACTGGGAGGTTAGGCTAATCAGCGACACGGGGCTAACACTGCTTGTCCAAATATCCGTGGTGAAACTAAACGCAGAGGAGGCTTGCAGTAGGCTGTGGATATGTTTTTTCACGGACTCGTGTAGTTTAGGCAGCTCCGTGTCAGTCATGTAGTCGCAGCTTGGGACATCATATCTGGGCTCCAGAACATGGAGGAGACGCAGGAATCCAACATTTTCTACCTCCGAGAGTGGCTGGTCACTCAATGCAATGTACTCAATAATTGCCTGTGTTATTTTCACAGCACGTGGATTGTCTCTGGACATTTTCTCTCGTCTTGCAAGAGTTTGCTGCAGCGTGGGTTGTGTTGGTTTAGAAGCGTGGGTAAAGTCCTTGTATTCATTGTCGTGTTGGGATTTTAGGTGCTTGATTAAATTGCTTGTGTTAAATGCGCTACCTTTTGAGCCTCCTCTGGACAATTTCGCTGAGCACAATTTGCAGTCCGCCTTTGTTTTGTCGTCTTCATTCACTTTGAAATAGTTCCACACGGCTGACATGTCTCGCCTCCCCTTCTCCCCCGCTCTGAGCTGCAGCCGGGGCCTGGGGGCGGGCACTCGGCGCCTGTGATTAACCCCTTACACGCCACTCAAACAAAAACATTTCTCAGACCGTGGTATCGGTCCCCGGTATCGGGGGACTCTTAACGAGTACGAGTACTTTAGAAAATGTGGTATCGGTGCATCCCTAGCCACGGTTCTGGGTTCTTTTGTGACCTCCTGGATGAGTCGTTGCTGCACTCTTGGAGTAATTTTGGTAGGCTGGTCACTCCTGGGAACTTCACCACCGTTCCAAGTTTTCTTCATTTGTGTTTAATGGCTCTCACTGTGATTCTCTGGAATCCCAAAACCTTGGATATGGTTTTTGTGTGATTAACAATTCATGTACAGGTTTTAGAACTCTACAGGTGGTACATCCATGCTCAGGTAAGGCTTTTGAGAACCTATAAGTAAAGTTCACTGAACTGGAAGTAAAATGTGGTTTGATGATGGTTGATGTGCTTTCCAAATGGTTAGAAGTTTTTCCTTTTATTAAAGGAGGTATCCCAGGAGCAGAACTCCAGACTGAGAGTGGATGAGAAGTTTTTTTCAGAGAACTAGCGGGAAGCGGGAACCATTCCAGGCACGGCTGACAACCCAGACAGGGGTTAAGGTCAAGGTTGATGCCGTTTGTGGTCCTGCTAGTCATCACAAGAAGATTTCAGAACCACAGCAATAACTCAGAGGGTTAGAAAGATTGCTGCGTTTGACACTGAGGAAGTCAACCAGGGTGTACGACGTGCTCTGCCCTTTCATCATACAGCTGCGTTGGAACGACAGAGTCAGGGGTGGAAGAGCGGTCTCCTCCAACAAGAGCGTGCCAAACTCCAACTCAGTGACCGCAGAGCAGACTCTGTGCCACCTACAAGGGATCAGCGATGGACCACAGACAACACTTGACTAAACAGTCAGGCCGGTTTTGCCCAAGAGGTTTAGTGTGTTTTTAACTTAAGGTGGTCGTTGGTGTGACGTTTCTCAGCATTTTGCAAATGATACATGACTCTCTGAACATCACAAATTCTTTTAAAGTCCTGATCCTGATTAAAAGTGACTGAAGTAATTACAGTATGCAAGTTTCACAGCTACCTGACTAACAATAACTTAAGATAAGAGATAAGATAAAACTTTATTAATCCCTCGGGAGGGTTCCTCTGGGAAATTCGGTTTCCAATAGCACAGCACCGACAGAAGTTACAGAGCGTGAGCAGAATATTATATATATACACATATATGAATACAGAGACATATATAAATAAAATATACGAAAGGGATAAATAGAATAAATAGGAATAAGAATACAAGGGAATTGCACATTTCAAGTATTGAGGTCTATTGCACCGTTGACTTTTAACAAAAGGTATTGCACAAAGGTATTGCACAGTGAGGTGAAGAGGCACTACAGCTTAGTTGTTCCCCCCTCCTTTGTCCTCCTGTCTCCCCTCCCTCTCCCCTCCAGAGAGGAGTTAAACAGTCTGATGGCGTGTGGGACAAAGGAGTTTTTAAGTCTGTTAGTTCTTGTCTTGGGGAGAAGCAACCTGTCACTGAACAGACTCTTCTGGTTGTTAATGGCCGTCTGCAGAGGATGCCTGGCATTGTCCATAATGTCCAGCAGTTTTTTTAGTGTCCTTTTCTCTGCCACTGTCACCAGAGTGTCCAGCTTCATGCCGACCACAGAGCTAGCCTTCCTGATCAGTTTCTCCAGCCTGGATGAGTCCTTCTTTGCTGTGCTGCTCCCCCAGCACACCACAGCATAGAAAAGTACTTCAGCAACCACTGACTGGTAAAACATCCTCAGGAGCTTCCTGCAGATGTTAAAAGACCTCAGCCTCCTGAGGAAGTACAGTCGGCTTGTGTACATTTTGTATGGCAGCTAGACTGCTTTTCTAGCATGTCAGTTCTTGATGTGTAAGTGCATTAGATCCTGATTATCCTAGTCAACATAGCGACAACAGTTGTAAGTTACTTTGACATATGTACAGAACGTTGATACATTGTTTGACACCCTAAAAGTAGGATTTGGGGGTCATTTTACTTCACTGAGGGATTTTATTAGGCTTTTAACATTTTGAGAGCACCCAGAGAATGAAGTCGTTCTTTCAGAGGTAAATGTGATAGAAAACAATCACTCTGTTGTAAATTTAGCTCAGAAGTGTTTGACGTATGGTGGTGGTGCGGAAACACATGGCTACTTCTGGGTTTTACCCCAGACTTTAAGAAGCACTAACATCAAAGTTAGCTCATGTTTTTTTTATTAATTTATCCACAGGTTCAGTCGTATTCACTGTCCTTGATGGTAAACATCTGGATGGGGCAAACAGAACGGCACAAAGGAGTGTGTGTGATGTTTGGTGAGGCATGTTTGCCTTATTCCCTAATAACACTGGGGATGAAGGTTCTTTTACACAAACAGTTACTGAATTGGGAAACATGGTTTGATGATAAAGTGGAGAAACTGTCTCACACTGAAGGGCTTCCTTATCTTAACAACAGGTTCTCATGAATGAACAATTTGAAGTAACTGAGCTTTTTAGCAGATGAATAACTAATGCTGTTTAATATTTTTGTGTGCAATCTCGTATTTTTGTGTGTTTTTCTTTTGTATTATTACTGTTATTTTTTTAACAAAAAGGCTCAGAGGAAGAGGAGAGGATAGCAGAGTGAGGATGAAAATTAAAGTGTGAATTCTTTTTTCCTGACACTGTAGAAGGATACACATTGTGACATCCCTTTGAGTGTTGATGTTATGTGCAGGAATTGGAGAAGAAATTTCTGTAATTAATGTGAATTGGGGTGATCACAAAGTTTGGAATTGTGGTGACAAATGTCTTTATTCTATGTGTTGATCACATATTTTAACAATATCACTTTGTCACTTAGGATAGCTTCACATCTGCGTCTTATGTTTCCACAGGCCTGTTTCCTGCAGCTGCCACACATTCAGTCAGTAGAAAGCATGGAGGTGATGGAGGAGCTCACAGCAGGTCCCAGCTGAGCCACACTGTCAGTGTTGGCCGGCGGTCACGTGTCAATTCAAACACAATGAGACTAGAATAAAATGTATCCATAAACTGGGAG
The DNA here is from genome assembly GCF_964374335.1 of Astatotilapia calliptera. NCBI lineage: Eukaryota > Metazoa > Chordata > Actinopteri > Cichliformes > Cichlidae > Astatotilapia > Astatotilapia calliptera. Next base: position 77,512,492 of record NC_137424.1, on the reverse strand, counting down.
ACTTTATTAAAGAGAGCGCACATTTACACACTAACACAGCAAAGAACCCAACATCCTGCAAAAGAAGCAACCAGGAAAGATGAGTATGAAGAAACTTTTACAAACTCAGCTTTGATTTTAATCTAGAAATAGACAGTTGTGTGTCTGTGCTGGTCGCTGGGATTGTTGTGTTTCTGAGGTTGCCTATTACTGAAAGGTGTTTCTGTTTCATCGCTGCTTCACTGTTTGGACGTTTTCATTGTGTTCCTGTCTCAGCTTTATTTCCTGTGACTTGTTTGAGTTTGTGTTGTGAGTTTATTGTGGTGCTGCCTCCTCAGTGTGCGTCTGGATCGTGTTTAGTTATTTCTTGTCTTGTTCATTCGGTGCTGTTTTGATGTTTAATGTTTTACTTTAGTTTGATTTCTCTGACCGTCATAAAACCTTCATCTGTTTCTGATCTGAAGTCAGAGTCCAGAGTTCACAGTGTTTGATTTCATGTGTAGTTAATCATTTCTTCTTCCTGATGGGATCCTTTGTCCTTTATTTCTTTGTCGTTCCTGATTGTAGAGCTGAGATAAACATAAAGCACCACTTCTGTTTCCTTCTTTCATTTGCAGAAGAATGTGTCTGCATGTGTTTCTGAGTAAAGTGTGCAGTGATACAAACAGCCTGGTTTACATGTGAACACTTTAATGACAGATTTAGAGCTCAGTGCATGAATCTGAAATAATAACACACATGTACATTTCAGCCTTTGCGCAAACACACAGTTTCAGTGAGTTTTGTTGGTCTTTGAAACAATAATGGTCTCTCAGATTAATCACATCCATATATATCAGGCGCTGTTTGTTTCTTAGTGCAGCTGTTTGTGTTGGTGGAGGTCAAAGGTGTGTTCAGTGTCTCCACAAAGAGTCTGAAATCACAGGAGTGTGTGACCTGTGATTAAAAAGGTTCTGGCTCATGTACAGCATGTACAACATGTACAGCACAGAGTGAAGCTTCATGTTGGTGTGTGTGTGCAGTGTGTAGCATCCATGCTAACATAAACTCACTGAAGCACCAAAGCTTCATGTTTCAGTTTTATTGTGTTTGACTCATAAAGTTGCTCCGAGCTGGTTGTAAATGATGGTCATGTGAGTGTAGAGCTTTCTGGGTGTCGCTGGGAACCTGGAGCAGTCACACTACGAGGAGGCTGAACGTCCTCCTCTTTCCTCAGAAGTGATCTGTGGCAGTCTGCCATCATGTTTGGCTGCTCACACTAAATGTGACTCACTGAAAGCAAAACTACACGTACACAGGTGTGTGTCAGGTATATTTGATTTTCTGTCAGGGACTGAAACTAACAAATATTTTCAGACACAGGAAGATTTTTGTGTCTTTAAATGATATTTAATCAAGTTTGGATTCACACATTTGTAAAATACTTCATGTTATTTTGTTATTTGTGTCTGGATTGAGGCACAAATGATTTCACACGTTTGTAAATCTTAGTTTGTCCCCGATAAACACATCATACACAGCTGTAACCCAGAAAACACATTATATACTGCGATAAATGCACTGCCCAAGTGGCCCCTCTCCCCACTGCCTTTCAGCAGCAAACAGGTCGTCAGAGGAGGCCGATGCGATGATTAAGTTTAACATTTATATAGCAATATTGCCAAAGAGTGCCAAAGCACTTTAAGCACTTTCTCAGTAACTTATCTTTCTTGTAGAACAGTGCTGCAAATAAAGAACTTTGTGTTCACAAGACTGTTAGTTAATCATTTACAAATCAATATTGTCTGTATGGACAGCAATAAAAAAAAGTGAACATGTAAAACTGCGGTGTTAATCGATGCGATTGAAAAATTTGGGTGCGCCTAAGAACAAAATGGTTTAATTATTTATATAGCACATTTAATTACAACAGGAGCGTTGACCAAAGTGCTGTACAAGAATGCAACATACCCAATAAAATAACAAATAACTCTCATGCTTTATTAAAAGCCAGTAAATAAAAATGTGTTTTAAGATAAGATTTAAAAAGATTGACAGTAGGAGCCTGTTTGATGTATAGGGGTAAATTATTCCACAGCTTAGGTGCTACGACTGCAAATGCTCGATTACCTCTGTGAACCAGCCTCGACCTTGGTACGGCTAAAAGCAAAAGATCACTTGATCTAAGAGATCTAAGGGGGGTATAAGTCTGCAAGAGGTCAGACAAATACCCGGGAGCCTGTCCATTCAGGGCTTTGTAAGTCAACAATAAAATTTTAAAATGAATTCTGAAGCGGACAGGGAGCCAATGAAGAGAGGCGAGCACCGGGGAAATGTGTTCACATCCTTTAGTATGTGTCAGAAGACGAGCTGCAGCATTCTGGACTAACTGCAGCCTTACCAGGCAGGTCGGGCTGACTCCAGCATATAAGGAGTTACAATAGTCCAGCTGGGATATAATAAAAGCATGAATTGCCCGTTCGAAGTTTTTAAAAGATAAAAATGGTCTCACCTTAGATAAAAGCCTCAGTTTGAAGAAGGACCGCTGTACGACTGAGCTAATTTGTTTTTCAAATGTGAAATTGCTGGCAAATATAACCCCCAAATTTTTGGCATGTGATTTGACAAAAGGCTCAAGACTGTGCAGGTTAAAATGAGAGGTGCTGGGATTGGTCCAAAAATTATCACTTCGGTTTTGTTCTCATTGAAGTTAAGGAAGTTAGAGGCTATCCAAGATTTAACTTCACCGAGACACTGAAGTAAGGGTTCTAGTGAGGCAGGACTGTTTAACCTTCAGTTGAAGATAGATCTGAGCGTCATCGGCATATGAATGAAAACAAACGTTATATTTTCTAAAAATTAGACCTAGAGGTAGCATATAAATGGAGAATAAAATTGGCCCCAGTATAGATCCCTGGGGAACACCACAAGTAAGGGGAGCTGAGGAAGAGATAAAATCGCCAAAGCTCACAGAGAAGGTCCTGTCAGACTGGTATGACCTGAACCACTCTAATGGGGTGCCCTTTACGCCACAATGCTCCAACCGTGACACTAAGATGCTGTGGTCAACAGAATCAAAGGCAGCGGTCAGATCTAAAAGCAGTCTATAAACCCCGTCATGCTAGCTAGTACACAGTACGAGTTATTGTAACAGACTGTAAAAAGTCAGCATAACGAAAATAAACTCCACCTAAACTTGGTTTATATCTGATCCAGATAGACTGCAGGTCATAACTTCTTTCCTGAAGTTCAGTTCACCGCCTCGGGTCTCTGCTCCACCTGCCTTTCCGTCATCCACCCACCAGCGTGTTGCATCTGCTGGCCTCCACCACTTGCTAATGTTACTGAATCTGTAGAAGCTCCGCAATAGCCACCACCAAACAATTGAGTTCATTTTACACATCTCCCCGCATCTGGCCAATCCACCACCTTTCAGTGTTTATACTGTTACGGAAAAAAAACGAAAAAAAAAAACCCATCGGCCCATAAAAACGAAAAATCACCATCGGCCCACCGAGCAAATGCCCGGTATGCCCGATGGCCATCCAGCTATGGTTTTCAGTAATACGAGATCAAACATAACCTAATATAAATGTGATTTATACGGAGCGCCTCTGATGACATGGTACAAAAAATAAATAAATTGTGGCCACGAAATACCATTTCGAGGCCACGAAATAGGTATGACGTGTGCACGAAACGCTAATTTGTGGACACGAAACACTTGATGATATATATATATCATCCCAGGGCACATTCACTAGAACCTGCGTCAGCCATAGTACGGAGTCCTTGCTGTTGGTGATGTCCTTAAGGTTAGTGTATTATATTTTATATTTATTTTATATTGTTATCCCGCATTTCGGCAGTTATTTATTCAGACCTATCTTTGTTACTATGTTCTAAATGGTATCTGCTGACGTTTCAAACGTTGTATCCTCATGTTGTTACTACACGTTGTTTTGTTGTGCTAATATGTAGCCGTAAACTCATTTTTAACTGTAGGACGAGCGGCGGCCCGGCAGCACACTTTCTGTTAGGTGACGGCTGTGTGCGGACAGGGATAGGACCCAAGGTGCAGACTCCGGAGACAGAACTTAAACCAAAACAGCTTTAATGCTGAACGCAAACATCACATAACTAGAAAAAACTCAAAATAAACTAACACCGGTGGATGGGCAAAACACACAGCAAAATAAACGGTAGATCGCGACACAGACACAGAGAAACACAGGGCTTAAATACACAGAGGGAGCAATCAGGGAATGAATAACAGGAGGGAAACACAGCTGGGGCAAATCAGAACTGACGAGACAAAAGGAAGCGTAAACTGAACACACTGAGATAAGACAGAAACCTTCAAAGTAAAACAGGAAACACATAACACAGACTGAACAAAGACACACAGACAGGCACTACAGAGGGAACAGCGACGTGGGACCAGGGCAGACACAGACACTGACAGGACACGGGGATATAGCTGACAGGGGAGACAGCAACTAAGGATAACACAGAGACATAAACCAAAAGACAGAACTCTAACAAAGAAACCAAAGACTAGAAATTATAAATAATATAATGAACTCAAAACCCCTGGGTCAACGACCCAGGCATCCTAACACTTTCAAAGTAGAGCAAGGCTGAAGGCTACTAATAAACGAGGTATGTTCAACAGAAAACCTTAGTTCTCTGTGTCACGAAGGTGTCTCTCTTTTACTCTGACCACATCACCATGCTAGCTGGTGCAACTAATCTGGTCTGGACAATAATAACAGTTTTAGATGGAAAGCATCTTAAAATTGCCTCTTTTTTTCTGAACATCTCCTTTGAAAGTAGCATCATGTGAGTCACACTTGTTAAGGTAATACATGCTAAATGAGCCGTAGCTTTCAATGCATCACCGGATGAAGCCTTGCAGTTACAGTAGCTCACTGCGGGTATCACGTTGCCAAGGGAACTAATAAAGCATACAGTGATCGGAATGATTTTGTATTGATGCAGGTTGTCATTGCTCATACTGAACTACTTAAACTCCAAGTAGACAATCGCTCCATTCCTCATTACCATAGATAATATCTAAGAAATAAAACAATCATTATCATTTCTTTACAGCTATTTATTAATGACTGACTTATATATATATATATATATATATATATATATATATATATATATATATATATATATATATATATATATTGTACTATTCTTAGTTAGCATATTGTCTGTCTTGTTAATGTTGGTTTATGTTGGTTTATAATGGAGCACTGTAACAAAAAATAATTTCCCCCAGGGATCAATAAAGTATTCTGATTCTGAATCATTATCAAATTCTGATTTGCCATAGATAAAGGGATTTTATAGGTAGGCTATCATGTAAAAATCTGCTACATAAAATTAATTTCATTTTCATGTGGTTTAGAGGTCAGCTATGGATACTCAGCTGTGAGAATTTTTAACAGAGCGCAAAGTTGAAGAAGATGTGATCAAGAAACTTGAAGATGAGAATGTAAGCCACTGCAGCTGTTGCTGTGTGCGTGCGTGTGTGTCTGTGTGTTTGTTTGTGAACGGAGAGCCGCAATCCACAATTTACTATGCACATTCTAAAAAGATTTATTGAATTTCATATTTTTGTTTAATCAATGACATTAATTAATGACATGATATGTTTAAAGAGTAATTTAAAAAGTAATTCTTGTTCATCTTATGTTGGACAAATGTGTACCACATTACCAAAAGTATCTGTTATCAAAAGTAGATAGCAAAAAACAACTCTAAAATATGCAGTTGTATGTATTCATTGTTTTTTTAATATTGACAATTTTATTAATTTGTTGTTTATATTTTTCAGATTGATGAAACTGTCATTCCCTTAATGACAGACAGTGACCTGGCAAAGTACATCCCCAAAGTTGGCGATAGAGTCTCCACTGTGGCCTTCTGCAGACAAGCAACACTGTCACGGACGTCACCATCCAGGAAAGAATCTATACTCTCAAGGCTACGACAAAGACTGACAGGAGCTGAGGGAATGCCTCCTAAAAAGAAATTGTCTCAGTGGGCAGAAAATACAAATGCAAAACGAACAGTGAGACGAACTGAGGTTGGCTGGATGGATTTTGATGAGGAGAAGGGTGGGTTCAAACAGGTGAAGTCTGTAAGTGGTGGTGGAACAAGGCATTTATCTGTAGATAAAAATGAAACCGTGTCAAATATCAAACTTATGGCTGAAAATCTGTTTTTCCCCAATGGCATCTCAAAAAACCCCAAAAGTCTTTCACACTAGTCAACTCATATTGAGAGCTCACAGATGCATGTGGATGCTTCCAGTACAGTTGATGAGTTGTATATGTTGTGCCCTTAAACAGGGGAAATAGTGAGGAGAGGTGAAAGAGCGGCACAGACACGCAGCTCTCACTCTCACTCGTCTGTATTGAGTTTCAGAAGCAATACAACCAAAACAATATTCTTATGGATGCACTCAGTCTCAGGACAACTGTATCCAAACTAAGTCACTATTGTTCGCTGCATTAGCTGATGAGAATACTTTAGATAACATGAACTGTAGCATTAGACAAAAACATCTTTTTAACTCGCACATGTTAGCTGACACAGTCACTAACTTTCCACAGCAATGAAATAATACTTTAAGTACTGCATGTCTTTCAGTAGTTAACTTATACAGATAGTAACAGAAAAATCTTCACACAATATGGCGGAGTAATAGCGAAAACTAGCATACGCAGCAACAGAGATTAACTGGAACTTCTCAGAATAGTCCGCAATTCACATCTTTCGCTACAATGAACAATGATAACAACGTAATAATCAACAGTAACACACATTTATACAGATTTGTGCATGACAGTTACCTTAAACAGGGGAAATAGTGAGGAGAGGTGAAAGAACGGCACAGACACGCAGCTCTCACTCGTCTGTATTGAGTGAAGGAGGAAGCGCGCGAACCCACCTACTGGAGCCCTGAGGCATTAGCAATGGATCGACGCACAATCAACCCAGGCAAAACTTTCACTGCTTATCTCCCTCTATATTCCCACTGCATATTCTATTCAAAAACAGTCAAAGCAACCAATAAAACATTAATAAAGGCATCACATGAAATTTAAGGAACAGAGATGTACAACTCCAAAACTAATGAAAATTATGATCCACCACATATAAGCAAAGTAAGGTCAAAATTCTGCGACTTTATCTGTGTACCAGAAAGAAAACACAACAGCATCCCCAAGACGTAGAGGCCGATCATGCAATGACCCAGCCCTCTGTGGTAGATCTCACTGACAATGAACCTAATCGGGCCGCTGATGATCTGTTGGTGGAAAACATAAATTCAGAACCATCAAACCACTTTGTAATTAATGATGGAGCTTCCATAAGTGGATATTTGGAACTGAATGACACATAACCATGGGATGGTCTGCCAAAAGTAGGTGAAAGTGAAGATTCTGATGCAGTTGTTATTATTAGTGGGGATAACAGGGTGGATATTAGTGTGGTTGAACTAAACCCTGAAACACTGTTTACAGAAAAAGAGTCTGATCCACGTCATCACACATTGTCTCTCTCACCGGGGCTGACAGGAGAGGCCAATATTCCTGACCAAGCACCCCCTGAACCACGATCTTGTCCCGTAATACTGACTGTTAGAAGAGGTCATTGTCTTACTGATTTGATCAGTGCCTTTAAGGACTCAAACATTATTTCATCTGAGGTCAATATCAAAATGTTGTTACCAAATGGAGAGCTTGAACAGGGGGAAGGAAGTGGTGTTTTGCGGGACTGCCTGACAGAATTTTGGATGGATTTCTATGACAGCTGCACATTGGGAGTTGAGGTGAAAGTCCCATTCATGACTTTCAGTGTGAAGAATGGCAGGCTATAGCTAGAGTGTTTGTTGTAGGGTGGAAACAAGCTGGTTACTTCCCAGTGAAGCTTGCAATACCCTTTCTGGAGGAGATATTGTGCGGCTCGACAACCAGTAGTTTAAAAGATTCCTTTCTTTTGTACGTCTCACAAGAAGAGCGATCTGTTCTCCTGAAGGCTTTGGATGACTTCAATTCAGTGGATACAGATGAATTGCTGGAAGTACTTGATGCACATGAGTGCAAGCAGGTTCCTACTAAGGACACACTGCTCCCTGTTTTGGCACAGATAGGACACAAAGTACTTATTCAGGCCCCAATGTCTGTAATCAAGTGCTGGCGTCCCGTTGTGGGTTCTGTAGCTGGTTTACTCCCACCAGAAGGACTGCATCATTTCATAGCAGAAAAAAACCCAACTGTAAAAACAGTGAAGGAGCTTCTAATCTTTCCAGAGGAGATGACAGCTGCCCAGTCAACAGTTTCTCGTTACCTGAAAAGGTACATTGGAGAAATTGATTTCAATATCTCCCAGACCACAGACTCATAATACAAGTCAGTGCTTTATAAAAAAAGAAAAAGAAAAAAGAAAGTTGTGTTTTCAAAATTGGAGTTCAAGTTATTTTTACTTCCAATAGTGTTAACATGCTACATGGGTAGTGTAGTATGTGTAGACGATTTTTTTTTAAATTTTCATTGTAAGTGGGCTAAAGCAGTTAATTAAAAGTAGTCTAACATAAACGCTGTAATTTGATTATTTTAATAAACAAGTAACTTGGATGGATTCGATGCTGGCGTGACCACAGTGCACACGTCTGATGTTGCTCACAGTGGTCCAAGGGACGCTCAGGGAGTTTGTGTGTTCGCTCAGACACGTGAAACATTAGAGGGAACATTGTCTACCACACATCACACTCATAAAAAGCATGACTACAGTTTCATAGTTTTTATTATGTTTTTACTGATTAAACAGTAAAAGTTAATTTAAAAAAATCCCAAAACAGATTCCCACTGATGTCAACATCTCCCAATGTTAAATTTTGAAGGAATCAACACAGACAATTAAATGTGAAAATGTCACATTTGACTTCTTTTCTCATCAGCACATGAGCATTTATATCATAAATCACATTTATATTGGGTTATATTTGATCCTGTATTACTGAAAACTATGACTTAAGTGGAAGTTAATGAAAACTGATGATATTACTCTTAATTTATTGAGGCTCTTCCATAACTCAGATTATGTTATTAATCTGTTGCAGATCTTATTACTGCCTCTTGAATCAGATTTTAACAGGATGTGTTCAGTTTAACTCTCTCACCACTTTAAAGGCTGAAGCTTTAAATCATAATTTAATAATGTTTTATTTTTATAAAACATGTTTTAAATAGAAACGCTTTTATAATTTCACCATAACAAAGTTCACTTCCTGCATGAAGGTGATCACAGCTCCATGAACTATTCCCACAAACATCACTGAGCCTCAGACTTTCTTTAACAGGCCTGTCAGACCACAGTGATCCAGCTGTTTGTGTTCATGTGGCGCATTTATACGTTTTATTTCAAATCTACTTCACATTTTATTATCTGATATCTGCGACACACGGAGACTTCCTGTTAAACAGAAAGTAACCTTTGTGCGTGGGCGTGTTTGGAGCTGCAGGTGTGTCCAGCTGTGGGTTCGTTGGGTCAGCAGAGGATTTAACGGGACTTTGTGTCGGTTTGTTTTTAAAGGAGGATGAAGACGCTGGTGGTGTTCCTGCTCCTCATGAACGGTAAGAAAGTCTCTGTTTAACCTGCAGCAGCTCCGCAGACAGTCCTCTGTGACCGGAAGTGCTACACTCAGGCGCAGCTCGCGCCTCTGACGTGATGGAAATTCACACAGTGTTGGAAATACAGATTTAATGATGAGGCTTTAATAGTAAAAGTATGAGGGAAGGTTAGAAACAGACCAGACTAACAGACTGTGGACTTTGTAGCCACAGATTGGACACTTGGCAGAGCTAGCTAACCATGCTAACATAGCCTCGTGTCTGCGCTGTTTCCGGTCTGAGCCGAGCTCATTCAGCCCTCTGAGCTCCGTTTCTCCGCACTAAACACAGCACAGGTGCACCTGATCAACGTCGATGCAGGATTTTGACGTTTATACCACAGCTGCATCTACTGGGAGGCTGAGGGGAGCACTGCTGGCTGTCAGTATTTTTCAAAATATAATAATGTTTTGGTGTTTGTCTGCTTTTCCAAAAGAAATACAAAATGATGCTGATTAATAGTTCTGATTATATCCAAAGAATGAGCTGGATCAATGAGTCTGAAAGATCTTCCACTTGATTAAATTTCTCTGTTTTCCACCCATGGAGATCAGGATCCTAGTTAAACACCCAGGCTCCTTGACTTTGTCCCCTTTACTCTGTCGGGCCCCTGCTGGAGTGTGTGTGGGACCCTTGAGTCTCAGGACTCTGGGCCTGGTGCGTAGTCTGCTCTGGCAGACCAGCGGAGCCCGCGGGCACGTCGTCAGGGCCCCCTGGGGCTTCTGCACTGTCTGCTTTGGTCTTTTCTGAGTAGTGCGATTCCCGCTGCGGTGAGCCTCTTTGGACTCTCGTACTCTGGGGGCATCTAGATGTCTGGAACCTGCATCTCCTCCGTGCCTGCTTCATCTCCTGGGGGGCAGGGCTATGGCTCCACATACCGACAATTAGACAGTTACATGGTAAAAGCTTGTGAACACAAGCGCTCACACACACAGGTGCACACACACGTACTCACAGACACACTATCTTGGTTGGCTGCTGCCTCTAAACATATCATGTAGTCCTGTGTGCTGCTGTTAAGGGTTCAAATATTGAGGAGGGATACAGGAGGAATTCCAAAACAACAACACTGATCCGGCCGGGTGGAGTCAAACGATGATTTTAATGAACACGCAGCGTGGGGAGATGTACACTGCAAAACATCAGCTGTAGATCTCCGCCCAAAAAGACACTTCAGATTGCTTTTGATTCATCAGGGTTAACGCCCCCTCATGCGTCATCAGATACAAAACATGCACACGTCAAGTCAAAACCACAATGACCTTTAACACAGTTTGAAAAGAACATCGCCTCGTCTCCATCCCAGGAGTCTTCCTGTCGCACGTCCTGCCCGCGCTCATCTTCTGGAACATCAGGCCCACCTTCTGCAACAAACTCTTCTTTTGCAAGCACAATTTTGCAGTTGCAAGCTTTTACAAAATATCATTTGAACCTTCACCTACCCCTGAGTCTAACTGCTGTGTAAGTCTGTGTGTGTGTGTGTGTGTGTGTGTGTGTGTGTGTGTGTGTGTGTGTGTGTCGACCTGACATTCACTCAGTTTCACCTCTCACCTCACCAGCTAAACCTTGTAACCTTTCCACCAGACAGAAGGCCAGCACGTACACATTGAAGATTATAACAAGCATTCAAAAGCATTTAAGATTATAGATTTAACTCAACAGTTTAAAGTGGTTATAACTGCACCTGTAATAAAGGCTAATTGGGTACCAATATGTTTAAACATCTGAATGCAATATCAATATTAATTATTAATGCAATGGTAATGATGGTTATTAACAATAGCAGCAAAATATTTCTCTAATCCCCACACTGCTCAGTGTGTCTTATAAGCAGGTTTGGAGCAGATCCTCAGTGTTTCTTTCTCTCCCTCTCCTTCTGTAAACTTCCTCACCAATTTCTTTCTTTTTCTTTTCTTCGGAAGGTCTTTTCTGTTCTGATAGTAATATCTCAAAATAAAAAATCCTAATAAATTTCTAATAAAATATGACTGCCATTATAGCAAAAGCAGTAATGATGCACTTTGGAAAATAATTCTTTTGGGCATTTTTTTGGCCTTCAGATAATAATTCTCATTCTCGTCTTGTCCTGTGCAGCTATACTGCCGGACAGGACAGGCAAAAAACAGAATATAATAATCATGGCTGTCAGTGTTAACGCATTTAAGCCCCATTAACACAATTTTCATGACTAACGCGATTAACAATTAAGCCATCTGAGTGCAGAATGACTTAAAATCCCTGAAATGTCTCTGTCAATGCATTTTGGGCAGTTTTTCTAAAGCTTGTGCAGAAGCCCCCCTGCTGGATGAGCCTCATCCAGGGGTCTGCTTTGGTCTTTTCCAAAAGAAAAGAGAGAGACTGCAGCAGTCCAGGAGTTTGGTTAATTTTTTTAAATTAAGTCCCACCAAAGATTTGTTTACATGAAAATGTTTGTGAGGCTTAATCTGAATTCGGTGCAGCCAAACTTGAACTTCTTGTTTTATAGTAAACAGCACGTGTGACTATAAACATGGTTTTCTGGAAACAGAAATGGGCAATTTTATAATTAGTAGAGTCATAGATAACTAGGAAAACAATCACAACACATCATCTACTCAACACAAGCAACATCTCACAATGTCCACAAGGGGTCACTGCAGACCCAGAATTGGCTAAATAGCGCATGTCTTCCAAGTTGGTAATAGTGAGGCATAAATATGGCAAGCTAACAACAGCTAAAGGAAACCATAGAAAAGTCCTTTATTCCTCATCCCGCTGATTGTGGTCATTGCAGGAGATTACAGCCAGATTATAATCAGCATCATGTTAATGAATCTGCCAAAGTAAGAACACTTACAGATCCATCAACTCACTCAGTCACACAAAACTGCATCATAGCTGCGTCACAGCAGCTCCTTCAGTCATTCCCACTCTGTGTGCTGAGCACGTGACCACTGGTGCGCTTGTTTCCTTTGGGTGCGCTTGATTCTTGCTTCTAGACATCCTGAGGCCGAGTCAGAGCAGGAAGTTGGAACAATGTTTGTATTTTTGTGCAAAGCTAACTGAAGCTTGTGCTGTATTAACATAATGATAAAATCATATCAGTATATGTGAGTACAAACTTTAGTCTAACTTTTTATTCTAACTGTATTCAGCTTGAACCAGAAGAAAAAGAAGGACAATAAAACTATGTTTCTATTTCCTGTTGCTACATTGTAGAGGGCGACTTTGCCTCTAAACAGGAACATGTGTACAGTCCTGCATCAGCAGCTTCATTCTTATACAGACCTTTCTACTCTGTGTGTTAAACTGAGCTCTATGTTTGCTACATAGCAGTCAATGAATCCAGTTTTTACACCACAGTTAAGTTAATGTAGTTAAATCTGTGTATTTGTAACTCAAACATTCAGTGTTTTAAACAGAAACCTGACTTTGACATATTTAAGTTGGTATGAACACAGTCAGAGCTGCTGCTGCTTTTATTGTTCTGTTGCTTTTTCAAAGCTTTCTGTGCAAATCAATAGAAATATTTATTGTTGCATCTTAAAGCTGCCAGCACAGCAGCAGCATGAGGAGAAGAGTGTTTGCTCAGGAAATACACGGGTCCCTGAAGAGTTCAAACAGGAAATATTCCTGCATTAAATCTGCAGTTCAATCATCAGCAGATTACTGTCAGTGTCATCTGTCACCAGGCAGGTTTTAACAGGCGCCACATATTATTAGAACACCCTTTTATATTTGGATGATAAACACATTTAGTTGTGTTTGGTCTTTAACTTGTGCTCAGTTTCCACAATGAATTCATGATGGAAATCTCTAATAAACTATCAAAATAGACACTATTTCCCCCCACACTCTCTGTTGGTGGCTGGTGCCCCCATCCTCTTGGTGAGTTGGTGGTTCTTGGTGCTCGGGTGTGTTCTGGCTAATGGCTGCTTGGTGGGGCCTGGCCCCCTGGCTCTGTCAGGCCCCTGCTTGGGTTTTTGTTTTTTAGGTAGGTTTGGAGCAGATCCTCAGGGTCTTTTTTCTCTCTTCCTCACCTTCTGTAAACTTCTTCAGCAGTTTCTTCTTTTTCCTTTTCTGTTCTGATTGTAATACCTCAAAATAAAAACTTCTAATAAAATATGACCATTTTAGCAAAAGCAGTAATGATACACTTGGGAAAATCACAACACATGTAAGAAGAAGAAAGTTCAGATATGTGTTTAAAATTGTAGGGAGTAAAAAGTAGTTAGAAAAAAAAAACTACTCAGGTAAAGTACAGATACCTGAAAATTGTACTTAAGTACTTACTGCCCAACTCTGGAGAAGTTTTTATTACTCACATTATGTAAATTAACTACACGGCTCTACACTAACTTTTTGCCTTGTGTTACCGCGCCAGATCCGCGGCCTCGAACCGTAGTAAACCTCTGGCAGTTACTTCAAGGTTCCGTAACTGGCTCGTAGCCGGCAACCAGCTTACTATACAGGTCAACTCCGCTCGCAAAAAGATCGAAGGAGGCGTAGGAAACTGCTTCACCGAGCTTTATTTCTTCTCTAAGGCACGAACACCGCGTACAGTGGGCTGAAACAGTTTACTCACAGCGAGCATCGCCGACACAACTCTGGCTGTCGAGGGAGTTATTATATTCCTTTTATTTATTGTCTTCCCGTCTCTTCTGTAGCTAACCGTTACTTTTCACCTTCTCCGCTCTCTCTTCACACACCGGCGCAGTCCCGCTACACACAACCCGAAAACATTACCCATCTGGTTTCACCCTTAAATCTCCCGATTTTCTTTTCCAGTATAAATATTTATTGCACTTATTAACTGCACATCAACTTCGTAACAGTTGAGACTGAACATAAAAACAATAAATAAACATAAAAACAACAAATGTCTCACGTTGTGTTGTTGCCGCAAAATGTTGTCCTGCTTGAAATTCCGTCTCCACCGTTGCTCGACACTGCGTGTATAGAGCAGGTAGTGCAACAATAGAAAAATAGTTGCGGGACAGCACTGTGTAGCGTTTGTCTCTAGGGTGTTGATCATTTTCCTAAATCCCTCGTTTTGCACAGTGTTGATGGAGCCATATCTTTGGTCAGGTGATTGTTAGGTAAACTGACACGGATGGATTACGTGGCAGAAACACACACGGACACAAAATAGTTGTGATGCAAGTTTATATACAAGAATAGGGAATATTTACAAGGAAGGGGGCTATATACAGTGATAGATAAAAATGTGCCAGGAGATTAACACCGAAGAGATGAGACGAAGCCGAGGTATGCAGGTAGGCAGATGACGCACCGGAGCTACCTGACAACAAGGAACAAAACAGTTTACGGCGTACCGTTGATAGCCGAAAGTTAAACACAAGTGGACGGAGAGAGTTGGAGAGCTTACTTGAAACACAAACCTGCTGCAGTGACCGCAGCCCGATGGAACGTAGCTCTCCGTCGCGGATCCACAGTAGCCAACACAAAAACCTAGGCAGGCGGGCAAGCAGTGGAACAGGCTAAGACAAAAGAGAAGCAGGCAAAACGTGGATCCTTAAAACATACAGCTCCACAGCGTAGAATCAACAGATTCAGCTTGTGCTAACACGTTACCACTTGTGACAGCGACAATACTCCGACACCAGACGTCCGTGACTCAGCTCCCTAATAGTGATGGGTCGTTCGCGAACGAAATGGCTCTTAGAGCCGCCTCTTTGACGTGAACGACGCGAGCCGGCTCCTTATCGCGAGCCGTCACGTGGGTTTTTTTCTTTTCTTTCTCTCACCCTCTCTCTCTCTCTCGCACTTTTTTCCGCTTCACTTCGCACCTGAGCCTTGTGCTTTATGCTGGGAAGAGGGGGGAGGGGCGGTAGTTACACTCAGTAGCACAGGAACAGAGCCAGAGAGAGAGAGAGAGAGAGAAAGAGAGCCAGGGACAACAATGTCACATTAGAAAGGTATAGTAATCATCCACAACTATTTTCAGTTGCAGATGATAAAGGATTCAGAAAGTTTATTCATGCAGGCCCATATGACAGAGAATATGCATCTTCTTTATGTTTTCATATTATAATTTATATTTAATTGTGTTGTGGTTTGCAGTGTTTTGTGTTGTTTTCACTTTAAATTTGTAAAAGGAAAAAGCTGAAAATTTAAATAGTTAAAAGTTGAAATGTGAATAGTTGATTTTTGTATTATATGATTTATTTATTACATTTTATGTGGAGTGAAAAAATAAAAGTATATTTACGGTGGCCCCTACAGACAAAGCACATATAAACTTCAAATCACGTACGAACTCTGAAGCACGTACAAACTCCAAAACACGTAAAAACACGTACAAACTCCAAAACACGTACAAACTCCAAAACACGTAAAAACTCCAAAACACGTACAAAAAACTCAGAAGCACATAAAAACTCAAAACATGTACAAAAGACAACAGAAGTGCTCCAGGATGCTGGGCGCAGTGTTAAGCTTTTGTTACCTAGTGGCTACACAAGCCAGCAAGTACCAACGACCGGATTTGGTGTGTGGTAGTAACAGGTAAATGAACTTTTTTTAAAATTATTTGAATATATATGAGTGCCTGTGTATAAATACACAAACAATACACACATGCTTTCAATTGTGTAATTTAAGTGATCTAGTAGCTCTGCTTTGGAAGTTCAGTTCATGCTAGAAATGTGTTTTGGAGTTTGTACGTGTTTTGTCTCTAGGGGCCACCGCATATATTTATATATAAACATATATAAATAAAACCACTTTTTTTTACGTTAGTAATTCCTTTTGTGCATAATTTTATATTATTGTTAATAATAAATTAATTAAAGCAACAAAACAACCTGAAGAGCCGGTTCGGAGCCGAAAGAGCCGGCTCTTTTTAGTGAGCCGAACCGAAAGAGCCGGATCTCTAAAAAGAGCCGGAAATCCCATCACTACTCCCTAAAAGCGCTCACTGATGACGTCCGATGCGCCGCAGGTGTGCCGGAATGCCATCAAGCCCCGCCTCGCCTACCTATACCAAAAAGGAAAACAAAACCCAAACAACAACAATACACCTACCCACCACCTCCTAACAGTGGTAAGTGATAGCCTCCGTAATTTCTTTGTGCCTGCGGGAGTTCGACGTGTATAGGGAAGCGCTGTATAAGGTTCCCGTTATTGATGTTTGGGTGGTTGACCAGGACGGATTTTCTCCTGTCACTTTCTCGTCATCCCTGACGTGCTCTCCGTTGTTTTTTCCCTGCTAATAGCTGGGTTTCATTTGACGTAGACGTGACGTCGACGTAAAGCGCGAAATTTGACTGGAGGGCGGAAGTGAAAAAGATCAGCGCAAAATCACAGACAGACAGTACGCAAAATGCCTTTGTCCTGTTGTGTTTACGGATGCTCCAGTAGGTCGACCCGAGAAACTGATAAACGGTATTTTAGGGTACCAAAAATAGCCCAACGAAGAGGAGAAAAATGGAAAATTCTAACCGAAAAACGTAGGAAAAAATGGATTTTAAATTTACGTTTACAGTCGGGAGGAGCAGAGTCTGCCAATGCCCGTGTCTGCAGCGACCACTTCGTCAGAGGTAATGTTATGTTTGCAAACGAACTTATTAGCATTATGTTGTCGTTAAATTCTCGTTTACTTAGTGCTTTTAAGTTAGTAGTCTAATATTGACTTGATTGGGACTATAGGCTGCCCAAGTGCTTTGGATGACGAAGAGTCGGAGGACTGGGCTCCGACGGTCAATCTCGGCTACGAACGAAAACCCAGATCGGAATCAGTTCTCAAACGAGATAAAAGAATGAAGCTTAAGGCAGAACAGCATCGATGTGCAGAGGCGATTTTGGATATGCAACAGACGGCTGAGAGCCCGGATTTGAGCCTAGTGACAGTGGAGAACCCCGAACTGCAGCTTCCAGCTGAGAATCCACAACCAGAAGACTTCAGTGTGAATGAGACATTCACTTATCCAGGTAAGATATTGTGCTGAGATGTAAAACAAACAAGAATCATGTCAAAGAGAAAAAGATGCCATTATCTGTAATGATTATGGTCCAAGTTACATATTACATGTTTGTGATTTTTTAATCACAGAGTAAATCCATACCATTTTATTCAGAAAAAAAGAAAAAGTGGCACTTATTACCGTCAGGCACACACCACAGGTTTTTGTACACTGCTGTGGTTCTTATATTGCCAGATTCCAGACAGTCTCCTTTCACAGATAAGTAAAGATATCCGTAATGTAAGGTTTCTGTGGTGAGAAACATATAAATATATTTTTTGTTTAGACGCAACATGTTTTTTTGTTGATTAAAAAAAATAATTACATTAAATTAACATAGTGAATTAAACACATTACACCAGATTCTAATAGCCCACTAAAAAACTCCTACAGTGAAAATGAGTAAAAATTGAGGTTGCCTCTATTATGCTGATTATGCTCCCCCACTGTTATATTGCAGGCTGTGCGGATGCTGGATGCCAGACAGAGCTGACGATGGATGACATCGAGAAGATGGAGGATGTTTTGAGACAGAACACAGCAGAGCTGGTTGATCTTCGGAGCAAGGCTCTGGACACACAGTTCAGCCAGGAGGCTTTTGAAAAAAATGAAGACAAGACAAAGTTCTACACAGGGCTCCCCAACTTCTTAGTTTTAATTCAGATTTTTGAACTGTGCGAGCCCTATATCACCTCGGGACCTATGTCTTTGTTGTCCAAATTTGAACAATTCATACTAGTTTTGCTGAGGCTGAGACTAAATCTGCCCCTGAAAGATTTAGCTTTCAGGTTCAATATTTCTCTGTCCACTGCTTCTAGAGTTTGGCATAAAGTAATTGACATACTTCATAAAAGGTTAGAGTTCCTAATTGAGTGGCCAGAGCGACATGTTCTTCAAGCTACGATGCCACTGAGTTTCAGACAGGCATTTGGATGTAAAGTGGCTGTGATTGTTGATTGCTTTGAAGTCTTTATTGAGAGACCATCTAATCTTCTTGCACAAGCTCAAACTTGGTCCAACTACAAGCACCATCACACTGTAAAATTTTTGATTGGTGTTGCCCCCCAAGGCTACGTCACTTACATATCTTCTGCCTGGGGAGGGAGAATTAGCGATAAGCAGATCACAATAGAGAGTGGCCTCCTAAAGAACTTGTTACCTGGAGATATTGTCCTTGCAGATCGTGGGTTCAATATTGGCGATAATGTGGGGTTTTACTGTGCTTCACTACAGACACCGGCATTCACTAAAGGGAGAAAACAGCTGTCAGCCTATGAAGTGGCAGAGACAAGGAAAATAGCCAATTTGCGTATCCATGTTGAGCGAGTCATAGGTTTAGTCAGGAGGAAATATCAAATTCTGCAGAGCAGGGCTATGCCAATAGAGAACATGTCCACAAAGCCAGGTGAGACACATGCATTGATCGACAAGATTGGGGTAATTTGTTGTGCCTTATCAAATCTCTCCGAGTCTGTTGTCCCACTGGAGTAAGGGGGGTGGGTGGTAATCAATCAGTTAAAAAAAATTAAATGTCTTGTCACTGTCACGGCTCACAGACGGGGGTGGAGAGGAAGAGTAGTGTCCAGTATCTGCTGCTTGGCTCTGGTGATAAGTAGAACAGGGTAGAGTAATAGTAGTACCTAAGTCCTGACTCCTGATTAGTCTGTAAATGTTTTCAAATGAAATATTTTTCTCCAACTGTCATATTGTGCTGGCAGTTTGTACAGTATTATACTGTGAGATGGATTGCAATCTATTTTGTTTATTTGTTTAAAAGTCTAATCTTGTAAATAAACCACCAATGTATTATTATGCTGCCTCAATAGCATTTAATCATTGTGTAGTGTTACACAACACTTAAATGACACAATTAAATGTACAATAAAATTAAATGACAATCTGTGCTCTAATGCTACGTCAGAGCAAATACAATAGCCAGAACTCATAATGACTACCATCAGGTCATAACAATATTCAAAATGTCATTATGTTGTCGTCCTTTTATCACATTACACATGTATGTTTGTAACTTGCTGTCCCAGTATTTCTGGGAGTATACTGTTTCTAAAAAAACACTCAACTTTAGGAATCGCATCATCCCAAAACTCAAGGTCAGGCAAAATCCTTTCAACAAATATGTCATTGCGGTTCCACACAACAAAGTCACAGTACTCTGCATTTGCAATGTGAAGCTGTGCCTGAATTTGGTAATAGTAGTCATGAGTTGGGTCCAGTGTGACATTATCCCCGTCACTGATGAGGCAGAAGCCCTTCTCCCCAGCACGCATGCGCAGGTTGACCGCATCTCTCTGAGAGTGTGGGCACTAAAATCACAGTGATGAGAACAACAATCAAGATTTATCTGATGAAACAGTGAAGAAGCAAAGATGATGGGTGTGGTCTGTGTTATCATAATCTCTCATTGCCCAAAACAAATGTCTATTTGAGACAGACAATAAAGCCTCATCTTATCTTAATTGAACAATAGATTAGAAATTAGAAAAGGTATTTCCTGCATTTTTACTCAGTTCACTGATTCTTATGGAAAGATGTCACACCTATGGCCTTGACTACAACAGAGTCAATACCTTAATCTCGCAGATGCCAGTTCCATGACAGTCACAAGTGACTATCCCATCAGGGGTGGACCCCATGTATGGCCACTTGGGGTTCAGCCAGAGACCGCTGTCCATACATGAGAAGCCTGCATGCTCCTGGCTCATAAGCTTCTCATATGCTCCTCTGGCTTGTGCTTCATGTTTGCATCCATAACTATAAACAGTACACATGCCAAACATGAAAAGGAAATTATTACTTAGTATTGGATGTGTAAAACAGTAAAGTGATGTATTATACAATATGCCATTACCCTAAACTATACTTAGTTCTTACCCTGTATAACCCTAGCCGTATAAGCCTATAACTAACCTCCATCTTCATAACACTTTTTTAGTTACAGTTATGGACAGTTTCATACCCCAAATCTTAACTCTGCCTTACCCTACATCAAACCCTAAATACCTTGTAGCAGCTGTGGTGAACCTATATGCCTCTGGATAGCATATGGCCTTGATCAAGCTCTTTGATGGTTGCTGGGGGTTGGTCTTAAGAACTTGTTTCAGCTTAGAGGCAGTTACGCGTCCAGCTCTTTGCCTAAACCAAATACTGCTTGCACTCTGACTTCGAGTCGCCCTCTCTACAGCCTGGACTTGGGACAGGGTGAGCTCTTCAAGCTGGAAGTCCAGGCATAGCTCTTCAAGGTCTTTGGGGGGGAGCTGCAGTGTCTCTGGTGTTCTGTACTCAGGCACAGTTTTAGGAAGCATGCTAGACTGGGGGACATTCTTTGTGGTAAGGTTCCCTAGACATCAGTGCTGCACTCCTTGGACAGTTTTTGCTTAAACTCTCAAAAAACCTACAGTATGTCTCTGAATCTCTCTGCACTCTTGGGCATGGAAGTGATTTCCCAACCTTTTGTGTACTTGTGCAGCCATCAATGGAACACTCAAGCTTTCGTTTTTTTGACTTTGCTGAAGAGAAGTCAATCAGAGTTACTGGGCAAGCAGGAATCTGGAAAAATTAAGCCAAAGAAGATCATTAAAATTTAAAAAGCTCTTTTCCAAAACGCTATATATGCCCGGCTTGATTAGATCTACCAGGAGCTTGAAGCCCCCGCCGGTATAGCCTACAGGGTCATTGAGGCACTCAAGCTTCCCCACCACGACAAGGTAGCAGTATAGGGGAAGATATTTTATCCTACTGTCACATGAAGTCCCAATATAACATTCTTTATCCTACATTTTGCTTTTTGGCTTACCTTTTTAACATGAGATGGCATCAGCCACTTGCACTGCTCTGATGTGCATGTCGCTCTCATTTTCACCCCAGCTTCAACTGCAAAAAGAACCGCTCCAACGTTCGAGCATGATTCTGATAGTCTGGAAATAGAGCACATAATCTTTTTAACATGAAATGCAATATTTACAGTACATTTTGATGATGCATAGCTTACTAATACTAATGTGCAATGGCACTTTATTTGAAGTAACATGTTTATTCATTAACTCTTTCTCAACAGCCTATAGAGAAATCATTATCTAGGTGATGACATGACTGAATAGTTCTACCCTCTATCTGAAAAATGCATCTGAGTGTCATGAGGGATCTAAGGCAATCACACAAATTCTTAGCTGATGAATTCTTAGCTAAAAGAAAACACTCTCTCCCCACTACTACTGAAGTACACCTGCAAAATGCTAGCAGTGCCCTATGCGTATATGTGTGTGTGCTCATTGCAATAACATCCTACTTAATTAGGCTACTAACCCTGCCATACAATTGCAATGGGCTGCAATCACTTCTCCATCCTCCTTTGCAATTACCCAAGTCTTCAGAGGTGTCTCGTTAGACCTCTGAGAATGGTTTACCTTGAAACAAACAACTGTCACTCTAACGAAGTCCTAAGGATTTGGCATGTTTGTTGACGTTAAAGCCGCTAACGCTAACTGTTAGCGTGTTTAAGATAAAGCAATATAAGAACAAACACTCACCCTTGCAAACACCAAACTGTATCCATCACGGAGACGTTTTGTTCCAAGGTTGTGGACCCACCCGCTGACAAAAAAATTGTACGCCTCCAGACTCTTGAAAGCTTTCATTTGCTCCCTAGTGTAGTAAGAAGTCTGGAGGACCAAGTAGTTGGTGATATCCACAGCGTCGATAGTAGGCAAATCCTTTACTTCTGTGGTGTATTCGGACATTTTCAAAGAATACGGATCACGTCCGATATATTTTTTAACTATCTGTTTATATCTCTCCCGAGAAACGGGGTCTAAAGTTGCACAATAGCTGCTCTCCTGACTCTCCACAGTGTCCTCCATGTTTACTTCCGCCCTCCACTCAAAAATCGCGCTGCCTCCGCACGTCATCAGAACCACGTGACTGCAACCCAAGTATTTTAGCATCACACGGCACAGCTTCTGTATCACGTGGTATAAGGCTCCGCCCTTGTCATTTGTTGAGCAGGAAGAGTGAGCGCTTGTTTTCATGCAGATTATGTCCCGGATCAAAATGCGGTACAATCGTCGTCGTCTTTTTTTTTAATTTTGTTTTTTTAAATCGTTGTCATTTGGAAATGAGATCGCGATTTTCTAACGATTAATCGTGCAGCCCTAAACACCATCATAAAATATATGGCTCTTGAAGTACCAGCCTTATGACCCACATTAAAGTACAGTAGTAAAGGCCTATTTAACACCACAACCAGTTTACACGAGACAATTTTATTTCTGATATGAATGTTATTTATTTTAACTGTCATAAACAGGATGTGACGAGTGACATTAGTAACAACTGTACTGCATTAAAACATTCACAGCAGGTGGGATATCCAATCTTTAAGTGATGACCTGGTGAAACCTGCTTCTGGGTCCAAACGACTCTGAGTTTATTAAGGCTGTTGTGTTTTTAACATGTTTTAATGCTTTGAATCTTCTTCCATTTAATCTGAACAAGCCCCTAAAAGAAGTCAGTGATCACTGTCGGCCTCTCTCGGTTGTTATCACCACTGTTCATTTTAAAGCTCAGTTTTTAAAACCTTAGGATGTAACTACAGCCCAGCCCATGCAGCAGTATATGAATGACTGACCTCGTATTGTGGATGGATTATCTCAGTGGTTCTCCTGACTGAAGTTTGGTCCTTTTACAGCATCCTGCCATGCGATTACATTTGTCACTAACCATCATTGAACATAATCACAATCATACTGAAGTTCCACCTTAATACAAAGATCATCCTCTGACTGAATGAAAGAGAAGAAGAGGTGTAGCGTTCACAACAACATCTGGATTTTTAAGGAGATTTTGAGATAATATTTTATTTTAAACTTCTCTTGATTTTTCACTTTTCTCCTTAAATCAGACTCACAATCTGATTGCAATTCTTTGCCAAAGTTTACATCGACCATAACAGATGAAGTCAGAGGATGATTAGTGGCAGAAACGGGCTTCCAACTTATCCCATTAAGTCACCAGCTGACACTAACAGAAAAAAGATATAAACACATTTCATCTTTAAAATGACTCGACAACAGCAGTCTGTACCTGGAGAGGATGACATGTGGCTGTCTGATCACAACCAATACAAACCTCAGTCAAACGTCACCTTTGAACTAAAACTAAAACAAACAACTTTTTCTTTTCAGATTTTCAGATTTTTCTTGTAACATATAAACAAACTGAAAGCTCTGTGATTTTATGAAAAATGCATCCTCATGGAGTTTGGAGTTTGCATGTTCTCCACATGTTTGTGTGGGTTCTCTCCGAGTACTCTGCTTTCCTCCCACAGTCCAAAGACACACAGTGAGTGTGGCTGGGTTATTGGATCTTTCTAAATCTCCATAGGTGTGAATTAGGGCTGGGTATTGTCACTGATTTCTAGAATCGATTCAATTCCGATTCACAAGGTCCCGAATCGATTCGATCCACGATTCGATTTAATTCGATTCGATTTAAATCTGGGAAATTTTGACAGTCAGAAATATTATAATTCAGATCAGTACATTTACATATTTTTGTATCTATAAAAAGGAAGCTGACACACGCAAGACTTTATCAAAGGTGTAAGCATCACAGCAGATGCCTTTGTGTCAAAGTAGCTGAAGATAAAACACAGAAAAACATGAAGGTTATTTTCCTGGCCTGGGATTTTATAAAAATATTCTGCAGTACATCAAAAACGAAAGAAAACCATTAATCAACATATGAACATTACCTCTGACGTTACAGCGGTTTTAGTAGAGACACGGTTAAGCGTTTTGCATTTTGAATAATTTTAAAAAGTTTAAATTTGTTCAGTATTGAACAGCAGAAATTAGGTTTTCTTTTCGGAAGAATGTAAAAGGGAAAAAAACAGCGGCTGACAGCGCTGTAAGCAACAGTAGACTTGTGCGTAACAAGCAAGCGACTAATGAAGAAAGGGAAACTGTTCTTGAAGTACAGAGAGAGAGAGAGAGGGAGAGAGAGAGAGAGGGAGAGAGAGAGAGAGAGAGAGAGAGAGAGAGAGCTGCGCATCGCGGTGGAAGCAAAACAGTAAAAGTGAATTCATGACGATGTTTATGTGAAGCGTTTGGATCTTCTTTTGCTGCTGGTTCGGTCAATATTGTTTGGAGAGACATCAAACTAACAGCTTTAGAATCAGCGCATAAAGGGCGTGAACACAAAGCTCGGACCCGCCCACAGATCAGAATCAGCGAGCTGTCGGCTTTCAGCCCCGACTGTGAGAAAGGCGACATCTAACTGATTCTGATCCGCGGGTCGCGCTGTGTGTTTAAGTCTATGTGCAGAATCCCTGTACCTGCTCTCATTTACTGTTTTAACTGTTTGGTGGTTGTTGAAATTTTGTGAGATGTCACCAGAGATTCTGGCATTTCGGGCAAAAATAAATAAATCTAAATAAATTTATATTAAAAAATCGATTCAGGATTTTAATGAATCGATTTTACGTTATCAAAGCCAGAATCGATTTTAATCGATGAATCGATTATAAAAACCCACCCCTAGTGTGAATGGTTGTCTCTCTTTCTGTTTTTTACTGAGACTGCTGACCTGTCCATGGTCCACACTACGATAGCTGAGATAGACTCCAGCTCCCCACGACTCTGAACTGGATAAGTGGAAGAGAATAGATGGATGGATGTTCAGTACCAGTGCACATTTTGAGCTATGAGCATGTTTGTTGCCAAATGCAGTGATCTGGCTGCCAAAAAATGTGGACTCTAAACTCAGAGTGAACTGATGCAGAGTTCAGGTTTAGACTCACACACAGCTGATTCATGTTTCTGTCTCTGTGTCCTCAGTTTCCCAGCATGCCTCGGCTCTGGAGGTGTATGAGGGGGTGGAGTCTGTCCTGCTGACCTGTCAGGACTCTTCTGTACCTGCACGTCCCACTCTGGTGTGGAGCCGCCACGACTTCAGTCCTCCAATCGTCCACAAGCGTAATGATGCAGGAGATGAACTGAGAAACCAAAACCAGCGTTACAGGAAAAGAACGTCCATGAAGACGGACTCTCTGAGGACTGGAGACTTCAGCCTCACTCTGAGGAACCCCATCACCTCTGACAGCGGCACCTACACCTGCACCATCACTGCATTTGGAAACACACGGACACTGACAGCAGTAGAGCTGCAGGTCAAAGGTCAGCAACACACCCAACACACCAAGAAAGACTGTTGACCGTTTAACCTTTGTTGTAGCTGTTTACACAGATGTTCAGGCTCAGCTATCATCAGCCTGTGTGAACAGCTTCAGTCTTCATCGAGGACAAACCTCCACTCTGCTGTTTATCTACAGACTGAGTTCAGCCTCACTGTTCATAAATGAATGAATGAAGCTTTATTTGTCACAAGCAGGTTGCCCTGCAGCGAGATGGGAACCCCCCCCGACCTTACACACATAACACAGACATCACATTGGGTTACAAGTCGGAGATCGGTAGCGTTGCAGAAAAACACTGAAATGTACACAACAACGGGAAGGTACAAGAGGAAAAAAAGAGACCTCCACTCATGCTGTGCTTCCATGATAGGACAGCACGAGAACAGGAAACAAAAAAAACTCCTCTGCACAAAAGCACATAAATGTCCACAGCACAACATTATGGAAGACATGACAAGCCACAGGGATGGGTAGGGGATGTGGAGTAACCCCAGCCACACAGCAGCCATCCTGCAACGGCGCCGTCATTAAGCCGGGGCTGACGTAATACATCGCCCCGCTCTTCGACAGCGCGGGCCCGGACCCGCCTCGTGTTCCCAGGGGGCAGCAAGCATCAAAGGCGTTGGAAAGGGAGGGGGGATGAGTGAGTGCTTATCAGTGTAAGTGTATATGTGTGCGTGTCCATAGTTCAGCTGAGACAGTGTCCTTCAGCCTATCAGGCTAAGTAAACAGTCCTCCAGCCAATCCAGGTGTCCTTTCATGGGATGGGGGTCCGCAATGTTGATGTTGATTTTGTAAATTTCCATGCGAGCAGCCCAGGAGAATTTTCAGGCTGCCCTAACACTCCGACACTGGTCTCTCAATCTCCCGTTGGAGAGTCGCGAGCCTCCCCATGATGGTATCAAACTTCTGTTCCATGGTGTTGTCATTCTTTTGATTCTGAGACCTCACAACTGCAGTGATCCGTTCCGCGATGTTTTCCAACTGTCGCTCAAGGGTCTCATTTTGAGCAGGCCTCTCTCTGATGTTTCCCCTCATACGCTCAACGGTGTTGTTTTGAGCCTTCACAGCAGCTGTAAGCGTCTCCAAGGTGTTGACCATATTACGTTCGTTGTGAGAGGTCGCGCCTCGTCCCGTCGCTTCGATTCCAGCGGGCAGCCTTGTGGGGGTTTGAATAGCCGGTTCCGCTCTCTTATTTCTCTGATAAGCCAGGGCTAAGCCAACGCCGATCAGCATGAACCCTGTTATCATGGTTCCGAATAGGTAGATATCTTCAGCGTCCTCGATCGACAGTCCCGCCAGGCACACGGTCCTCCAGTTCTGCCACCCGTCCATCGTGTATCCGGCAGGGAAAGTCCCTCCAGGGCACTCAGGCTCTCCCGAGCCCAGACTTCTCGTTGAGAAAAAAATGTCCTCACATTCATAAGAACTAAAGCAGGAGGTCCAAACAGCTTCAGGTGTGAGCAGCACAGAAAGGTCTGACTTACAGAGACTCCAAAGACAGCAACAGGAAACAGACGATTATCAGACGTTAGAGACTCTAACCCAACATCCAAACTGTTAACATCAGGTTCTGACGCTGTGGCCATCAAAACTGATCATACTCTCTATTCTATTCTACTCTACTCTACTTTATTCTCTTCTATTCTCTTTTATTCTGTTATATTCTGTTCTATTTGGGGTTTTTTTCTATTGTGATCTTTAGTGTTGAATTGTGTTCTGTTGTATTATGTTATGTTCTATTTTCTTCTTTTCTCCTCTATTCTGCTCTTTAAATGTAAATTTTAGTTTTCAGTTGTGAAATCAGATATTAAATCTGTATATGAAGGGAAATTGTTTTTTTTTCATATTGTGAAGTATCCAGTAAATAAGCTGAGGTACCTCATCAAGAAATGACTGCAGGATAAACAGGTTAGCTCACCTTTCTGTGATTAGTTTACAGTAAAGAACAGTGTGTGACTGCTGCACAGCAGCTGTGCTGTTCAGGGTCAGAGTTCACTCACATCAAGTGTAGCAGAGATGACACTTCGATTCATTCACTGGATTCAACCTTTATACCAACTGCCAACCATCTAGTATAAAGACATCATCAATACAGTTTACTGTATGCAGAAAAGGTTTCTCATGTACCAATCAAAGAGCTACTTTGAGTACATGTCAGAGCCTGTACTGTAGAAGTTAAATCAGTACTTCAACTTTTACTGGAGTATTCTTAACACACGTATCTGTACTTTGACTTAAGTACAGACTGTCTGTCCTTTTGCCGTCTCTGCACACAGCTGATTCATGTGTCTCTGTGTCCTCACAGTGTCCCACCAAGTCTTCACCCTGGACGTGTACGAGGGGGCGGAGTCAGCCCTGCTGCCCTGTCACATCCCGTTTGTATCTGGACCCACCACAGTGGTGTGGAGCCGCTACGACCTCAATCCTCCAACCGTCCACCAGCGTCAGCAGGAAGAGGACGAGCGGACAGATCAAAACCAGCGTTACAGAGACCGAACATCCATGAAGACTGACGCTCTGCAGACTGGAGACTTCAGCCTCACTCTGAGGAAACCCCACATCTTTGACAGCAGCAACTACACCTGCACCATCAGAGTGACGGGAGAAGAACCCAGACTGACAGATGTTCAGCTGCAGGTCAAAGGTCAGCAGCACACACCAAATCCTAGTTTTTACCATGAGGTTTTCCTGAAGCTGAAGTTACAGCTCATGTTTTCAGTTAGCTTTTAAAAATCTCTTTTCCTCCTTTTAAGACATTTTGTTTTGATTATGATGTAAACAGTGAAAGGATTTTCAGGGTTAACAAACTTTTAGTGAGGGTGCTGAAAGGAAAAGCAAAGATGATCTATAAGAAACCAAGAGTTAGATATAGAAGAAGAACTGGTAACTAAATCAGAGGTGTGTAGAAATGAAACAGTGATAATTATCACAGCGTTCAGAGAGGGAAAGGACAGATTACTGGAGGTGAGCAGGCAGGATGGAGGTGGAGAGCGGGCAGGCAGGTGGACGAGGAGGCCAGGTGAGTAAATCCAGGAAGCTTGAGATATGCAGGAGCAGCACTTCTGAGAGACCAAACAGGAGTTATGTGGGACTGTAGGAGTGAGGTTAGGAGGCAACAGAATAACAGGATTATTACTCGAAGCCGGATAACTGAAAGGAAAACACAAGAGATCTTACATTGTGATGGTTTATGATTATGATCCTACTATGATATCCACAACTTGATTTTTCAAGGTAAAGTTTTTGTTGTGTGCCTAGTAGCTGGAGTACAACAACATCTGATCTGTGGGTATCATCTATATCACCCCTGCCTCTCTGAGTGAAAGGGTTTTCTCTAAAACTGAAGAGGTTATCACCAAAAACCATCTGAGTCGAGCAGAGTGGAAAAATATTTCTTAATAAAAATGATTAATGCCACCATCACCCAGTATATTTGAGCACAGTCACTGCCCATCATTTGAAAACACTGCAACAGCTTTAACATAAACATGTGGTTATGTTAAAGCAGTACACACCTCCACAAGGGTGTGCACTGAGCCCTCTCCTGTACTCACTCTACACCTACGACTGCACAGCCACTAACAACTCCAACATCATTGTGAAGTTTGCGGACGACACTACAGTGGTGGGTCTTATCACCAACGGTGATGAGACGGCTTACAGGGAGGAGGTCAGCGCCCTGACCCACTGGTGTCAAGACAACCATCTCACCCTCAACATTGCAAAGACAAAGGAGTTGATAGTGGACTTCTGGAGGTGCAGAGAAGTACACACCCCCATCACCATCAACGGCGCTGCTGTGGAGAGAGTGAGCAGCTTCTGCTTCCTTGGAGTACATCTGGCTGAGGATCTTACGTGGTCAGTACACACAAACAAAACAGTGAAGAAGGCGCAGCAGCGCCTCTTCTTTCTCAGGAGACTGAAAAGATTCGGCATGAGCCCCCGCATCCTCAGGACCTTCTATCGCTGTGCCATTGAGAGCATCCTCACTGGATGCATCATCACCTGGTACGGCAACAGCACCGCTTACAACTGCAAAGCTCTCCGGAGAGTAGTGCGGTGTTCTGAACGGATAATTGGAGGTGAGCTTCCCTCCCTCCAAGACATCTACAGGAAGCGCTGCCTGAGGAAAGCGGGGAGGATCATCAAGGACTCCAGTCACCCCAGCCATAAACTGTTCAGACTGCTTCCATCAGGAAGGAGGTTCTGCAGCATCCGGTCCCGTACCAGCAGACTGAGAGACAGCTTCTTCCACCAGGCCATCAGACTGCTGAACACGTCATAGACACCTCAGCTTCACTACTGGAACTTTAACATTATGCACTCCATACTGTACAGTAATGCCACTGTTTTGCACATATCCAACTACCAACCTCTGTATATTTTTATATATTTTATTTTATTGTTTACTCTATTTAATTTGTAAAATACACACACACACACACACACGTAGAAAAACATTTAGTACACACATCCAGTGATGCATATACTATTATATATTGTACATATATTTATTAGTTTCAGATGTAGCCATTCTTGTATTTTGCTTGTTTACGTTATTGTATTTTTGCACAACTCTGTTGCTTGTGAAGCTCGCACACAAGAATTTCACTCACATGTACTGTACCAATGTACCTGCACATGTGATGTGACAATAAAAGTGATTTGATTTGATTTTTGCTGGATTTGACTGAAATCATACTGACTGAAGTTTTTTTGACATTGATGGAATTTTATGTCTTAGACTCACACATTAATCAGTAACAGATTAGATGAATTAATCAGTCACAGCTGTGAGAAGCAAACCCCGGCCACAGTAGCTCCGCCCAGAGGTACACCTGCTAACTGTAGGGAAATAAAAAAGAGGAAAACAAACAGAAAGCCAGCCACACCCTCCCATTATAGAGCGACTAGAACAAGAGTTATTCAGACTGATGTGTTCAGTGTGCTCTGATGTTTGGGTGGAGGTATTTTCTGACTGATTTTATTCTTTAACCAGTGAAACTCTGCAATGAGCAGCAGACCTGATACAGCTCAGACTGGTTCACAATAATCGTGTCCATGTAAACCTCGTTCTCTTCTTGTTCTCACAGAGCCGTACACTTTCCCAGCTGAGGCCTGGGTGATCCTGGCTGTCCTGGCCATCGCTGCCATTGTGGGTCTTGGAGTGTATTTATGGAAACTCTTCTACAGAGGTGTGTGTGTGTGTGTGTGTGTGTGTGTGTGTGTGTCTTAAAATAAATAAAGTCTCTGACAGTGTTCTACTTCATTTCTGAGGTTTTTCCAGTGACCTCTGTGATAATAATCAGCTAGTTTAGGTTGATGTGTTCAGTGGAGGCTGCTATCAGCCCTATACCATCAAAATAATTGTATAATTCTCCTGCTTGTAAGTCAGAGTTATGATATGGTAATGTGACATGGTATTTACAACAGAACAATAACAAAATAAGCAGCCTTCTGTTTAAAATGTTGTTTTAATGGTAAGAGTTCCTCCCTGGAAGCTCTTGGTGTCATTTCCACATTTATAAACTCCCTATCTAAGCTCATAGTACATCTTCCGTCCATCCATCCATCCGTCCGTCCGTCCATCCGT
Source organism: Astatotilapia calliptera (assembly GCF_964374335.1). Lineage (NCBI taxonomy): Eukaryota > Metazoa > Chordata > Actinopteri > Cichliformes > Cichlidae > Astatotilapia > Astatotilapia calliptera. Next base: position 77,481,067 of record NC_137424.1, on the reverse strand, counting down.
CCATCCATCCATCCATCCATCCATCCATCCATCCATCCATCCATCCATCCATCCATCCATCCGTCCATCCATCCATCTCTTGGTGGTGGCAGCAGTCTAAGTAGAGAAGCCCAGATCTCCCCACAGCCGCCTCCACCTGCTCATCCAGGTTTAAGCTGAGGTGTTCGCAGCCCAGCTGAGAGATGTAATTTCTCCAGGTCTGCCACAGGGTAGCAGGTAGGACATCCCCAGCACACTTCACCCGGCAGGCATCCACCTCAGCTGGCTCCAACATCTTTGTTTTCATGGTCAGCTCTCTCTTCATCATGATGGACCGATGCAGAGTCCGCATTACTGCAGAGCCCCAATCCATCGGTCATCCCCTCTCAGATGTGATGAAGCCAATAGAACCACTTTTTCCTCAAAAACCAGACGAGATCCTGAGGCCACCAAAGTGAAAGAAAAAGTTATGAACAGGCAGCCCCGGCAAAGTTCATCACCCACCAGGAACAACTCCGACTTATTGCCAGCGATGTGGACCAACCTCTCACTGTGGTTGTACAGGGATTGAGTGGTTTGCAGCACTGGGCAATATTCCCGAAGCACCCCCACAGGATCTCTACGGAAAACCCCCAAGTTGACAAGATACAACACACCCACCCCTGCCCACTGCCTGAGGGCAAGTCCAGTGTGAAAAGAGCCCCTCTCCAGTAAACTGGTTCCACAGCCCAAGGTATGTGTTCAGATGAGACTGATTATATCTAGTCAGCATCTCCCAACCTCAGGCATTAGCTCAGGCTCTTTCCCCACCAGAGAGGCGACGTTCATGCCACAAGAGTCGGCCTGAGTAGTCAATTAATGGATCGCCACCTGATCCCTATGGCATCTCTGACGGGTGGTGAGCCTACAGGAGGACAAGCTCATATTGTGTCACCAGGTGTTCTCCCTTTAAGTACTTCTCCAGTCCTGGCTCCAGGGTGCTGCCCTGGTGAACTTATCCCAGGCAGGGTAAACTGATCCCTTGGTTTTTTGTCCTTCTTAGGGGTCTAGCACATTTGCATAAACTTACTTTTCTACAAACACTAAAATCCCAGTTAGAGATTAGTTTGTTATTTTGTGTACATCTTCAGTCAGTTGTGAATGATAAAGCAGAATCACAGTAAGAAAGATGTAGGCTACAGATTTAATCCTGACCTGATAATAACTCAGTGATGTACTCACTGTCTCCATCTTTACTGTCTCATCCATATTTGTATATATTTTATCCCTGTCAGGTTACAGATGAATAAGTAGGTTTTAAAATAAAATGTAAAATTAGAATTCCTGCTTCATGTCAAATAATTCAAATGTCTTTCCAGTGAGAAATAACAAAGACATCGTGGTGCACATTGGTGAAAATACCCAAATTCAGAATTTGATGGTTGCAACATACTCACCAAATGTTGGGGCAGAGGCATATTTACCATTGTGTTAGATCACCTTTGCTTTTAATGACAGTTTGTAATCACTTGATGATGATGCAGCCCACCCATGGATATACATACATACCATCAAAGCTCCTGGGCGTTTATAACAATCTGGATGTTTCTTTCAATCAGAGAACCAGGCTTAAACGTGGACTCATCTGACCACACACATGGTTTAACAGTCATTTGGTCCACTTGAGATGAGCTTGGGTTCAGTTTTTCTGCATAGAGTCGATGTATGGCTTCCTCTTTATGTCACTTTATACAATTAAGGAGAGAAAATTGTTCCATTTCAATTTGTAACATTTTTAACTCTGCTGCTGCTGCTGTCCGTACAGCTCATGTTGTGCTTTGTTGTCCTCTCAGTCCCCCCCGTGGAGGTGGATTCAGGGGTGGAGTCTGTCCAGCTGCCCTGCAAAACCACACTTCACCTGCCTGAAGACGCTAAAGTGGAGTGGAAGGACGGTGGTTATAAAAAGGTCCACGTGTATAAGAACGGCTCTGACCAGCCTGAAGAACAGCACCATGATTACAGAGAACGAACGAAGATGAATGAAGACCTGCTGAAAACTGGAGACCTCAGTCTGACCCTGAAACAGCCCACAGATGGAGAAGGAGGCATCTACACCTGCACCGTCTACAGCAGGGAGAGAAAGATCCTGATGAAGAAGGAAGTGGTGCTACAGGTCAGAGGTCAGTGATTAACAACTAAGTGGAAACGTTCATCAGCTTAAAAAAGATATTTACATTTTTAAACTGAAGAAGCATTGGTAGAAACTTCCAACATTTTTTAAGAACTCAGCCCAACTTAAAATGTACAAACTGAACCTGCTCAATAGTGCACAAGTTCTTCAATTACAATAGATTTATACTGAGTGCCGACACTAAATACAGTCATAGTGTAGAATGGTACTTTTTGCAGTCATATGCATTATGTGGTTGGATAATTACAGCTGTTAAGAATTTTAAATACAGTGGAACCCCGACTTACGAAATTAATTCGTTCCCGAGGGTCTTTCGTAAGTCGAAGCACCCATCGCGCCTTTTGAGTGAATGATAGGCTATAGGCTAATTGCTAACTGCAACAACAATACGTCGTTCAAGTGGAACAGCGAAGCGCAAGTACGAAAGCCAAGGGGTTGTCACATGATTCGGAAGGCATTGTGGGCATTGTAGGCTCAGCCAATCAGAGACAGCGGATTTCGTTACTCGGGCATTTTGCCGTAACACGGGCAGAAATATTTTCGTTCAGTGCCTTTGTAACTTGAATTTTTCGTTAAATGAGGTATTCGTAAGTCGGGGTTCCACTGTACTTATATAATTTTAAAATACTGGTATAAAGTAGGGTAGAGTAGAAATGCTAAATGGACTGGTTCTTATATCGCGCTTTTCTTAACTAACCATCCACACACATTTATACTGGATGCATCGCAGAACAACATTGGGTTAGTACCGTGCCCAAGGATAGTAGGTATGCATACTGGAGCAGACTGGGATCAAACCACCAACCTTCCAGTTAGTAGGTGACCTGCTCTACCATCTGTGCCACCTCTGCATTAAAGTTATTAAAGTATGAATAGATTAAACATGTACTCAAGTACATGTACTCCTCGTGGTCCTTTTCATGATGTCGTCCAGTGACATTGATGGTGGTGGGTGGGGGCACCACAAAGTTTTTTTTTACATTCTCCTCCTACACAAACTCTCCTCTCTGTCTCTCAGTCCGTCAGGTGGAGGTGGATTCAGGGGTGGAGTCTGTCCAGCTGCCCTTCACCAAAGTTCACCTGCCTAAAGATGCTAAAGTGGAGTGGAAGGACATGAAAAACAGGAAGGTCCACGTGTATGAGAACGGCTCTGACTGGCCTGAAGAACAGCACCAGGATTACAGAGGCCGAACAGCAATGAAGCAAAAGCTGCTGAAAACTGGAGACCTCAGTCTGACCCTGAAATACCCCACAGATGGAGACAACTCCACCTACACCTGCACCGTCTACAACAAGAAGAAGAAGATCCTGATGAAGAAAGAAGTGAGGCTGAAAGTCAGAGGTCAGTGCTGTAGATACAGGTCAAAGGTCAGAGGTCAGTGCTGTAGATACTGCTGTTTTGTTCTGTTGCTGTTTTCCAACCAAATTAGCAAGAACTTCTCTCAGCAGCTTTTGAGGAAGCTAAAAGGTTCCTTCAAACTTTTTTTGTTTTCTGACCTGAAAAGATCATTCAGGTTATTCTGCTGAGTTACCCAGCAAGTGGGCCGCCTCAGAGACTCACACGATCGACAGTCTACAGTTCCCTGTGGGCCCCACTGTAAAATGTAGGTCACATGTTGGCCCACAGCACAGCACAGTGCACACACGGTACATTAACCAACACCAAAAGGTCAAAGAAGAAGAGGAAAAAAAGCTACTTTGTAGACTCTCAGCTTTCATTACAGAGCATCCAAATTCAAATTGGATGAAGGGTTTAGGAGTTTCAGCTCCTTCACATGTGCCACACCCCCCCTTTTTTTTTTAAACGGACCAAAAGTAATTGGACAGTTGACTCAAAGGCTGTTTCATGTGAAGGTGTGGGCTATTCTTTTTCATTATGTCAATTATGCTCAATTAACCAGATAAAGGCCTGGAGTTGATTTGAGGTGTGGTGCTTGTATTTGGAAGATTTTGACAACATGCGTTGAAGAAGCTCTCCATGCAGGTGAAACGAGCCATACTTAAGCTGTGAGAACAGAAAAACATCCCAGAAATCGGCACAAGTTACAGTTTGGTCCATCCTGAGAGATGCACCGTCTACAGCAGGGAGGGAAACCTGCTGAAGAAACAAGTGCAGCTGAAACTGAGAGGTCAGTGCTGTAGATACAGGTCAAAGGTCAGAGGTCAGTGCTGTAGATACAGGTCAAAGGTCAGAGGTCAGTGCTGTAGATACAGGTTTTTGTTTGTATTTTCTGTCACACTTACCCAAATGGAAAAAGTCATAATAGAGTTACTGAATCATCAAGGTGCATGTACGAGATTTAGTTTGAAAGGTAACATGTTGTAGTGTAGAAATATTTGTGTGGACGGTCCAAATGTGAAAGGACAAAAACCTTTCTGAACAGGTGAAGAAAGTCATAGAGTCAACCTTTTAAGAAAATCACAGCTCTGGGGGCAAAAACATTAAAGAAAATGTGAACAACAAAATATAAAAATAGTATCTAAAAATCCAGCTCTGAGTAAAGCAGTTCAAACCCACACACTTCATTAAAAGCTTTCCATGTCTGCTCCATCCTACTTTCTTTGATCTCGATGAAAGATTCAGTGAGCTCAAGGAACAGTGGGTAGGAGAGTTGCTGAGGAAAAGAGAAGAGTCCTGTTGTGAGAACTGGAACAACGTTACTCTCGTCTCTCCTTAACGATGTGACGCTGTGTTAAAACTACAATGTGCAGACAATGGACTACAGAACGCACATCTTACTTCACCACAGCCTGTTCTAACCCTGCGGTTTTATGCAGGTCATGTTAACAGGAGGAGCCGCTGAAAAATCTCCTTTCATTACAAAGTATGAACTTTTTAAAGAAGGAGCATTTAGGGCCACGTTTACTGACATCTGCAGCAGCACAAAGACACACAGCAGCCTCTTACACCATCTGGAGACGAGTGATGGAGCAACCACTAACCCCACGTAAAGAGCGTCACAGTGATCCAGCAGAGTGACCACAGTGTGGACTACTGTCTCAAAGTGCTGCCTGAAAGAATCGCTTAAGTTTGACCGGCTGAGTTAATTAGAATAAACGATGTAACGACAGACCTGATCTGACTGCAAAGCTTCACATCAGTCTCCACTTTAACCTCGAGGTTTGTGATAGTTGGTTTGATATGCTGGACCAAGAAACCCAGATCCACAGAGGCTGCTGCCAAAACCATCACTGCTGTCTATGTGAGAGTCGTCCAGACCTTTGTCATCAAGACTCTCGAGCAACAGTCTAACAGAGTATGTGTCATTGTTTTTAATAGGGACATAACTCTGACTGTCATCCACATAACAGATGAAGTATGAAACCAAGTGGGAGCAAATAGAGACAGAAGGGGCCTAAAACTGAGCCCTGTGTGGTTCATCTATAATCAGTCATGTCTGAGTCACAATAACTAGAAGATGATTTCTGGCAGAAGTGTGAACATCTCCACATCCTTTCTCCATGTTATCATCCAAAGCTGTGTGAAGTTTCAGAGCTCTGCAGCTAACAGAGACTTTGCACAGGCATCATGTGAGCTTATAAACACGGAGACGAGCTGTTCATTCAACTTGAAACAGAAGAACATGAAACAATCCATCAGCATCCACAACAACACTCACACTCAGAACAAGTTTCTTTTCTGTTCACTTTGTAAAATGTCTTTTACTTTGTGAGCAAGAGTCCAAAAACTTGCTCAGACTGTCAGCAGATTTTCACAGAGTCGTCCCAACTAGTAGAAAAGCACCAAAGCTTTCAGCTTCTCCAGTGATCTCCACCTGTGCAGACACACATGGAGGTTTCCAGCACTCATTAATACATGTGGCCTCTTACTGTTAGGACCAATAATTCATTTAGGTTTGATGAACGTCGGCCTGAATCCACCTCCCACCACCAGGAGCTGAATAAGCAGTTATAGATGTAAATAAATCTGCTTCTTTATCATCTGAGACCCAAAAAGTGGAACGTACAGAGCTAAAATCATGTGTTTGATTTTTGGCTTTTACAAACAAGCCATTACTACCACACTTCCTGGCCACTTCATTAGGTCCACCTTGTTAGTAATGGGCTGGAGCCCTTTTTCCTTCAGAGCTGCTTCATTCTTTGTAGTACAGTTTTAACAAGGACACATTTTCACCATGGTAACATGATAGTGTTACACAGTTACTGCACACGTGTCATCTCCACATCATGATGCAAATATCCACTTCCACCACAGCCACAGCTGCTCTATTGGATCCAGACTTGGTGGATTTGAATCCAGTGAAGTGATTTTCATGTTTGAAGAACTGCTTTGAGATGATGTCAGATTTGCTTCTCCTGCTAGAAACATCCACACCAACCAGGTATTTTCACACAGAGCTGCTGCTCACTGGACAGCTTCTCTTCTTTGGACCATTGTCAGTGAACCCTGGAGGAGGCTGTGGTCAAATCCCAGCACATCAGAAGAACCGTGATGCTGCGACTACAGACACAATCATTTTGTCCTCTTTAATGGTTTCGTAGATTCCCAGTAGCTCGACACAAAGGCTGCTTTCAGTGCTCCACATAATATGAGCCAGTAAGCAGCTGTGTGGATAGTATATGGTTCAGACTGGGACTGTGGTCAGATAGGACGAAGAGCGCTTTCATTAAAATGACATCATCTGAGTGGAAAATACTCACGTGACTCAGATGTGTAACAGGAAGTGTGGACTGTGATGTCATCAGACAGAAACAGTCATTCAGTAATAAAGTGATTTAATATTCAACAACAGGAAAATAACATCAGACATGTTTGGTTTCATTCAGTGTTGCAGCTTCAGCTCATTAAGGCTAAAGTTCACTTTTTAAACTGTAAACTTAATAAAAGCAAACTGAAAGTATTGTAACATTTAGAACAAACACATGTTTGTATATAAACTGAGCCCAGCAGGAGAAGCTGAACACATCCACAGCTGTGAGGGACACTGGTGCTGTGACTGATTAAACACATCAAACACATCTGTGGACTCAATCTGTCAGTATTATTTGTCATATTTGAAACAGCTTAAAAACAGTGCTGTGTTAGAGCTGTGCTGTCATGTCTGATTGTATTTAAGGTCCAATCATGTACTTGTGTATGTGTAACTAAGCAACCACGTGGGCGGAGCTTCAGCTCTGAACATTTTAGAGCATCAGCTGATAAAAACACTGAGACAGGAAGGATTTGAAGTCTTCTACGCTCTTTATTCTTGCTTGTGCAGAGTTTGTGGCTGCAAAGCGACCGTCAACAACAACTGCTTCCTCTGCTGACAGGAAGTGACATCATCCCACCTGAGGCTTTGATTCAAACAATAAAAGAACTAAACTGCTGAGTAGAGCAAAGATGGGTTTACTAAAACAGAGGATCAGATGTCAGGTCAGGTAATGTCTTCATTTAATCCAGTAACAAACCAAAGGTTCCAGGTTTGAGCTTCTTGAAGTCCTGTTATTAAGTCTGTTCATCATTTTCATTCATTTGATAACTTCTACCAATAACAACCAATTATTTTCAAGCTGAGAGATTTAGTGTGAAAACCAGAAGCAGGAAATGATGCTGTGCAGTATATTTGTGGAAAACAATGATGAGGCTAAAGTCAAGATCACACACACGTAAAAATAAACACAACATTTGTGTGTAAACACAGCAGGTGGAACATTTATTTGATGCTTTAGCTGCTACTTGTGATACAAATGTTTGCAGTCGTGCTTCATGGTTACTGAACGTAAAACAACACAAACCCTGCTGATTGTTGGTTTGTGTGTTATTTGTGTTGTGTTCAGGTGACTATAGAAAGACTAATGACACAAATATTATGGATGGACACGTTTCCTGGGCTGCGTCAGGTTTTCCATACAAACACTTGATGTTTGGTAGTTCCAGGTCCAACATGGTGCATGGATATATCCAGCGTCCCTCTTCTGCACGTTTGCTGTTCATCAGTCTCAGCCTTCCTCTCTGTCTTTGTCCTGTAGACTCCTCAGCCTGAGCTGTCCCTGTCACCCACTCATTTCCATCCTTTCTATTCTGCTCACTTGTTCAAATCTTCTACTCTGCCACCTCCAGGTCGCCTCCTGTCGTTGTGTCATGTCTCCATCATCACAGCCTCACTAGGCTGTAAAGCTTCATGTTGACTGTAGCTGCTGTCCTCCTGTCACAGATCACAGCTGATACATGTGTGCACCCACTCCATCCTGCTATACTGTCACTTCACCTCTTTGGGACTTTGCTGCTTTGTATGGAGGACTTCATGTATTTAAACTGATCCACCATCACCACCTCCACTCCTTCATCTTCACTGTCGTGTCTCCAGCTTCTTCACACACACTCTTCTCTTCAGAGCATACCTCCACCTGTCCAGGCTCTCTTCCACCCACCTGCTTCCTGCTCTCACTACAGATCACAATGTCCTCAGCAAACAGAGCTGCTGAGACTCCTGCCTGAGCTCATCTGCCAGCCTGTCCATCAGCACTGCTAACAAGAAGGGCTCAGAGTGGATTTCTGATGTAATCCCAGCCCCAGCAGGAACCCATCTTTCCCTGCTGCTGCAAACCTTCCCACTGTCTCTCTGTCCTCATACATGTACTGCACCAACCATTGTTTGCATGCACACAGAAACAGTGCAGCTCCTCCTGACCTTCTCTGCACATCTGAAGTGCTTGTTCTTGTCATGAAGCTGCTGCTCACACGTCACTCTTCCAGCTTCTCAACACACTCTTTCCATGTCAGTACATTTCCACCTCTATCTGTCATCACACTAACCTGCTGTAATCCTTTCAGCTGGAGCTTCTTTGTAGACACGTCCCTACATTGCAGCCTGATTACAATGCAGACAGTCGGCTACAGTGTGGCTGGATTTCCTTTCTTAGCGTGCTTTGCTATAAAATAGCCAACAAGGCCTCACGTGACATCAGTCAGTGAGAGTTTCACTGCTGCAGCAGCTCTGTTCACTCACACTTATTAATATTAATGCTCATTACAAATGTTACAGCAGCTGATGCACAAATCTTTGTCTGTGTGAATAAAGTTGGATCAGTTCAAACAGTTTGTTGCTCTGCTTGAAAGCAGCAGTTTTTCTAATGCACCACCTTCATGTTTCCTTCATATTTGAATCCCCCTGTAGATGCTGACAGGTAACCATGTCACACAGAGCTCAAGCCTTTGAATCCAGCTGTGACTGTTGATTTTCTATTGAATGGACTTTTTCAAATCCAGCTGTAGGCCTGTGTTTGTGAGCTCATTAACAGCTGTTTGTTTAGAGAGACGTGGTCCTCACAGGACAGCCACTACAAACATATGATTTTATAGAATATGATGCATTACTGCAGATTCAACACAATAGAAAGGATTTGAAATGAGCTCAGCCTTAAACATGTGCAGCAGTAATATTGATCCACAGACACTGATGGGAACATTTTTCTGCACAATAAGTACTTTGACTTTTCATACTTTATGTACAATTTGCCAGTACTGCAGTTTTGTGTGTAGTGAGGTGTTTTCATGGTGTTTTCTTGGTGCTTTTACTAAAGGAAGGCTTCTATCAAATTCTTCCACATGTTGTCAAACTGAGCTGTGTGATGAAGTGAGTGTGACAGAAACACTCAGACTGTGTTTCTCTGCTTCATCAAGTCAAATCTGGTCCTCAGAGACTGAATAAAGTCCTGTCCCACTAACAGCAGCTCCAACAGTCTGTTCACTGCTTTCTTCCTGTCAGTCTTCATCTTTCTGCTGCGTCTCCTCTTCACACTGACCACTTTCTATCTAACAGTGAGCTCCCAGTGAAGCAGCAGCATTCAGCCTGTTAGAGTCAACACAAATGTCTCCATCCAAGCTCATGTTGTGCTTTGTTGTCCTCTCAGTCCCCCAGGTGGAGGTGGATTCAGGGGTGGAGTCTGTCCAGCTGCCCTTCAACACCACACTTCACCTGCCTGAAGACGCTAAAGTGGAGTGGAAGAATATATATGGGAAGGTCCACGTGTATAAGAACGGCTCTGACCAGCCTGAAGAACAGCACCAGGCTTACAGAGACCGAACGAAGATGAATGAAGACCTGCTGAAAACTGGAGACCTCAGTCTGACCCTGAAACACCCCACAGACTGGGACAACAGGACCTACACCTGCACCGTCTACAGCAGGGAGGGAAACATCCTGCTGAAGAGAAAGGTGGAGCTGAAAGTCAGAGGTCAGTGCTGTAGATACAGGGCAAAGGTCAGAGGTCATGCAGGAGTTTATTCTCTAAAAGCTTTTAGTTTGAATCTATTTTCAGTTCATTCAAATAAAATAAATTCTTTGATGTTTTGATCTAAAAGCCAAAAATGTCAGGCGGAGCAACTGTGTGTTTAAATGAACTAAGAAGAGCATTAAAATGATCCTACCTTCAAAATAAAAGCCTCTGGCATGATGTGAGTTTGGATCAAATCAATAGTTTTGTTAGTTTAGTCCAAATCAGTGTAAATGTATAAATATCAATAGTTTTAAAGCTGCTGGGATCATTCAAACACTTTGATCCAGTCATTTGGATGTTGTCACATGTCAGGGTGGAGCAGCCATAAATACGAGGCTTTTATTGTGAAAATGCTGAGTGTGATGATCCAGAGGAGCCCATGGGGTGTTTGTGGCTGGATGCAAAGGTTTGTAGCTCTCCTTGTAAAGAGAAACAGCTTGAAGCTACAGAGGAGCGTCTGCAGAAGAAGACAGGGGAAAGAGGAAGAAGCTGAGGCCGCTGGAGAAAAGACAGGAAAAGGAAATCAGCTTCATTTGTTGGAGGCCGTTTGTTCATCACACTGAAATATTCCCACTTTAGAGACAGGAAACAAAGTGAAGTGTGGATTGATGTTTGTCTCCATGATTTGGGCCCTGGAGTCATTTCTTCATCTCCCACTTTAAGACATATTAATGTCAGCCTCACACGTCCCACAGTGGACACATTTCTATTTCTAGATGATATTTGGAGGATGGTCATGTGTTTCTCTGCTGTCACAGCTCTTTGTGATATTTGAGCGCAGCTGTAATGTTTGTGTGGTTAAAGCCACCAGACTCCACTGACAAAAACTCTCATTTTAGCCGGAGAACACGGGGCTGCTGTGGGACTTTGTGTTTGCAAAGGTTTCTATTGGAGGCATGTTTGCCTTTATTATATAGGTGCAGAGAGTAGACAGGAAAGTGGGGAGAGAGTGAGGGACACACAGGCACCTGTAGTAAGCCCCGCCTTCAGCCCACCTGCTCAGCCAGGTGAGCTATAGCGCTGCTTTAACATGTTGGTGTGATTGAGAGTGAATGAAAGTGAGTGATGGAGGCAGCAGGAAACTAACAGGCTGTTTGTTCTGAGAGGTCACATGACTGTTGTTCTCAGCAGAGTCTGATGATTTGATGAGACCATGAGAGCGGCTTCAGTTCCTCATCAGAAAGAGTCTGACAGAAGCTCCTCCCTCTGTACCCCAGTAGACTTCTATTAGACTGCTCCAGATTCCTGAGAGTTCACACAGAAAACTTTACAAACAGCCAAAGAAAAACTATTGAAAAGCTTCAAGATCACAAAGAGCTCTTTCACAGCACATATGAGCCATTAAGAAGTGCACATTTGTGTTTCCCACAGTCCATCATCCAATAATATCAAAGGACAAACTGTGAGGTAAAAAGCCTTCAGCTCTTTTTGAAGGAAGCAAAAAGACTTTGGTCCTGAGAGATGGTTCAAAACACAACTCAGACCTACCAAAGTATTATTTGTGCCAAACACATGAAGCCTTCAACTTTGTATGTGTCCAGTCAGTGTGGCAATAGAAGTCACTGTGAGGATTTTCAATGTGCTGTCAAAGAGCATCCAAACAATCAGGTGAGGATGAAGAGAATTAGTGTGGATGGACAGAAAATCCATATCCAGTGTGATTTAGGAGCAGCTCATATATAATGAGTGAAATGAAAGAAGAGCACAGACAGGAAGAACATGAGTGAGCAGACATTTTGGAGCTGCTGATCCACACAGGGCTGGATGGAAGGAGTGGGAGTCCATGATGGCTCAAAGTCTCTGATCTAACTCTTCCTGAGCCTCTCCCCCTGCCTCCTCTTTGGATCTTCTCCTCCTCTTCTTCCTTATCTGCCTCCTCCACCACTGCTCTCTCCTCCCTCATCTCCTCCTCAGCTGAACTGAAGTCAGGGCTGTAACATGAGGAAACGTGCAGAAATGACTGAGTCAGCATGTTGTTGAAGTGAGTTGAGTGATGGTGAGCAGATTAGATGTGCGAGCCTCCCTGTAGAGAAAAGCAGATCTTCTCCAGAGTTTCCCACCTCATGTTTTCCTGTGTCACAGCTGATTGTCACATCCTGGCTGTCACTAAATGAGTGGTCCAAAGGTGGAAGGAGGAGCACAGTTAGATTGTTCACCTCCTAACCTGTGAAATCAACCAGCTGAATGAAAAACACTGTGATCCTATGAGCTGCTATCAGGGCTGCTCCATTCTCAGGATTCTCATCTGGATGACTGAAGCAGATTATTGATGAAGTCAGCAAACAGCTTTCAAAATGGCTCTTTTTCCAGGGGAACTCCCTGAAATGTAAATCTCATTGGAATGAAGAAGAAGTCCAAAGGCGTGGTTAGGCCCAGACTTGTGGCTGTTTTCAATGTAAAGCCCATGTTGCAGGCAGCTGCTGCTCCTTACTGGCCCACAGCCTCCACTGATGGATGTGTCAGCTCACTTGTACTGTAGCCACGGGGAGAGCGATGGTGAAGCTGACAACCAGAGGTGTAGCGCTATTTGTTGAAGTAGCCCAGCTGTGCCATGGAAGCACAAGTTTCCAGAGATGATTGGACTGTGAGCAGAAATGATCCATGTTGGACTGAATTGAAGAACAGATCATAAAGTCCTCTGTGTGCCCAGCCCGTCTGTCTGAGCATCTTCATCAGTGTGCAGCTGATCTACAGCTAATGTGCTGATTGATGAGCAGCCTGTTCATGGTGATGATGAGAAACAGATTGGATTCAAAGCACAAATGAGTGAAAAAGGAGCAGCAGCCATGATAGAGCGAGTCCTCTGCTGACAGAAATAGTGGAGTGAAGGATTTGTGCAGCGTTTCTCTGTGAAAACAGCTGATTCAGATCAATGAGAGGAGGATGAAGGAGAAGCAGCATGTTTCTGATAGAAGCATCACTGCTGTGCTACAAACTGCTGGGACTGTGTGTGTGTGACGGCTCAGCTGGAGGCAGGATTGGTCCAGAGGAGAGCTGCTTTATTCCAGACTAACTCTTCTAGAAAGCTGACATCTGTGTGGAACAGCTGACCTGCACCATGTGGAAAAGAACAGCAACATGATTCAGCGTCAGATCCCGACACATCCACGGATTCATCCCGTTACAGGAACTGTGCCACACGTGGCCTCTGTTTGTTCTGCATTGATGCTGCAGGGATTTCTTCAAGTCACTATAATATAGTGTCAGATGGACACATGAAGCTAACACGGCACATCTTTGTGAGTCTGCAGCATGTTGACACACATGTCAGTGTTGTACAGATCTGAGAGCAGCACAAACAAACTCCATCAAAGTGATTTGTGCTGTTGCAGAGCTGTGTGACTGCATTTGTCTTCATTATGGACACATTTCTACAAATGGGACTAAACATGTGACCCTCTGCACATCCATGGCTCAACAGTGCACCCATTGGCTGGATGCAGCTTGTATTGTGGCTCCTCCCCCTTAGCTTCAGGTCAGTTTAGCTGTGTTTCCTCCAAATCCCAGAATTCCTGAGGAGCAGGAATATGTGGGGCTGGGCTCTAAACACTCAGGGTGAGGACTGAGTGAAGAGCTACAGGACAAAGTTTCAGCGCTGCGCTCACAGCTTTGAGACGTCCAATCAGCAACTGGTCCTGATAACATCTCCCCTCTCATTCCACATACATGAAGACTGCTAGAAGCAGCTATCAGCCACATCAGGCTCACATCATGCTTGCTATTAAACATGCTGCAGTCTGCAGTAAACTCCCTGCCACAAAGCTTTGAGTCTCCTCCAAATGCACCTGTAACAAGGTCACCTGCAGAAATAACTGTGTCCACGGGCAGAGTCACCAACACTCTGCACCAGAGCTAAACCTGCTTTGGAGCTAAAAAGCTGCTGTCAGGGTTTCCTGCAGAGCTTCAAATGTGGAGACTGAAAGCTGTGGACAGTTTCTGTGGCTGGATTATTTCATATGTGTTTGTTTCACTTTCAAAGGAAAGTGTTGAAATAAATCAGGTGTGTGACGCACACTTTACTGCAGATTGTTCTCAATGTAACACAAAAAGCAATCAAAATGTGATTGATCCTGATGTGCTTGTTGCTTCTAGCAGTGTTGATGTATTTGCACAGAGAGGGGGAGATGTTATCAGAGTGTGTAAGTGATCAGATCTGATGCTGAATCATGTTCATGTACAGTCAGCTGATCCTCACAGTTCAGTTTGTAATCATGCAGCTCTCCTCTGATAAATCCTGAGCTCCACCTGAGTCTCAGTCCTCAGGACCTCACACAGTCCCAGCAGCTTCTATCAGCAGAGTTCTCCCTGATATCACAAACATATTGATCCTCCTTCAGCCTCCTCTCATTCATCTGTTTCCACAGAGAAACTCATCAGTGAAACCTGAGCTTACTGTGGATTATTCTGGTGGCTCCATCACTCTCTGCCTCACACGCCCTCATCTGCTGCTTTCCTCTGATTGGCTGCTCTGACAGAGTCATGATTGGCTGCATGTTTGTATAGAAAGCAGCACGTTGCTGGTAGATCAGCCATCAGCTCATGTTTGTGACTGCAGCATGGCACCAGTTTGCTCCTCGTGTTTCAGTCCCAGACTGACCTGCAGCTCTTTAGTAAATTCAGACAGCAGCTTTGTAACTGTTAGTAAATCTGACCATGAATATCATTATGACACCTCTGACCACTCATTCTGTCTTTATTGGCTTTCATACATGAAACACGCTTAAAGTCACCATTGAATCTAAACTGGATGAAAGCAGCTGTGAGTCACTGCAGCAGCTCTGTGCCAACAACCAACCAACACCTGGGTGGAGTCCCAGCTGAAGCTGAGAGATACTCAGAGACAGAAGCAGCTGTATGGAAGCGTTCTACAGGACGGCTGACACAAAGCTGATGTTACTGATGTCTCCTAGATAGATCTCATGGACCAAAGGCTCTCTGTGTCATCTCGGCTCCAGCTGAACTAAACTGAGAGTGAATTTGGGCTTTCAGGGAGGGGTGAAAGCAGATTCAGGTTTCATCATGTTTCTGTTCAAAACATCAAATCAAGCTGATGGGAAGTTGTAGAATCCTTCAGAATAAAAGCCTGACTATTCAGAGCTCCAACATTAAGAAGAGCAAAGTGAACCAAGGTGGATGGAGGCAGCAGAGAAACTGTAGGGTGGAGCTGAATGCTTCATCAATGGGATGATGCAGCAGATTTCCTCCACCTTGCACAAACTGTCCTGTTAGTTATTATGACTGGAACATCCAAAATGTCTCCAGAGGCTCCGAGTCCAGCTGAACATGTATTAGTGTTTAGAGTGGAACTGAGGTGATAGGGACTAGGACCTGGGGGACGTCAGTCAGTGACGGAGCGGTCAGCAGGTGTGGGCAGGTGTGGACAGGTACTTGATGGAGTGTTTCCTGCTGGACTCCATATGATATGTTAGCAGAGAGGATCTGGCTCCTGATTGGTTGAAGTGGAGCCCATCTGCTGCAGAAAGATGCCTCCTGTCCCAGAAAACATTGAAGTTGTCTCTAAAGCCCAGGCTGTGGGAGTCACACACAGAGGAGAGCCAGGTGTGGAGGCCGAGCAGCCGCCCAAACGCCCCACGGCCACAGGTGGGAGTGGGGCCGCAGATACAAACACTACGGTGGGCTTGTTTCACAGCCTCACAAAGACACACAAAGTCCAGTTTGAGGAAGTGGGAGCGCTGTTTGGAGTCCGGTTGGTGCCCATGTGGATAAGGATGGTGTCGGCCTCCGGACGGGATCGTATTCTGCCAGGAAACTTGTCTAAAATGTCCCAGAGCGTCGGGCCGGGAAAAGACAGAGCGCACGCCTCCTTTATTGTGAAATTCCTCACCATGGTAACTGAACACATCAGCTGGTCTGCAGCAGGTCATGTTCAGAGTTTGAGGCTCAAAGTGTCCCATTTTCACTGATTGTTTCCCGACGACATGCTTCACGTGTGATATGGATCCTCTGCTGAAGGAATCTGCTTTCTATCCACAACCTGTTGATCCGTGTCTGACTAACAGCAGCGCAGGAAGCCCTGCAGTTACAGAGAAACTGTCTGAGTCGCATTGTTGCTGCAGTTTACCTGCAACTGCTGTGAAGAAAAAGTCTCACTGTGTTTGTGTTTGGTCCTAATCTGCTGCCTGTCTGTTTGACATGCTGGATTTCCAGCTGATCGATGACAGATTAGAAACTGATCAGTCTATTGATCACACAATATTCCATCAATAGAACTGATTTGACTTTGATTTGTGTAACAAAGTGATTTCCACGTCTCCTTCATGATGTGACAGTGTCAGAGCTGAATGCACTTGTAGAGCATCATGTTTTTATGGCTCACATTTAAAGTGTTGCAGCTCTAATGTACAGCTGTCATATTAGAAATAGAAGCAGCTCTGATTTTAGTGCTCAAAGAAATCTATGAAGTGATGAATTCACACATGAACAGTTTTCTGCAGCGTTCCTCTCGGCCTTATTTGCAGCTCCACTCTTGTTTTTGCTCTAATAATTATTTCTCTCCATGAGCTGTTTCTCTGCCTGAAGGAGGCGCCACTCCATCGCTTCATTTAGTGCAGAACAAGAGTCACATGATGCTGCTCTGAACACCAATCACACTTTGTACAGCTCATGTTGTGTTTGTTGTCCTCTCAGTGTGTCAGGTGGAGGTGGAGGAGGGGGCGGAGTCTGTCCAGCTGCCCTTCAACACCACACAAAACCTGCCTGAAGATGCTGCAGTGAAGTGGTGGTACAGTTCATACAGGAAGGTCCACGTGTATAAGAACGGCTCTGACCAGCCTGAAGAACAGCACCAGGTTTACAGAGACCGAACGAAGATGAATGAAGACCTGCTGAAAACTGGAGACCTCAGTCTGACCCTGAAACAGCCCACAGATGGAGACAGTGGAGAATATGGATGTGAAGTCATCAGGAGCATATGGATCATCAGACAGAAAACTGTGCAGCTCAAAGTCAAAGGTTTGTTTGTGTGTGTGTGTGTGTGTGTGTGTGTGTGTGTGTGTGTGTGTGTGTGTGTGTGTGTGTGTGTGTGTGTGTGTGTGTGTGTCTGACTGTCTTGTGTCTCCTCTGCAGGGAGAGTTCAGGTCCAGGATCAAACAGGGGACATCAGGAACAGAAGCAGCTCCATTGATCCGACTCCTCTGATGGCTGATCAATCAGTTTGATCTGTGTGTTCTTTGATTATTGATCAGTGATGTCAGAGTGGAGTCAGTGTGATGTTGTTGTTGTGTGTTTGAGACTTTTAGTGTCCATGAAGGTCTCTGCTGCCGTAGATCCTCTGAACTGTGACAGAGGTCTCACTCTGGAGGAAACTCTCAGCACTTTCCAGCAGCTCCTCCATCATGGAGGACGTTCCCTCACTGTAACAGGTGGAGGAGAGAGGAGAGGAAGCACAGGTGGATCCTCTGAGGAAGAGGAGCGTCCTACAAACCACATGATCACATGACCAGAGGGGCGTGGCCTTCAGTGGTAGTAATAAAGGAACAGTCCACATGTTCCACTTTGAAGGCTCATGTAGTTGCGAATTTCTGTTCCAAGCTTTGAAAAAATAATTCTTCCACTTCTTAATGTGAGCTGT
The DNA here is from genome assembly GCF_964374335.1 of Astatotilapia calliptera. Classification (NCBI taxonomy): domain Eukaryota; kingdom Metazoa; phylum Chordata; class Actinopteri; order Cichliformes; family Cichlidae; genus Astatotilapia; species Astatotilapia calliptera. The sequence continues at coordinate 77,463,104 of NC_137424.1, read as the reverse complement.
TCAGATTTATGTCTGACTCGTACATACAAACAAAAGATGTCACGGTCAAAAAGTATTTGCTGCTACAGCGCACATTTCCATTGCCATCCTGGCTCACTCTAACCTTCTACCACACATGCGCTGTAATGTTTTCTTACCCGACACAAATTAAACGCGCAGCATTTATTCTCTAACAACATATTATACAAAATCAAACATGTAACATAATAACTGAAACAGTATCAAAAATATTTCTCTATAGATTGGCTCTAACAGCTCATCTTGTTTCTCTGGCTTTTCTTGTGTGTCTGTGTGTCTTTGTATGTTGGATAGAGTCATGTGACCTGCCCAGGGACTACACATGGAAATGAGCAGTTTAGCTCATTATCCTGATGTCCATGAACATGAACACTGTCCCTGTCAAGCAAATCCAGATACAAAGATCAGGTCTGCTGAGCATCATCAGCGTGTCAGCTGCTAACTGCATCTTCAAATGAATAAATGTGTCTGATCAGCGGTGATAAGAAGAGAGACGCTGAGCGAGTGACATGAAAAAGACCTTCATTTATTTGAATATCAGAGTTTTTAATGAATTACTGCATAAACACTTGAATTACTGTCTGAGCTGCCGCAGTTTCCTGCTGCGTCCACTGGGTGTCAGTAAAGCTGCAGGTTCCTCACCTGGTGTCCCTCAAAGTTAATTCAGGGTGCAGTTTTGGCTCCAACATTTTGAGGACTACACGGTCCATGCTCATTGTTCACTTTATTAGGAACCTATTCCTGCTGTAAAGCTGAAGATTATGTAAAAATATGACGAATGAAAATAAAAAACCTTCTGATCAACTAATGTAGAACAAATCAGTGTATAAGAGACACTCATATCATGCTGATATTCAACCAATACCAACACTGCTGTCAGTACTATTGATCCATGGATCGATACAGCCTGGACCTGAACAAGCTTTATAGAGGAGCTGGTGATCACAGTGAGTGAAGCTGCAGCTACAATGGCAGTGGACAAATAACAGTTATAAATTTTCACAACACATGAAAGGCAATAACTGTTTGAAAAATGTATTTTTTCCTCCTTCCTCTGATTATTGTTTCATGGATGTTATCAGCTTGCTGTTCTGATGAGTTCACAGCAAACATGAAGCAAAGGTCCTCCTCGTCAGTCGTGCCACTAATGGAATATTCTCTCCGAACAGCCAACAGGACAAGGAGAACTCCGACCGACAGCTGGAATCAAGTTCCACAAACATCTTTTCACTTCTTACAACTTTGGGGTCCTTAGGGACTAGAAAAGCGCTATACAAATACAGGCCATTTACATCTCTGTCCTCTATTTCTGTTTCTGTGATTCAGCTTCTAATATAATATAATATAATATAATATAATATAATATAATATAATATAATATAATATAATTAGGAGTGGGAATTTAAGGCGGTAATTATGATTAAGTCATTTGAAAAATATAACACGTAAAAGAAAACGCATTTAATGACACTTTGCATTCCAAGCAAAAGGGAACTTTTGACAATGCTAGATGTCCTGGTATACCGATTATGCTGATGCACACATAGGAGCTGCAATAATCTCAGATGAAGTATTGTGAGTCCGATGGGTTTGTTATTTTTTGCACTAAAATGTTCAATGATCACACTGTTTTAGCCTAATGTACAAAATAATGTTGGCTAAGGTTACTCACTTAAAGGTGAAGTTGGTCAAACAACCTTTTATGTTTCTGTGTTATTTTGTAAGAAGAAAAGCTCCAATTTATGTTCAAATTTAATCATTATTATTTAAAGGCAGTATCATTTTTAAAATGTACTTAAAGCACTTAAAATAGCACTTTAAATTCAAATTCAAATTTTTATTTGTCACGTACACAGTCATACACAGTACGATATGTAGTGAAATGCTTGGACAACTGCTCGTGACCTAAAGAAAACAAAAAAGGAAAAGGCTATGAATAAGATAGGAAATAAATATGAAAAATTAAAAAGGGTAAATTTAACTAGGAAGGAATAAAATATAAATTAAGGTTAAAAATGAAATAACTGTACAACACACTGGGAAAGAATAAGATAAAATATATAAATTAAATTGAAAATAAAATAACTGTACAACAAAATACACAATATAGAACTATATAAGAATGTATGAACAAAATACACAAGAAGTATAAATAAATATATACACAATAACAGCAGCAGTGATTTAAGTGATGAAGTGAAAACAAAGTCCAGAAAGTCCAGTGTGTGTGTAAGAACTATATGTGTGGGTCAGTACTGTGTGGTGGTGTGATTGAGAGACCGTATCGCCTGCGGGAAGAAGCTCCTCCTCAGTCTCTCTGTGTTGGTCTTCAGGGAGCGGAATCGCTTTCCTGACCTCAGCAGAGAGAACAGTCTGTTGTTGGGATGGCTGAGGTCCTTCACGATCTTCCTGGCCTTGGTCCAGCACCGCCTGCTGTAGATTGAGTGCAGGTCAAGGAGCTCGGAGCGGATGGTGCGCTCAGCTGACCGCACAACCCTCTGTAGAGCTCGTCTGTCCTGCATGGTGCTGTTCCCGAACCAGGTTAAGATGTTTCCCGTCAGGATGCTCTCTATGGTGCAGGAGTAAAAGTTCCTGAGCACCTTGGAGGGCAGTTGGAAGTCCCTCAAGCGTCTGAGGTGGTAGAGACGCTGTCGGGCCTTTTTCACCACGGTGTTGATGTGACAGGACCATGACAGGTCCTGCGTGATGTGAACTCCGAGGTATTTGAAGCTGTCCACTCTCTCCACTGGGCACTCGTTGATGACGGGGGTCTGGTAGTTCCTCTCCTGCTTAGTGCTGAAGTCCACTATCAGCTCCTTTGTCTTACTGACGTTTAGAAGGAGGTTGTTCCTCTGGCACCAGTTCTCCAGATTCCTAATCTCCTTCACGTAGGCCGTCTCGTTGTTATCAGAGATCAGGCCCACCACGACGGTGTCATCAGCAAACTTGATGATGGTGGTGGAGCTGGTAGTGGCCACGCAGTCATATGTGTACAGAGAGTACAGCAGGGGGCTCAGAACACACCCCTGGGGGGCTCCAGTGCTGAGAGTGGTGGAGGCTGAGACATGTCTGCCCATCCTTACTGCCTGTGGTCTGCCAGTTAGGAAGTTGGAGATCCACTGACACATAGATGAGCTGAGTCCCAGATGCTCCAGCTTGGTGGTGAGTGTGGAGGGAATTATGGTATTAAATGCAGAGCTGTAGTCTATGAAGAGCATTTTAACATAATTCCCCCTTCTAGTGTCCAAGTGAGTGAGTGATGTGTGGAGGAGATGAGAGATGGCATCGTCTGTGGAACGATTTGGACGGTAAGCAAACTGTAGTGGGTCCAGTGTGTCTGGTAGTGAAGAAATGATGAAGTCTCTGACCAGGCGTTCAAAGCACTTCATCACTACTGAGGTGAGGGCTACAGGGCGATAGTCATTGAGAGAAGCAGGGTGGGGTTTCTTCGGGACAGGAACAATGATGGACTCTTTGAAGCATGTGGGGATCACCGACTAGTTTTAAGTCTGCCTGATTTTGGCCAGAAATATTATTTTTGTTTCTCTGCTTTGAATTGAAATGCCATTTAAATGCTTTGTTTATGGAAATTTTAACAATAACCTACAACACAACCTTCGTGAGCATTATTTGAAGTGGGTTTAATAAACACAAAACAATGTGGAGAGAAATATCCCAGCCAAACACTAGGATGGTCTCTGCCCAACAGCCGCCGCCCTGGCATCTTATATACACACAGAGAAAGAAAGACCTTGTTTTCTGCTTAGCGGTCACCTAGAGATTATCCCTGATAAGCAGAAGGAGTCTCACTATCTGTTTAAGTCTAAGGAGCATGGAAAGAAAAAAGCACCTGGACTTCCTTAAGTCGCTTAAAGACGTTTCACCTCTCATCCAAGAAGCTTCTGCAGTTCTAGGGTCAAATGGTGGAGAGTCAGAGAAAACGGGTGTAGGTCACAACCTTGGCTGATATAATGTAATATGAATGTTTTACATGTGCTGCTGTTGTGTTGATGGTGCAGAGATGCTGCAAAGAGTGTTTGTGATATCGAGCACAAAGATGTCTCTGTGCTTCAAGATTCAAAGTGTTTATTGTTATGTGTCACAAGAGAAAAGGCACTTCTTTGTGCAATGAAATTCTTTCTTTGCTGTCCGCCCACAGATGCCGATTAATATATACACTAGAAATAGAACATATAAATACAAATAGTACAAATAAATAGCTGAAGACAGAAAAGGAGACAAAATATGGAGATTTGAAACAGATGTGTGCAAAAGACCTGTAGCTTAATATGCTGGCTTAATATGTAAGTTGACCTGATGTGCAAAAAAAATTATTATTACTGTTCAAAATGGGTCAGCTGTTCAAGAGTCTGATAGCAGTGGGGAAGAAGGAGTTAGTGAGTCTGGATGTTCTGGATTTCACACTTCTAAACCTTCGTCTCGAGGGTGAGGTCCTTAGCGATGTAGACGCCCAGGTACCTAAAGCTGCTCACCCTCTCCACTTCTAGGCCCTGGATAGACAGCGGTGGGTGAGGCCTCCTCTTCTTCCTCATGTCCAGTATCGTCTCCTTTGTCTTGTCAGTGTTGAGGGTGAGGTTGTTGTCCTAACACCATGACACCAGACCGGCCTCCTCTCTCCTATAAGCCGCTTCGTCTCCTCCGGTGATGCGACCAATCACAGCAGTGTCGTCTGCGAACTTCAAAATGATGTTGTCTTTGTTGGAGGTGAAACAGTTGTGGGTGCACACGGTGTAGAGGATGCAACCTTGTTGGACACCAGTGTTTGTAATAATGCTGGCTGAAGTCCTGTTGCCGATCCTGACAGACTGAGGCCTGCCAGTCAAAAAGTCCTGTAGCCAGTCACATAGGGTGGGGTGCAGGCCGAGTGTCGCCAGCTTGTGAGTGAGTTTGTGTGGGATGACAGTATTGTTTTCTTTGTCTTTGTTTTCCGAGTGGGAGAGTGAATAGTGAAGGGCAGCAGCGATGATGTCTGACGTGGACTTATTGGACTGGTAGGCATACTGCAGGGGGTCCAGAGTGTCTGTGATGTTGCTCTGGATGTAGGCCAGCACCACTCTCTCAAAGAACTTCACAATGATTGGAGTGAGTGCAACTGGTCTATAGTCGTTCAGTCTGTGGCTGGTGTCCTCACCGAGTGTTGTTCCTGCTGTTTGAGGTGGATGAAGCTCCTGAGACGGAGCTGTGAAGGAGCACAAACACCTTCAGACTCTTTCTCACATAAATGGAACCAGAGTGCAGATGTGTTCCTGATGTTCACTCATTTGATGTTTGGAGGATCAGTGAGTTCAAGTCCACACTGAACCTCTTTAAACAAAGTCCCAGAGCAGCATCCAAAGCTCACTTATTCTACTTTGTATTTTCTACTGACTTTTATTTGGATTTCATTTGGACTTTTTCTTTGGCTTCACTTCAGTTTCAGTGAGTTTCCTCAGAGGATTTTCTTCTTTCACTTTAGTTTGGATTCTTTCAAATGTTTCCTTTTGATTGGTTTAAGTCTATCTCCAAATAAACCTTACCTTGATGACTGAGTAGCTGGGTAGTGCAGTGGTAAAACTACACATCTTTGAAGCAGGAGTTGCAAGTTTGATTCCCACCCAGTATCCAGTAATGATCCTGGCTTCACCCCTCATGCTAACCAGAAAACCCTGGAATGGCGTGGCTTTGTCTGCAGCACAAACACAAGAACATTTCACTACACATCGTTCTCTGTATGATACTGTATATGACAAATAATAAAGCTTGTTTGTTTGAGCATGCATCAAGACAGTTTAAAAATTCACATTTTTATTTATTATGGCAGAATGATTGATAGGACCAGATGGCCGTGCAGTATAAAGTGATCTGGGAGAAACACCACTGTATATCAGTGAAGCAGCAACATGTTTTTGTGGTGTTGCACTTTGTAGACGGTCCCTGAGCACTTCTCTCAAACTCAGCTGCACCTGGAGACAAGCAGGGTTTCTTTCACCTCCACCTTAATGTTGGGATTCAGATGCTGATGGTGTTCTGATAACCTTTCTTATCTGTTATTGATCCAGTTCAAATATGTGGCATTATTTCAAACTTATGTGGTTCTTTCAATAAACTCAAACCAAATGGAGGCTCTGCTCTTTCCACGGTGAATCACGCACCCACGCCCTGGAGGGTTTATCAACTTCAAGTTCAGCCTCTGAGCTTGTTGAACCAGTTTACTGGATCACAGCCCAGCAGGAAATCCTCTCTGTTCGTTAGCAGTGAGGCAGGAATGGCAGAGTTTTGAGATGTGGATTCACTCAGTTATGAGCGGAGTGATCAGGACTCTGTGTTTGCTGTCCTTCTTTGAAGGATGATGAAAAACTTGCTGCCGTTCCTGCTCCTCGGTAAGAAACTCCAAATATATTTAACAGTCTTGAAGTGAGTAAACTGCCTATTTCAGGCAGGAAATGTTTACAGCAGCCATGGAAATATGTTTCATGGATGCCTGAGTAAGAGTCAGTTACTGGATTAGAGTCTGTTAACTGTTTATTGGTTAAATTATTTAGTTTTAAGCGATTCTACAAAGTTTTGTTTTGTGCAGATGCATCACAGTCAGTCAAGTAGAGGGGAAGAGGGGGACGTGTGTGTGTGTGTGTGTGTGTGTGTGTGTGTGTGTGTGTGCGTGCGTGCGTGCGTGCGTGCGTGCGTGTGTGTGTGTGTGCGTGCGTGCGTGCGTGTGTGCGTGTGTGTGTGTGCGTGCGTGCGTGCGTGCGTGCGTACGTGTTGGGGAAAGATCATGAGTACAGCAGAAAACAGAAACAGGTTTATCCACTTGAGAAAGAGCAAGTGGCTGAAAAGACATTTAACATTTAATTTGACTAATATTTTCTTTCTGTTTCTGCACAGACATTGAGATAAGAACATTGTCAGGAATTCTTGTGATCATGATAATTTGGGCATGTGGTAATCTGATATTGTGACCGTCCTAATCTACTTAATTAGTGTTTTTGCCAAGGTCCGGAGTCTGGTGACTCCATGTTTGTGTTTTTTGATTACTAATATGCTTCGTTTCATTCGTTTCTGGATATATTTTGGTAATTCCTCCTCCTTAGGTTTTGTTCCTGTGGTGTTAAGTGTTTCATAGGTTTGGTTCTCTTTATTGATTTCTGCTTGTGTTATATTTATAGTTCCTAGTTTCTAGTTTTCTGTCCCACGTTTAGTTATTCTCATGTTGCATCAGTTTCCCTAGTCAGTCATGTCTCCACATCACAGTGTGAAGTCTGCGTCTTTGTAAATGCCTCTTGTTTCCTCTTTTATTTAGACAGTCTTGCATCCCACGTTCAGTGTTTTGAGTTTTGCTTCCTTTGGTTCATCATGTCAGATTATGTTCAGCTATGTCTCCCTCCTGTTGTGTATTCCCTCTGTTGTGGAAAATCTTAAATAAAATTGCAACCACCAGATGAGCATCTCTTTTGAAGTGAGGTTTACTAAAAAAGAAAAACACAGCAGTGGAGAAAACATTCAGGTCAAACACCAAAATGGTTGTCTGAATATTGACACGGCCTGAAACTCTTTTATACCTTCCCAAACACTCTCAAAGAAAGAACATTCCACAGCACATCATATATCCATGTGCCTTCAGTCCAGCTCATCCTTGACCCCCTGCCACTCTATGGATGGATCTCTTGAACTTTACAATGGGCCCTCTGTGAAAGTGCAATAAACCCACTTGTGATAACATTATACGTGCATACATACAAGTGGTGACAGGAGTGATCTTGCTTTACTAAAGTGATATGATTAAAATATGTGATTAATACATCAGAAAAGAAATCTTCCACCACACCTCGTAGCCCTCTGTGTATATATTGTGGGTGTTTCCTTTGTTCCTCGTTGGGTTGTCGGCCAATATTTGATTCCTCGTGGTTCCAAGTCCCCAGGTTGCTCCAATTTCCTCTATTGTGGTTTTCTCGTGTTTAGCTTTCCCCTGTTTAGTTAGTTTTTCTTAGTTTCCCCTTCCATGTTGTTTTAGTAGCTTTTTTGTGCAGTTTTTTTGTTCTGTTTATCTGCGCTTGGGTGTACTTCTCTCCACATGACCTGCCTTTGCCAATCATGAGTAGCCTGGGATGATTTCTTGCCCTAAATTATTTTCTCACTTCTTATGCAATTCAACAAACTGACCACATTCAAAAAGGGAAAGGTTTTTTTGCCTTTGCCATCAGAGCATCATGACAGTGAGATTACCGGACAGAAAATGACAGCGAATCCACATTTTTGCCCAGATTTGGCCTCTTAAAGGCATGTGGGCCTAAACTATTGATCAGCTGTTAAACAGCCTGTTTCACTTTAAGCGTTGTTTTCAATAAATTAAATGCTCAAAAAATGTTTTGTCTCACTCCCATTTCTTCTTGTTGCATGTTGAAGCTCAACTTGGAACCTTGTTAAGATCCAAACATGCAAAATATGATTTTTTGCCATTTTTGAAGTGGTCTTAAACTTTGGATCAGGACTGTAAAATAAAGACCAGGAAGAGGTGTATATTCCAACATTAACTGTAGACTTAGCAAAAATCATTTATAATTAAATACACCAAATGATTTTACTCTCCTGAAATGAATAACAGACCATGTTTTGCTTTGGTGGATTACATCCTACAGACTTCTTCAAGCCTTGTGAGGTCTTGCTCATGCTGGTCTCTCTGCTTCCTGCACAGCATGGAGTTCATTTGTGTTTCTGTTCCTGTCCTCAGTTTCCCAGCATGCCCTGTCTGTGGTGGTGGAGGTGAATGAGGGGGCAGAGTCTGTCCTGCTGCCCTGTGAGTTCTCAGGTTTAATACCTGAGAATGACTCCACCGTGATGTGGACTCACGAAGATCTTTATAACAAATCTGTCCATCTACGACGAAAAGAAGGAGATGATCTTGGAGAGCAAAACCAGCGTTACAGCGGGCGCACATCGATGAGGCCTGATGCTCTGAACACTGGAAACTTCAGCCTCACTCTGAGAAAACCACAACTGACTGACAGCGGCAACTACACCTGCTCCATCAGTGATGGAATAGAAGAAAGGAGACTGATAGATATACAGCTGCAGGTCAAAGGTCAGACACAAACCCAAATACTTGCTGTACTTATAGGTCAAAAGTCAGCGCTATGGACAAAGGTCAGGGGTCAAACTGAAGGGAATAATTGGTCAAATGTAAGGCAAAAAAAAGCAAAGACAAAAATGACTGGGTAGGTGGAGAGATTGAGTTGGAAGGGTTTTTCTTTGGTGTTTATTCTTCGCCCATCTATTTTTACACCACTCTGAGAGCCTGATTCTGCTGGAGGGTCTTTACTTTTTAATATTAAGCGCCTTGAGATGATTGTTGTTCTTCTCTTGTGGTGAGTGAAGAGTGAAGATGGCAGAGATGAGTGGAAGTAAGGAAGAGAGCCAATATTTCACAAGTGCTGTAGGCAGAGGATAAAGATGAGATGTGGCCGGCTTTGATTTATATATGAACTCAGAAATGTCAGATGTATTAGGAACATGAAAGGTTCAAAATGGAGAAAAGGGTCTGAAGAGGAGATAGACACAACATTCGAACTGAGTTGCTGGTGAATGTTATTAATGAACGTGGTGAAGAACAGCATCAATGAGTTAAGGGTTTCAGATGAATAGAAGTGTGGTGGGTAGACCTCAGGGCGTTGAAGACGTTTGTTGAGAAGCGAAAACAGGATCCTGGTGTTACCTTCATAAGAACTGAGTTGAAGATTTGTTATTACCGTATTTTCACGACCATAAGGCGCACTGTGCTAAAAGGCGCAGTCTCAGTTATGTGTGCCATTACTGTATTTAACACACACATAAGGCGCACTGGATCATAGGGCGCATACAAGTACCGTATGCGTATTTAAAAATAAAGCAGGAGCAAAACAAAGTTTGGTACTCACATTTTTATCATCAATCAAACCCATCGAAGTCCTCATCCTCTGTGTCTGAATTGAACAGCTGCGCTAAATCTCCATCAAACATGCCAGGTTCACTTTCTTCACTGTCAGAGTCACTTTCCGTGCCGTGCGGCTCCTCGGAAATGATGCCGGCTTTTGCGAAAGCTCGAACAACAGTGCCAGCAGACATGTTAGCCCAAGCATCTACAATCCATTGGCAAATTGTGGCGTAACTCGCCGGGCGCTGCCTTCCACTCTTGGTGAAACTGTGGTCTCCATCGGTCATCCATCGCTGGATGTGTTTGTCGCCGATGTGTTTGCTGCAGTAGGAGCAGAAGATGGCCAGCTTTTCCTTATAATCCGCTGGAAGTTGCTGCGCTACCGTAGTCCTGGTCCGGATGGAAAAATGGCACCGTTTCATAAAAAGTGAAAGTGAAACTGCTTTTAGCCGAATGGTCACCGTCGAAACGCTTCTCCCGCTCGTTCTTTGCTCGATGATCGCCTTATGTCCGCGGAAACTCAGCTGCGTCTTCTTGACCTGTCGGAGCTTGTTTTCTAGCTTCCTCCACTTGCAAACCATCGATTCATTAATCTTAAATTCTCTCGCCGCTGCTTGATTTCCATGTTCCTCCGCGTAGCTGATGGCCTTCAGTTTAAACTGTGCTTCGTAAGCCTGTCTCTTTGCCATTTTCAGGGTTGTTAAAACAACGGTGTCCTGCATAACGCACATACCTGTTCTTTTATACAGGTATGTGCAATAAAGTCAACGCACACACTTCACCCTTTAGCGTTCTCATGGTGTTCTCTACTACGTCCTCCTTACAACACAAAGGGCGCACTGCGCTATAGGGCGCGCCGCACTTTTTGAAGAAAATCTAAGACTTTTAAGTGCGCCTTATGGTCGTGAAAATACGGTATATAATTCTCAAACACGTAGCTTAAAGCAGATAACTGATAAGCTGGAGAGGAAATGGCATATCACAAAATTAGAAGATCATCATTTAGCCTGGAGAAATAGTTTGTTGCTTCATAAGAAAGAAAATTAGAACACCTTAGTATTGACACACACGTCTGTGAATATATTTCTAATGTATTTTTTACTTTTTCCATTGGTCAGCAGTTACATGAAACTGTTAAGGGTTTATTTGTTTTGTTTTAAGAAATGTGTTGGAATCAGCGTTTCTTATTGTAACCAGAGATTTTAATGATTTGACATTTATTATGATCTCTCAATTGTTGGTAACCATAGCAATAGTTCATAGAGTACAGTTTAGCTGCCATTCAAAACAAAAAGAGTCAGAGAATATTTTTATATGATTAGAGGATAGAGTTAGAGATCAGGAATGCAGCTGTAGGTCAAAGGTCATGTTGCTATTTTCTTTATGTTTCTCTACAGAACAGTTTCCATCCTGGGCCACAGCTCTCCTGGTTCTCCTGGTTCTCCTTGTTCTTCTTGTGGTTTCTGGAGGTCTTCTTTTTTATTTCCGGCACTATTTCATGTCAGGTGAGTGTCTCCTACTACACTACCCATAATACCACTGGTTAGCAGGAGTCATCTGGTGGCTCCTTGACTGTTCAGAGCAGACACATGAGATCTTCATGGTTTCTGTGCTGATGTGTGTGAGACATGGCCGACTGCGGAGGCTCAGTCTGTCTGTTCTTCTGCTCTTCATCCAACATGTCTGCAGCACTTTACAGGACGCTGCAGACTAGTTACCAAAGAACGAGTCAGGAACACATCAGGAACAAACTGAGACACAATCTGACTGAGACTAGCCCCTTTTCCATTAGTTACTTGTCCATTAATCGGATCGACTGGTTTTACATTGCAATCCAGTACTACCCAGAGTGTGTGGTTGTCATCATAGTAATGCTGCAGATACAAATACAGCATCTTTCAATTGCTGCCTCATTCTTGACAGGACCATCACAGATAACTGGTGGATTCCTGACTGATTTCTGGCTGACCTGACTCTAATGACATCCTCCACTTGTTATGTGAACAATGTTACCATGAATGTTAACAGCATTTATGAAAACCAGTGGTAATCTCGTGTGCATCCACTAGGGAGAGCAGTGCTAATTAAAGTTCATTCATGAGCTCTATAAATATAACAACAGGGGTTATGCACACTGGACAAGCAGAAAGCAAAATGTGATGTTTGCATTCTACGGTTATTGATAAATAATGTTTCATGAACATGAAAGCATGGCATGGCAATTTTTTCCCCAATAAATTAACAGTAATGGGAGTAAAAATCACAGTCCTGCCTGCTTACTCAAGTTGTCTGCCATGTAATCTTAGTACAGTATAATACTATTGTGGTTTATTTTTATACTCTGTTTCAAAAACCCACTCCAAATCCAACAACTGGTACATGTACCCCAAATAAGAGCCCAACCTCCAGTATGTATGTATTTAGTTATGATCAGAATCAGAAATACTTTATTGATCCCGAAGGAAATTATGGGTTACAGCAGGCAGCATGCTGGTTGGCGCATGCGCACTCACAAAGGAACCGTCCAACCAAACATACTTACACAACATCACATCGGGGAGACAGGTCAGAGAGGTAGGCTGAAAAGAAAAACAGCGAAAATACACAACATGAGGTAAGAGGGGGAGAAATAAGCTCCACCCAGACTGAGCTCCTGATGGGAGAACAGTTTGAGAACAGAAAAAAACACCTCAGCACAAAAGCACATGACAAACAACAGGGGTGGGCGAGAGTAAGCCAGTGTAGACAGCATATCCAGTTCTCCAGCATGCGCTGGGCCCAGACCTGCCGTCTGACCTCGGCTTTGGAGATAAGCGTTCATCATATGCATCATATCATCATCATATGCAAAATTTATGGGGAAGAATCGTCTGAATCCTGAAGATGAATAAATAAATAAAAACTTTAATAGCACAATTTGCTAAAATGTATTAAATAAATGTCTTAACAGTAATTTTACTAATAATGCATGGATTGCATTGTTTTAAAATGCAGTAAACTGACGACTGTGAACCCCTGTATTTTTGTTTAGCTTTCCTTACTTGCTCTGTACATCTCAAACTTAAGTGTAACTTAACAAATATATATACAAAATATACCAAGTAGAAATTTCTACTTGGTGAAATGACCTGACAGAACATGCTGACACACTTTTTTAACAAAAATATATAAAACATCTACTACATGAAAGACAAAAAAACAAAAAAAACAAAAACAAAACCCAGAACGACACAATTAAAAACAAGTTGTTTGTTGTTCCCATTTCCAAAGACCCAGGCCAGCCCCCATGAAACATAGCTCAAAAAAGCTGATAAGAGTTACACACCCACGCACATCTATCATGCTCAATCAGAATCAGCGTACTTTATTAATCCCTAAATTATGTGGGTTACAGTTGCCACAATCCAGTAACAGTAACAGACTATTAACTAGACTAAACAATATGTTACAGATTTACAGATTTAAGAAAAAGCACAATATATACAAATCACTCAATAATAGATATCAAGGACTGGCAGAGGTAAGTTAACACTGGTCTAATGCTTTAATTTAGCTTGAAAAACATTCTCCAAGGAACAACTTTGAAACACCTTCATAAAGACAGCAGAGCACTTAAAAGAAGAGAAACTAGATAAAAGTCTGGCCTCTGAAATAAACAATATAGAGAAATTATAAGATGCTGAAGACTTTTAAAATTTGTAAAAATTTAAATAAATCTAAAGAATAATTTCAAATATTAAATTGAATCTAACAAAAAAATGAAGGCCATGCTCATAATTCAAACCGGGGTCTTAGCAAGTAACAACCCAGAAAACTATTCAGAAATGTCTGAATTGTCAAACTGCCTGTAAAGTTTTATCCAGTTATTTTACATTTTCAAAACTTAACTTTTGTTAACATCACCTCATACACACAACTTTTGTTATGTTTTATTTGGTGACAAGGTTTACATTGAAAGTTCAAAACATATGAAATTCAATTCATTTTTATGTAGTCCCAAATCAAAACAGTGGCATTAATGTTTTTTTGTATTATAAGGCAAAGAGCCAACAGTGATACTGAGAAAATATTCTATAGCGAACCATCCAAGTCAAAGTATTTTTCAAGAATGTGCCGTTTCTCTGTGACTACAACTGAGTAAATGTTTATTTTAAAAGTAGGTACGTCATAAGGGATGAAGTCAGCCTCTGGCCGAGCTCAGAATGCTTTATTGTACTTAAAACCGTACAATAATTTGGAGGAAACCCCAACAATCAGATGATCTTTTTAACAGCAAAAATGTGTCAGAAAGGTCATATCCTGGTTAAAAAGACGACTCCAAGGTTCTTCAGAGTGTTACTGGAGGCCGAGGTAATGCATTCAACGTCACTATCTATTGAGACACCATGTTTTGTTGTGTTTTTTAGATTTTTAGGGCACATTAACCTTTGTTTTATATAAATTTGGGAAAAGGAAATTAAAGTTCATTTAGGCCTATGTCATTAAGGCGTGGCTACAGTTTAATTGTCATCTTTCATTATACATGAAAAAAAATCTTTGTATCGTCTGAAATGAAAAAGTATGCCGTGTTTTCTTTTTTAAGACTTTTATTTAACTTTTTTTCCCCCAACAAATGCAAGACTGGTTCACATCCAAAACAGTAACACTGCACAGCACTAGAATATTACACATTCTCCAGAGTCCACAGAGAACTTGTGATTATTTATGTCCAGAATTGTTGTCCATTAGAATCCAGTTTACAGGTTATTCCCAGTGCTTCCAGTGGTTTCTTCCATTTGTCCACAATAATTCAGGATCTACCATCAATATAATGTCCCAACCTGATCAGAGTCATAACATCAATGATGAGCGACTTCCATAGAGAAATGGAGGGAGGCTCAGCCCCCACCCATCTCAACATGATGCTTTTCCTGGCCAACATTAACAGTGACTGAATTACATGCTCATGTTGTACCAGTGAGACAGGAATATATCCCAATGAACACATTAATGGGTTTTCTGTCGCCTGATGACCAATGGCTGTACTAATATTGGCGCAGACCTTTTTCCAAAATGACTGAATAATAGCATTCCCACAAGAAATCTAGTGCCCACTCTGGCCTTACACTTGAGACAATTTGGAGATGTTCCCATATTATACTTACTATAAATATACAGAGAAATATGCACATTGTGCAGGATTTTGTACTGCAGTTCTTTAAATCGGTTACAAACAGAGATTTTAGATGGAAGGAGCAGGATTTTGTCCCATACCTGTATATCTATTTCACATTTAAGCAGCGTCCCCCAAGATTTTCTCAACCATGCTAATTTGTGCACAATTAGGGCATAAATCTCTGAATAAAACTTTGATACAAAATGTTTATGCTCCCCTTTATCCAGAAGAAATCTCCAACAGAAAAGAGGCTGTTGAGATTTGTAATCATTTAGCATTTTTTGACACATAATTTCTGAATTGCAAATACTTATAAAACTCAGTCTTTGACATAGAATACTGGGACTTCAAGGATTCAAATGATTTAAACTCACCATGTTTAAAGAGGTCATAAAACCTCTTCACACCTACTTTATGCCATCCCACAAAGCTTGACCTTGTGTTTTGCGGCAGAAGGTCTGGATTATTTATAAATTTTGACAAAATATTAAACGGAAGGCTGCTGTTTAAAAGTTTTCTCAGTTTTCCCCATGTCCACATAGCATTATATATCAGTGGGTTATACTTTATTACCTGAGGTAAGTCATTTCCCTAGAAAGTTAACAGGTGAGGATGGTTTACATAATACTTCCTCAATATTTAGCCTTGGCAGATCAGAACGTTCATGTATCCAGGAAGAAAGAATCCTCGCTTGTATTGAGAGAACATAATTTTCTATATTTGGCACTCCCCGCCCGCCCAGATCTTTTGGTAACTGTAAAATGGTAAATGGCCTGTATTTGTATAGCGCTTTACTTAGTCCCCATGGACTCCAAAGCACTTTACACTACAGTCATCCACCCATTCACACACACATTCACACACTGGTGATGGCAGGCTAATTGTCAGGGTCCTGGGTCTCCTGACCCAGCGTTTTAGTTCTTTGTGGGTTTTGTATTATTGTACTTGATGTGAGTTTCTATGGTTTCTAGTTTCGATCCCTTGCCCTTCATGTTTCTCTGTGTCCCCTCTGTTCTGTGTAAGTCTGTGTCTGCATGTTTGAGTTCCCCTCTGTGTCTCTCGGTTCTTAGAGTCCTCTGCCTTATGGTTTATGTCTCTGTGTTTCTTAGTTGCTGTCTCCACTGTGTTAAGTTCGCATCTCTGTGTGATCCTTCCTGTTTTACTTTGAAGGTCCGTGACTTATGTGAATGTGTCCTGCTTTGCTTGTCTCGTCAGTTCTAATTTCCCCCAGCTGTGCTCTCCTTCTGTGTCTCATTCTCCTCGTTACTTCCCAGTGTATTTAGACCCTGTGTTTCTCTGAGTCAGTGTTGCGTCGTACCCTCAACAAGCTGTGTGTTTTGTTTCCAGCTCCAGCTCTAGTTCCAGTTCAGTATTTCTGCTTCAGTGTTTTAGTCCACCAGCGTTTTTGTTTGTCTTTTGGTGAGTTTAGTTAGTAAGAGGTTTTCCAGCAATAAAGCTGCGCTTTAAGTTGAACTTCTGTGTCTGAGTCCTGCATTTTGGATCCACCACTCCTGCTTGCCCGCCTGCCACACAGCCTACCATGACACTAATTGTGTGTCCAATTTAATTTTGGGTTGTCTTCCTGCTCTAATGAAATCCACCATAGCCTTATTAATTACTTTAATATCTTCTGATTTCAAAATGGCCAAAAACATGCCTGTGGGATATAATATTTTCGGTAAGATTACCATCTTAATGAAATTTATTCTTCCCAAAAATGATATCGGAAGTGACTTCCATCTTCTCAGCATCTCTCGAAGATCTTGAACCATTCCATTAATATTTTCTCTGTATAAGTGACTAACGTTTGGTGTAACTTTAACTTCCAAATATACAAAACCTGGTGGTGCCCAGTGAAAAGGTTTAACATATAAAGGTTCAATGTCCCCTCCACTACACAGTCATTATAACAGATTTATCAACATTTACCTTGTATCCAGATATAAGACCAAAGTCATTGATACACTTAGTAAGAACAGGTAGAGAGTTAGCAGGGTCAGTCAGTGTCAGAAGAATATCGTCTGCATCAGAGGTGGGACCAAGTCATTGTTTTGCAAGTCTCAAGTAAGTCTCAAGTCTTTATCCTCAAGTCTCAAGTCAAGTCTCAAGTAATGTCAGGCAAGTCAGAGTCGAGTCTCAAGTCACTGGTGTAAAAGTCCGAGTCAAGTCACAAGTCTGAAACTTTGAATTTCAAGTCCTTTCGAGTCTTTAAAAAAAAAAACGAAAAAATAATGTTGCAGTTATATGCTAAATGTAAATATTAGACCATGTAATTTTAAAATCTGTGTTTTTCTCAACACATGACAAAATAGTGAACTTAGAAAATATACACAAATTGTGAAATTGCACCTCTTTAAAATGCAGCTCAATTAAACCTAGCTCCAAGAATAATTTTCACCGACAGTTCTGAGATAAGCTGCATGTTATTCTTGGATGCGGTTGTAGGACCGGCTTTAAAATCGCATGACAAAAATATCATACACATTAAAAAGAACTGTATCACCAACGTAGCCTGGACAACATTTGCTAGTTAGATGAAGTCAGCTATCTCATCTTAGCATATTTATATGCATATTTATAATCATACGGTTCTTGGAGTGAGTGCATACACTCGTGAAGTTTAGTAACTTCAGGTCACTGCAACAAGCCCAGGTACAGTTTACCGCCGGATGGGTGCAGGACCTTGAAATGCACCGTGTAGAACGAAAGACCATCGTACGTATCATAAGTTTACCAGTCTCACAAATTGTTGTCATAAATACACATTCCTTAACCGTTTATTAATATAACCTTTGAGCTCAACGGTAATTAATTAGCAGTGGAAATAATTTCTGGTAGCATCACAGAAATGTAGCAGTGACAACAATATTGTATGCTGTAATCGTACTGGGCAATTAGTGATACAAAAAACCTGTTTTATCCTGTGAATAAAAGTATATGTTTTTGTTAATGTACCATAATAACAGAAGCGAAACACAATATTGTGTCAGGACAATTCACTATTTATGCACAATAAACAAAGGAGCATAGCGCGACAATTTCTGTTCAGCGCCAGACTTGCTTGTAACCTATATCACTAATTATGTTATGAAAATGACGTATTAACTACTACAGTAGACTGACCTTCGTGTAAATGCTTGGAGCAGACTAACCTGTGAGCTGGAGGGTTCTGGGACGTTATATTTGATCTTTGAATGGCTGCAATCCAGGCCATCCGTCGCCTCTTTGTTACTTCGGAAACATGGCTCGAACAATTTCTCTTCAATGACGTAATCCGATAACAACCGATCTCTTTACCCGTCGGCTTCCCGTGGCTGTCATGCGACCGGCTATTGCAGTTAATAATACAACAGCTTCTTGACATTTTTGTGTTTCTTTTTATCGCTGTGTGACTGATTTCAATTGAAAGCCTGCGTGCGCTACTACCGCTTGCCACGAGTTCCCAGAATCCTTTGCGGTTCTACCCGTGAATGACGTCACATTTTCAATCTCTATATAATATGCATGTTAAATTTTATATTTTGGGTAAAATATCAAGTCTTTTCAAGTAAACCGGTTCAAGTCCAATTCAAGTCCCAAGTCATTGGTGTAAAAGTCCAAGTCAAGTCACAAGTCTTAGAACATTTTTTCAAGTCAAGTCTAAAGTCATAAAATTAATGACTCGAGTCTGACTCGAGTCCAAGTCATGTGACTCGAGTCCACACCTCTGGTCTGCATAGAGCAGAGTTTTATGTTGTCTATCCCCAATTTTAACTCCATGAACACTTGGATTTTGTCTAATGGCCAAAGGCTCAATGGCCAAAGCAAATAATAGTGGTGACAATGGGCTACCTTGTGCTGTACCTCTGCTCAATGTAATTGGGGAGGATAACAAGCCGTTAGTTAACACAGATGCTATTGGTGATTTATATATAATTTTGATCCACCCCAGAAACTTTTTCCCAAACCCAAATCTTCCTCCCCTTAATAAAGCCTGTCTGGTCAGCATGCACAATAGAGAACATTACTTTTTCTAGCCTAAGAGCCAGTATCTTTGAAAGTATCTTATTGTCAGCACCAAGAAGGCTAATAGGCCTGTAAGATGAGCATGACTCCGGATTTTTATCTTTTTTAGCTATCAATGTTATATTAGCCTGGTACATAGAGTCTGGGAGTTTCGATTCTTCTATTCGACTTCTATCAAAAACCCTTAATAATAAACTATTTAACTTCATTTTCATTACATTAAAAAATCTACTGGGAAGCCATCTGCCCCAGGACATTTCCCTGACTGGAGTGCAGATATAGCTTTATCCACCTCCATCAATGTGTGGGTGACTCATGGACACTCCAGCAGGCTAACCTGATCTTCAGAGAGCTGAGGGAATACTAAGTCGTTTAGGAAAAAGCCTGAGTTAAGCCTTGTTAGGTCCATCTCAGACTGGTAGAAATTTGTATAGAGTTCTCTGAAGCACTCATTAATCTGACGGTTTGCTACTTGCCTTTCACCATTCACATCCACAATAGCTGTGATAAAAGAACTTGATTCCTTGCAAGACGAGCCAGAAAGCGTTTAGGCTTATTAGCTGATTCAAAAAGCCGTTGTCTGGCACAAACATCTCTTTCAGTCTTTCACATTATCAAATTACGCAAAGATGTCCTGGCAATATTAAGCTCACTTAATGTTTCAGCTGATTTTGTTACGTAATATTGTTTCTCCAGCTTTTTTTTATATTATTCTCGATCTCTAACTGCCTTGTTAATCGTTGTTTTCTTTCATGACTTGTGTATGAAATAATCATCCCTCTAATGTAAGCCTTATATCCCATAAAGTTCTCGTGTCTATCTCCTCTTTATCATTTATTTCTAAGAATACTGTTGTTTGCTCTGTTATGAAATGTATAAATTTCTCATCCAAAAGAGACAGTGTGCTCATCTTCCAAGACATGGAGGCTCAATATGTCTCATGGGTTGAACAGTTAGGACCTCAGGAGCCTGGTCAGAGAGACCTATATGACCAATATTTACCTGCTGAACTAACTGACTGATACACTTGGACATAAAAATATAATCTATACGAGATGCTGACAAGTGAGGGTTAGAGTAGAAAGTGTACTCCTTAGGTAGTGGATTATAGTGTCGCCAGACGTCCACAAGGTCGAGCTCATTTACAATTTGCCAAAGGGCTTTGGAATTTTTTGTCAAAGTAGATTGTGGGGGAAGTTTATCCATTTTGGGGCATAAAACACAGTTAGAGTCACTCACTAATATTATATTAGCACAGTCCATGTCCACTAACCCTCTCAGATTATAAGGTGGAGGTGCAGTGTTTTCAAATAATGTTTCCTCAGGAAAGTATCTATACAGTAAAAAGTCCCTGCATAGAACCCTGTGTAACTGTGTGATTAAGTTGCAGAAGACAGTTCATTTACGTTAAAAAATTAGAGCCTATCAAACACACATGATTAAACCCACAGCAGTGGAATTACCATAATACCCAAAGTGTGTTCTAGTTAGAAAATGCTGTGATCATTTTTTTTCAAATGCCGTATTGAGGTTGAGGACAGAAATAATTTCTGTGCCAGAAGATGATGATTAGTAACGTTCACTACAGCTCATGTTGTGCTTTGTTGCCCTCTCAGATTATAAGGTGGAGGTGGATTCAGGGGTGGAGTCTGTCCAGCTGCCCTGCAAAACCACAGTTAACCTGCCTAAAGACGCTAAAGTGGAGTGGAAGAACAAAAACAACAGGAAGGTCCACGTGTATCAGAACGGCTCTGACCAGCTTGAAGAACAGCATAATTTTTACAGAGGGCGAACAAGGATGAAGAGAAACTTACTGGAACCTGGAGACCTCAGTCTGACCCTGAAACCCCCCACAGACACAGACACCTACACCTGCACCGTCTACAACAACAGGGGGGAGATTCTGATGAAAAAAGAAGTGCTGCTCATTGTCAGAGGTCAGTGCTGTAGATACAGGTCAAAAGTCAGAGATCAGACTTATGGATAAGACAACGACCAAATCCACCTGAAAAGTCTGCAAAAAGAATTTTCACCTTTTCACAGTGGGGGACTTTGAGTAAGCCCTAGTAAATAGTTTTAGAGTATATGTACTTTACATATTCTAATTTTAAAATTATTATTTTGCTAGCTAGCAAACTCACGGGATAAATTTTTGAAATGCACTGAGTGTGATGCAATACAGCGCTATTATAGCAGTTAGTTATGGCATAACAGCAATGTTAGCCAGGTACTTAACTAGCCAACTTAAGGCATTCTGATTACAGGCTCAACGTGAAGTTGTCACCAAGTAGAATATGGTCTAGAACTGGTTTATAACTAACTGGTACCAAATGGAGAGAGCATATAACCCCAGTTTTAGCTTCTTTACACTGGCTTCCTGTCTCCTACAGGATCCAATTTAAACTTCTACTTTTTGTTTTTAAGTCACTCAATACCCGGGCCCCTCCTTACCTGTCTGAGCTCCTCTCTGCCTATGCTCCAGGAAAAACCACGAGGTCTAGCTCAAAACTAATGTTGTCCATCCCACCGACTAACCTCAAATCCCGTGGTGATAGATCCTTCTCTGTGGCAGGTCCCAGACTTTGGAATAGTCTCCCCTTAAATATTAGATCTGCACAAACACTTGAGCAATTTAAATCATTACTAAAGACACATTTCTATGCCCTGGCTTTTAACAAACTATGACCCAAGCATTTTGATCTTATTTGAATCAGTTTAGTTATTGTTTTAATTCTTTTACTGTCCTATTATTGTTTTTTATTGTTATTATTGTATTACATTGTTGCTTGTTAATACCATTTTTATATTGTTAAGCACTTTGTGCAGCATCGGCTGTTTGAAATGTGCTATATAAATAAATTTGACCTTGACCTTGACCTTTATATTTTTGTGTATTGCTGCGGCTTTTTCAACTATTAACTTGGAACCTTTGACAACACCTTTGGGGGAAATAATGGTAAATGCCTGATGCATATGTGCACAAAGAATGGAATTTTGTGCTACTGAAGTTCCCAGACTTTCATTCCAAATCTGTTTATTGTGAGCGCCTACACGTTAAACAACTTAAACATTATAAATGGCTTCAAGCTCACACT
Organism: Astatotilapia calliptera; assembly: GCF_964374335.1. Lineage (NCBI taxonomy): Eukaryota > Metazoa > Chordata > Actinopteri > Cichliformes > Cichlidae > Astatotilapia > Astatotilapia calliptera. The sequence continues at coordinate 77,440,927 of NC_137424.1, read as the reverse complement.
GAGGCACTATCAGCCACTGACACAATAGACAAATATGTTTGTATGTGAATATTTCATACTTTAAGGCTCCCTGTTTTTTTTAAGGGAGATGAACATTACATTATAATTGCGCATAATAATATCACAGATGATCGATTAAATAAATAGATTTTAGATAGATGCTTGTGCATTCTTAAAGTCTTATATGTTGAACTGAAGTATGTCATCTGTTCACAGCCCCTCCCAGTCAGTGCTGTTATCCACGCCTGTCTTACTGTGTATTATTGTGTATAATAGGCAGTGTATTATTGTCTTCAACAATAATACACTATATGCATATAAGGCAAACTTTTCCTTTTGCAGTATTTTTGTGTGGTGCATTTTTCTATGTTTTAACAAAAGGGGAACAAAGGTATTTAACCCTTCATATATGAATTATGACAACCTCAATCAGGATTTTTTTTCTTAAGTATTTTTATTCTTCTTTAGGCACAATTTACATGTCCACTTTGGTGGACAACATATGTTTTGACTTATGAATTGAATATGGAGTGACACATCAGTGTCCAATGTAGTGGTTTATGTGCAAGTATAACATCAACATTGACACAAATACAAGAAAACAGCCTGTGAATAGCTGTCCACTGAAGTGACCACTGTGTGTGAAAGGGTTAATGACCTTATAGTACCATATCACCCCATTAGCTAACTCTCCCTCTCTCTCCTTTACCCCATATCATGTCTGCTGCATATGTACAAAGTCATTTACTGGGCATTAATGTTTGCACTAAATTACCACACTGTAAATACTGTTATATTATCTTATACTGTTTGCGCTCAAACTATCATATTGTAAATACTATTATATTTTCTTTGTTATTTACTGTGCTAAGTGCCTTCCTTTTACTTTATATCGTATACTTTTACTACCGTTATTTATTACCATGCTGCTTCTTGTTTTATTGCTGCTGGCCTTTGTGAGCTACCAAACAAATTTCGTTGTATAACTACAATGACAATAAAGTTCTTCTTTATCTTATCTTTATCTTCACTCTCGCTCTGCAGGCCTACTTATTGTTCCTAGAGTATTTAAAAGTAGAATGGGAGGGAGAGCCTTCAGTTTTCAGGCCCCTCTTCTGTGGAACCAGATATGTCTCATATGTCCAGTTTGGATTCAGGAGACAGACACTATCTCTACTTTCAAGATTAGGCTTAATACTTTCCTTTTTGCTAAAGCATATAGTTAGGGCTGGACCAGGTGACCCTGAATCCTCCCTTAGTTATGCTGCAATAGACGTATGCAGCCGGGGGATTCCCATGATGCATTGAGTTTTTCTTCTCCAGTCACCTTTCTCACTCACTATTTGCTTTTTTTGTTTTTTTATTGTGTTTTGCTTTTCTTCAGCCTGTCCCATTTGGTGCTTTTGCCATCAGAATTATTGTCTAAAGGCAAAGAAAGATGCCCAACGGATTTACTTTACCAAATGAACCAACCGGCCTTGCCGTATTGGTCTATTTGATTCACCTTTGCTTTTATTTATTTATTTTTTTTATTTTCACTTGCTACACGGGACAGACATGAACGTGATGAAAGGCAAAACAAAAAACAACAAAACAAACAGACAAAAAATACATATATCGATCACCTGGATGTTGAGAAAGAAAAAAGAGAAAACAAGCAAAAAAAGAGAGCAATGTAATAAACAACAACATCGTGATGATCTATATGAATATAACAGTAAATACTAAATATTAAACATTATTGTGCAGCACGTAATATCAACAGCGCACAGTGTGCTTTAAGGTAGGAGCCAAAAAGGGTGTAGTTTGTGTGTGTGTGTGAGCACCCGTGTGTACACCTGTGAGCATGAGCGTGTTTGTTTTTAAAAGGTTCCTTCATGTAATGATCTGCTAGAGCACAGGTGTCGAACTCCAGGCCTTGAGGGCCGGTGCCCTGCAGGTTTTAGATGTGTCCTTGATCCAACACAGCTAATTCAAATGGCTAAATGACCTCCTCAGCATGTCTTGAAGTTCTCCAGAAGCCTGGTAATGAACTAATCATTTGATTCAGGTGTGTTGACCAAGGGTGAGATCTAAACCCTGCAGGACACCGACTCTCGAGGCCTGGAGTGCGACACCCCTGTGCTAGAGGGTGTGGGGGGACCACTGCCCCGTCCTCCAGGGCATGAAGCAGGTATGGAGGAGATCAAGACTCCAGACATCCAGAGGCCCCCAGAACACAAGAGACCAAGGAAGACCAACAGAGGGGCAACTCACTATTTGTTAATAGACCTCTCTGCAGTGAATCATCTCTCTTCCACAGCATGTCTTTTAATACTGTCTCCCATCTCTCGCCCCAACCGGTCGCAGCAGATGGCCCCGCCCCTCCCTGAGCCTGGTTCTGCTGGAGGTTTCTTCCTGTTAAAAGCAAGTTTTTCCTTCCCGCTGTCACCAAAGTGCTTGCTCATAGGGGGTCATATGATTGTTGGAGCTCACACTGTGTGTATTATTGTAGGGTCCAGCTTACAATATAAAGCGTCTTGAGGCGACTGTTGTTGTGGTTTGGCGCTGTATAAAAAAAATTATTCAAATTGTGTCTTAAAGGCTGCCAGTGCCTCTCTTTGCTGTAACCAACCTTTCTCTTTATTTCTGAGCTTTTTAAGACTTTAACTGATGCATCAACCTTTGAAAATGGAAAGAAATCAGTCAGATTCATGGCTGCATCACAGTGTCACATGTAGTTCTCCACATCAGCTGGATTATATCTATAGCAGCAAACAGCAGCTGATGCACAAATCTTTGTCTGTGTTAATAAAGTTGGATCAGTTCAAACAGTTTGTTGCTCTGCATTCAGCCTGTTAGAGTCAACACAAATGTCTCCATCCAAGCTCATGTTGTGCTTTGTTGTCCTCTCAGTCCCCCAGGTGGAGGTGGATTCAGGGGTGGAGTCTGTCCAGCTGCCCTTCAAAACCACACTTCACTTGCCTGAAGATGCTAAAGTGGAGTGGAAGGACAAAGGCAGCAGGATGATCTATGTCCATCAGAACGGCTCTGAGCAGCCTGAAGAACAACACCAGGCTTACAAAAACCGAACGAAGATGAATGAAGACCTGCTTAAAACTGGAGACCTCAGTCTGACCCTGAAACACCCCACAGATGGAGACAATAGGACCTACACCTGCACCGTCTACAGCAGGGAGGGAAACATCCTGCTGAAGAAAAATGTGGAGCTAAAAGTCAGAGGTTAGTGCTGTAGATACAGGTCAAAGGTCATGTAGTGTGATTGAGAGTGAATCAGTGTGAGTGATGGAGGCAGCAGGAAACTAACAGGCTGACTATCTCAGTGAAAGACCATCTCTGAATTGAGGACTAAGGGTACATTCTTTGCCATCTTACTGTGATTGCAGCCATTCACCAACTTTCTGCAAATGGTACTCATGGCCATTGATCAGTGGTCTTTGATCAATGGTCATGAGAATTTGAATATTAATGATCAAGGAATTGACCTCCCAGCCCATTGTTCCTTCAGTGGGCTGGTTTCAGTCATTATGCAAATGCCCTGTTTATAAGGTTGGGGAAACCTACAGTCAGCTGAGACTGAAGAAGTCACTTGGATGAGTGACGAAATGTTTCTCCCACCAAAAAATGCTACATCCAGATAAACAGAATCAATCGGTCTTTTTCTAGGAAAACTCCCTGAAATGTAAATCTCATTGAAACAAGTTCAGTGTTTCACAATAAAAGCCTCTTTAAAGCATTGATTCTACTCTGCTGTGGACACAGACAGCTAGAGACCCACGGCTGAGGAGTCCTTCCTGTTAGACCTCTTTGAAATCCGCTTGAAATCTGCCCGGTAACAAAAAAGGGAAAAGTGGATGTCCGCACAGCCCCTCACACTCCCCGTCTGATGACATTTAAGATAAGATAAGATAAGACTTTATTGATCCCACAATGGGGAAATTTTTGCGTCACCTCAGCTCAGGTACAGATATATGAAGGAAATACAAAAATACAAAAATACTTAATTTATGTCACTGTGACCACGCGGACCCTCAGAAATCAAGTGTTTGTGTCCACTGACATGTTAGAGTGCTTGTACTTTGAAATGCACACAGGAAATGATGTCTTTTCATAAAGAGTGTAGTGCAGTAAGTTTAAAAGAGCAGGGCCAAAGCAGACTGATGGATTATTGTGACATCACTGTTTGATTCTTCTATCAAATAGAAGAAGAAGAAAAGTTCTCTTCAGCAGGGGAGGTCAAAGGTTAAAGGAGAGAAAACACACAGTTCATGGAAATGAAGTAAAGGCCTTCCTCATTGTGATGACCTTTGACCTGCTGCCTGTTATTTTCACTCATTAACGTGTGAAAGCAGCAGCTAGCAGCAGCTTTTAAGGTCCACTGTTTTCTTGCATGTTACTTAATGCAGGCAGTGATGTTGTAAAGCAATGAACACTTTAAGGGCAAATTTCCAAAGTGGGAAAATGATGGTGGAGACAGAGGTTCAGGTTTAGGTGGAGTAATGACCCACCTGCCTCTCTTAAACAGCTACTGCTTGATGGCTGTTCAGTCATGTCCATTAATCCGTAAATGCCTGTTTCTAATCACTGATTTATTCCATACATTTATCCCACTTTACACAACAGTTACTGAGAGAAGTTAATTTCAGAAGATGTAAATCTGTCAGCAACTGTGTCACATTTCAGAGTTTAACTAACTTCCTTACAGTACATGTGCATTTCTTCATAGTCAGAATAAGTCAGCACATCAGCCTGAGACAAGAGTAAATGTAAAAAAGAAGAAGTTTTCATCCAGAGGTCTGTGGTCCAGACAATTTCCAGATGTATTGATATATAAAATTTGGTTATGCTATTCAGTGGTTAGACACCAATTGCCTGTTACATCAGTATAGAATAACAGAATATAATAGAATAGAAACAGGACCTCTGCAGTCTAGACACTGATGGTGGTGAAGATAAGGCATGGATGGAGCACTGAGCCGAGGTTGGGATGGGGAGGAGGTGGGTTGCATTAAGGAGTCTGCAAAGGAGAACGAAAGATGAGCTGTGAGATTTATGTCACACAGAGGAGGCTGATTGGCCTGAAGAGTGTGGGCAGTGAGATAATTGGACTAGAATAATGATGCCAGTTTTGAGTTTGGTGGTATGGGAAAGTGGAAGTTAAGTAACAAGCAGCCAAACACCTGGAAAGCAGACAGATGAGTGAATACAGATGTTCCTTGTTGAACTTACACATGAGCTTCATTTCATGATCTGCAGAGTCAGTATGAAGTTTATTCTGTTTAGCGTCCAAAGAAAGAAAAGAGCTTCCTGTAGATCCTTGTAAATGTGATGTCTGTAAGATGTCTCCTCTCTCTTTGTCTGAATGAATGTTCTTGAGCAGCTCAGCTCTGTGCTAATAACTGCTTTATTCCACATCTGTATTCATAAAAGTGAATAACAGTGGATCATCTCTCATCTAATCAGCATTTCTAATGTTGTGTTTGTTGTCCTCTCAGTCTGTCAAGTGGAGGTGGATTCAGGGGTGGAGTCTGTCCAGCTGCCCTTCAAATCCACAGAAAACCTGCCTGAAGACGCTAAAGTGGAGTGGAAGGATGGGAGATCCAGAACGGTCCATGTGTATAAGAACGGCTCTGATCAGCCTGAAGAACAGCACCAGGTTTACAGAGACCGAACGAAGATGAATGAAGACCTGCTGAGAACTGGAGACCTCAGTCTCACCCTGAAACACCCCACAGACTGGGACAGCAATGATTTCATATGTGAAGTTTGGAGGAGTGGAAACATCCTTAGAACAAAATCACTGCTGCTCAAAGTCAGAGGTTTGGTCCTTTGTTTGTCTTGTTTTCCTGGCTGCCACTGAGGACAGACTTTCTGGACTCTGACTCACACATCATTTCTTCTTCTCATGTTTCATCCTCAGCTCACATGATTGCAGACATGAGCAATTGCAGACATATCTATATATCTATATATATCTATATATATATATATAGATATATATAGATACACCCAGCACGCCCCTGCGGGCGGTTTATCCTTCAAGTTCGGGTCCTCTACCAGAGGCCTGGGATCTTGAGGGTCCTGCGCAGTATCTTAGCTGTTCCCAGGACTGCGCTCTTCTGGACAGAGATCTCCGATGTTATTCCCGGGATCTGCTGGAGCCACTCGCCTAGCTTGGGAGTCACCGCACCTAGTGCTCCGATTACCACGGGGACCACCGTTACCTTCACCCTCCACATCCTCTCGAGCTCTTCTCTGAGCCCTTGGTATTTCTCCAGCTTCTCGTGTTCCTTCTTCCTGATATTGCTGTCATTCGGAACCGCTACATCGATCACTACGGCCGTCTTCTTCTGTTTGTCTACCACCACTATGTCCGGTTGGTTAGCCACCACCATTTTGTCCGTCTGTATCTGGAAGTCCCACAGGATCTTAGCTCGGTCATTCTCCACCACCCTTGGGGGCATCTCCCATTTTGACCTCGGGACTTCCAGGTTATACTCGGCACAGATGTTCCTGTACACTATGCCGGCCACTTGGTTATGGCGTTCCATGTATGCCTCTTGCACCCTGCTGTTATGTGCTGGATTGTCTCTGGGGCATCTTTACACAGCCTGCACCTGGGGTCTTGCCTGGTGTGATAGACCCCAGCCTCTATGGATCTTGTGCTCAGAGCTTGTTCTTGTGCTGCCATGATTAGTGCCTCTGTGCTGTCTTTCAGTCCAGCTTTGTCCAGCCACTGGTAGGATTTCTGGATATCAGCCACCTCCTCTATCTGCCGGTGGTACATACCGTGCAGGGGCCTGTCCTTCCATGATGGTTCCTCGTCTCCCTCCTCTTTCTTGGGTTTCTGCTGCCTGAGGTATTCACTGAGCACTCGGTCAGTTGGGGCCATCTTCCCAATGTATTCTTGGATGTTCGTTGTCTCATCCTGGACTGTGGTGCTGACACTCACCAGTCCCCGGCCCCCTTCCTTCCGCTTAGCGTACAGCCTCAGGGTGCTGGACTTGGGGTGAAACCCTCCATGCATGGTAAGGAGCTTTCTTGTCTTTATGTCAGTGGCTTCTATCTCCTCCTTTGGCCAGCCTATTACCCCAGCAGGGTACCTGATCACGGGCAGGGCATAGGTGTTGATGGCCCGGATCTTGTTCTTACCATTCAGCTGACTCCTCAGGACTTGCCTGACCCTCTGCAGGTACTTGGTGGTTGCAGCTTTTCTAGCGGCCTCTTCATGGTTCCCATTCGCCTGCGGGATCCCCAGGTACTTGTAACTGTCCTCTATGTCTGCAATGTTGCCTTCTGGTAGTTCAATCCCCTCAGTTCTGACTATGTTCCCTCTCTTTGATACCATCCGACTACACTTCTCCAGTCCGAACGACATTCCAATGTCATTGCTGTATAGCCTGGTAGTGTGGATCAGTGAATCGATGTCTCGTTCACTCTTGGCATACAGCTTGATGTCATCCATGTACAGGAGGTGGCTGACAACTGCTCAGGTATCCGTAGCCAGTCTTGTTAATGATCTCACTGAGGGGGTTCAAGCCTATGCAGAACAGCAGTGGGGACAGAGCATCTCCTTGGTAGATCCCGCACTTGATGGTGACTTGTGCTATGGGCTTGGAGTTGGCCTCTAGTGTTGTACGCCACATCCCCATTGAGTTCCTGATGAAGGCTCTCAGGGTCCCATTGATCTTGTACAATTCTAGGCATTCCAGTATCCAGCTGTGGGGCATTGAGTCATAGGCCTTCTTGTAATCAATCCAGGCAGTGCACAGGTTGGTCAGTCTGGTCTTGCAGTCTCGGCTGACTGTTCTGTCTACCAGTAGCTGGTGTTTTGCGCCTCTGGTATTCTTGCCAATTCCTTTCTGTGTCCCGCTCATGTATTGACCCATGTGCCTGTTCATCTTAGCCGATATGATGCCTGACAGGAGCTTCCATGTAGTACTGAGGCAGGTTATTGGTCGGTAGTTGGAGGGGACCGGTCCCTTCTTGGGATCCTTGTGTATATATATATATATATATATATACACACACACATATATACATATATACATATATATATGTATATATGTAACAAAGTGATTTCCACGTCTCCTTCATGATGTGACAGTGTCAGAGCTGAATGCACTTGTAGAGTATCATGTTTTTATGGCTCACATTTAAAGTGTTGCAGCTCTAATGTACAGCTGTCATATTAGAAATAGAAGCAGCTCTGATTTTAGTGCTCAAAGAAATCTATGAAGTGATGAATTCACACATGAACAGTTTTCTGCAGCGTTCCTCTCGGCCTTATTTGCAGCTCCACTCTTGTTTTTGCTCTAATAATTATTTCTCTCCATGAGCTGTTTCTCTGCCTGAAGGAGGCGCCACTCCATCGCTTCATTTAGTGCAGAACAAGAGTCACATGATGCTGCTCTGAACACCAATCACACTTTGTACAGCTCATGTTGTGTTTGTTGTCCTCTCAGTGTGTCAGGTGGAGGTGGAGGAGGGGGCGGAGTCTGTCCAGCTGCCCTTCAAAACCACACAAAACCTGCCTGGAGATGTTAGAGTGGTTTGGGAATGCAAAGAGCCTGAACCAGTAATGTTGGTCCACGCGTATGAGAACGGCTCTGACAAACCTGAAGAACAGCACCAGGTTTACAGAGACCGAACGAAGATGAATGAAGACCTGCTGAAAACTGGAGACCTCAGTCTGACCCTGAAACAGCCCACAGAGAGAGACAGTGGAGAATATGCATGCTACGTTGTGAGGAATCGAGCTGTGGTTAGAAGGAAGAGAGTGCAGCTCAAAGTCAAAGGTTTGTGTGTACATGTTTACACATCTTTGTGAGGACAGAACATTGGCACTATACTTGTGGGGACAAAATGTCTGGCCCAACAAGTTTTAAGTCAAATGTGGTTTTACTGTCAGGGTTACAGTTAGCCTAAATTTTACCATGACCTAAGGGTTCAAGTTTACTTTATTTATACCTATAGATAAATTGGCTTTATGAAAATAATTATAACATTTGGCATCCCCTCACAAAACACACACCCACCCATTAAACCCTGACAAACACATTTGATTATTACACAAGCAATAAAAAAATATATAAACGAGATCAAGATGAATCAAATAAAACAGTTCTTATTGTGTTTAGTGACGGCAGCAGAGACAAAACTGTTTTCTTTGGAACTAGAAACCTTCGTCTAGAGGAAAGAAGCTACAGAGGCCAGGGGAGTCCAACCTGTTGTCTCCTCAGACGCAGTTTGACACCTCTGAGTCTCCCTCTTTTTCTTTTCCTTTTGTCACTTGTTCTGTTAAAATCTCTCCGTATAAAATCCGGCATACATGAAGTAAGGTCTTTACCACCATACGAGACGTTAAGTTGTAGCAGCTCCTCACGGGAGTAAACAATCTTCAGCTGACTCACAGCCTCACACGCATCAGGGGAAACAAGCCGGCACAATAAAAATCCAACAACAATGAATAAAAAAGAATCCATGTCTCACTGTTAGTGGAGCAATTATCACCTTGAAAACCCGTCACTCGTGTGTGTGTGTGTGTGTGTGTGTGTGCGTGTGTGTGTGTGTGTGTGTGTGTGTGTGTGTGTGTGTGTGCGTGTGTGTGTCTGTGTGTGTGTGTGTGTGTGTGTGTGTGTGTGTGTGTGTGTGTGTGTGTGTCTCTGACTGTCTTGTGTCTCCTCTGCAGGGAGAGTTCAGGTCCAGGATCAAACAGGGGACATCAGGAACAGAAGCAGCTCCATTGATCCGACTCCTCTGATGGCTGATCAATCAGTTTGATCTGTGTGTTCTTTGATTATTGATCAGTGATGTCAGAGTGGAGTCAGTGTGATGTTGTTGTTGTGTGTTTGAGACTTTTAGTGTCCATGAAGGTCTCTGCTGCCGTAGATCCTCTGAACTGTGACAGAGGTCTCACTCTGGAGGAAACTCTCAGCACTTTCCAGCAGCTCCTCCATCATGGAGGACGTTCCCTCACTGTAACAGGTGGAGGAGAGAGGAGAGGAAGCACAGGTGGATCCTCTGAGGAAGAGGAGCGTCCTACAAACCACATGATCACATGACCAGAGGACAAGCATGTGCAGAAACACATTAAAGTCAGCCTGTAAACACGTTTGTGTAAATTCTAGTCGTGTTTTTCTGTCACATTCAAATAAAAGCAGAGAAAGCAGAACAAATGCTGAAGCTGTCTGTGTGGAATAAAGGAGTTACAGTACTCACACACACACACACACACACTCACACTCACACATCTGTCTCCTTCACAGAAGAAGAAGAACAGGATGATGAAATGTCTGCTGTGATGCTGTATGATGCGAGCCGCTGACAGACACTTCAGTGTGTGAGTTTATGTGTATGTGGTTTGTGGCAGGCAGATAAACACTGCTTTGCATCCAACGCACTGACTTAGAAATAGATCAGAAACACACACACACACACACACACACAGATGTTTTCAGAAAGCTGATGGTGAAATCTGACCGCAGAGGGAACTTTCAATGTCCGGGTGTTTGAGCCTTCGCCTCTGCGCTGTCAAATCTGTAACGGGGCAGTGATGGGACGCTGGCCGCCACCTCGCTCCAGTTCCTGCTTTTATTCTGAGGGTGGTTCAGAAGCAGTGATGCCAAAAGCCACACAGATGTCTCAGATCCCAGCAGGAATGAGAGTACACCATGTACTTTGTTTTCTCCAATCCTCCAAATCTGACACCCAAAAACTTCCATCCTTTCCATCCAGCATCCATCCTGAGAGTCCATTTTCATAGAGCCATGTAATGGAGACCCAGGTGTTCCACTACGCTTGCCTTCATTTTAATTGTAAATAAATAAATGAATGTATTTTTATAAGTTTGAGGGATTGGTATTTAAAAGGTTACATGAAAAAGAAACATTTATGGTTTGGTGATTCTGTAGTAGGTTTATCGAATTTGACATTTTTATGGAAGGTGAAGAAACATCTGGAGGGACCCGACATCCATCCTGTGTCAGGAAGAAGAACCTGAGTGGCAGCTGATTGCAGTTCATCATTTGTCTTGTAAACCTAAATTCCTCAAACATGTATTTAAGAGAAGTGTGTTTGCTGTACTCATCTTTTCCTGGTCACTTCTTTTACAGGAGCAAACGAGTAAGAGCAGCTCAATCAGCTGCTTATGAGCTCTTAGAATAAACCAGTGTGCCAGCTTAGGGGAGTTTGGTTAAGGTGTTTCTAATTTATATATAACTGACTGAAGTGTATGTGTAATTTAATTATTTGTGGGACTTTGTGCGTATATAAATAAGTCTTCCATGTGTTGTGTTGTGCTTTGATGGTTGCTTACGTGGATGATCAGTGTAGCATTTGGTTTGCTTGGTTTCCCAGATATGGGTCATACAAGAGGCTCACCTGAATCAGGTGGAGTATAAAAGCAAGCCAGTTGCTATTAGAAAGGTTTGGGTTCTTTGGTGTGTAAACTCATGCTTTTCATAATAAAGACCACATGTTGGTGGATAAAGTTTATTCCAGCAGGCCAAACTCACAAGTCACATGACCAGATACCCTGAAACGGGAAGGACTGGACTCACAAAGTCTTCTACTTTCAATGGGATTTTAAAACAATTTAAAACAATTCTAAAAACATTAAAAACAGCCGCACCTTCATTCATTTAAATAAATTATTTGAACTGCAGGATCTGAAAATTCCCACCATTCCTACTAAGAAGTCAGACCTGAGATGATTACAAAAAAGGTGAACTGTGATAGGACGATGAATATTAAAGCAGAATTTATTATGAAACTGATGGTTGTGTCTAAGCTGGTTTATTGTTGAGCCTCTTCTGTAACACTTGGCTTCCTCTCTCTCTGGTGTCGTGTGGTTGTGTGGCAGGAAGTCCTGCTGGTTGTGAAATGTGTTTACTGCCAGCTGGATGTGTTGTTGTGTTGGTTCACCGCAGCTCCATGAATCTGACACACACCTCATCTGGAAGTACTTTTAATCCTGATACTTTTTCTTTATCTTATTTCGCTTCCTCTGACATCATCAGTTAAATAAAAGTTAAACTATACAAAATAAACCCAAAGTCCTGGATCAGAGGGCGGAGCTCTGGACTAATGAAGGGCCTGGACACACCTGAGGAACCACAAACATCCAAATGTGTCCTGAGGTTTGATTTCTCCCCATTAAAGCAGGATGGAAGCACTTTGAGCTTCGCCATGTTAAACAGCTGCTTCCATCAGAAGAAACAATAAAACATCTGCATGACGACTGCTTTCACATCACACCCTTACTGCAGTGAACACTTGCTCTCACACACAGAGACACTCCCTGCCAGTATAAATCAGCCTGTTGTTGTTGTTGATGTTTCTCTTGATGGGCGTAACATCCGTGGGAGGGGGGCAGGGACTGAGGGCGACATGATGACATGACACTTCCTGCCAAACACGCAATAAAACAGACGGAGCAGAGCAAGACTCGGTCAGAACCTGCAGGACCCCCCACAGGACCAGGATTACCCCGGACCTCCAGGACCGCCCCGAGAGCTTGTTACGATGTGGCTGCTTCTGATGATCGTCAGCCTGCTGGATCAGAACCAGGCTGTGCCAGTAAGGCTGGATCATACTGGTCAGTTCATGAGACATGAGGCTCATCTGTGACTCTGAGACGTGTTTGTTTTTGTCTGCAGCTTCCAGGAGAACTCCACAGCCTTCAGCTCCTCCTGCAGAGCCAAGTGGACCAAACAGCAGTGAGTCAGTGCAGTACAAGTACACAGAGTACTCTCAGTTCTAAGTGGCTACAGCTAGAGCAGCAGACTCCATCAGAGTTGTAGTAAACTTGTATTTTGAGGTGTTTTCTTCAGGCAGATATTGATGCAGCTATTTCTTCAGCCTGAGCCTTGTGTTTCCCACACACGCTGTAACATGTGTATCCAGATGAAACCCTACTGCCTTCCTTACATTAAAGCATCTTCATCTGAAGTCTTCAGTTTCTAACATCACTGTGTGTCTGCAGCCTTCGGCCCCTCCTGACCCCGCTCAGAAGATCACTTCCTCCTCCTCCTCCTCCTCCTCCTCTTCATCAGTTTCCTCGGAGTCAAGCCAGAGTTCAGAGGTCAGAGGTGACCTGAGTTACAACACAATCTCACTGTATACTCTGAGTCTATTTGCAGCTTTGAGGTTAGAGTCTGGTAAAATCTTTAATTTGGTAAAAACTGAACGGAGTCTGGTCCTGCAGTCCAAATATCTGCTATATCTTGTTAAATGATCACAACATAAAATGGTACATTATTCAAAAACCTCAGCAGCATCCATCAGAAATAATTTTATAATATGTCCTCCATCTGCAGTCATTACGTCCTGACACGTGCTGAGTTTTTTCTTATTTGTAGTTTTTTACCTTGTAGATGAAATGAGAACCTGCAGCGTTAAAATGAGCGTCACTGTGCCATGTGACCAATCAGCTGTGGTTATTAAGGACAGAGTGACTGAATCAGTCCGTTTGGTCGATGTTTACAGGGTCCACAAATGGTGCGAGAACGGCAGAACCTGGAGAACACGGTAACACACACACACTCAGCTCCGTAAACAAATATCGTCACTCTTACTGTGCTACAATGTGTGATGTCATGACGTGTGTGTGATGTCATATCCTGCAGGCTGTGGAGCAGGTGGACTCCTCTCAGGAGGTGAGCCGTCACTTTGATGTAAATAAAGCTTATTTTAATGAGATTAAATGTTAAATGTGTGTGTGTGTGTCAGAGTGAGGAGCTCCTCCAGCCTCCCAGTGACACCAACAGCACCACCAGCACCAACCTGTGGATCAATGAGCTAGTTTTACTGGGAGAGAGAGCGGGCGAGCAAGAAGGCGACGGAGAGAGAGACACCAGAGATGGAGAGGACAGCGTGGAGAGCCAACACAGGGTGACATCACAGTGACATCACACACACCTGGGCAATACTTTAAACAAGAATGTTTGATCTGATCGTCTGGAAGATCAGATGAGTGAGACTCTGGGGCGCAGACAGCTTAAATTATATTATATTCTATTACATATTATATCTATTATATTATGTTACATTGATGTTGATGGATGCTAATATAAAAATATGCACCTGTCAGGTTTTAGGTTATTTCTGTCTGCAGTCCTGTGCAGGTCACGTGACTTACAGCAATAAAACTAAAAAACGAGCTGAGACGAGACTGAAAGCACAGCTGGTTCAAACTGATCTCTGATTGATGAAAGTGTAATGATGACGCATTAGGTGGGCTTGTCCCGTCTCCTGGTTGGGTCTATGGAACTAACCCAGCCTCCCCCTCAAGTCAGCTCGTCGTCTTCTTGGCTCCTTTAGGTTCTACAAAATAAATCAACTCTAGTGTGACTCCCCCCTGTCTCTTTTTACCCCGCCCCCTACCAGCCTTTGCTGATGACCTTCCACCACCTCCTGACACGACCTCGGCACAGAGAACCCGGTCTGATCTCAGAAGTGGCTGCAGAGGGAGGCGTGTCTGAAGTTGGCGACGTGGGCGGTGCCAGAGAGGAAAACTCTGAGTTTCTGCAACTGTGGGGTGACAGCATTGAGCGAGAGGCCGGGCTGACCTTTGACGTGCCTGACCAAGGCCTCCATGAAAATGAGGCGGGGCTTGAGCTGGGGCTGTAGAGACTATCCCCCCATTGTTATGATCACTTATTAACCAGTAACTGATGCGATTATTATTATTATTATTAACTACTGAAGCGTCACAGAACATGTAGCTCCACATATTAAATGTTTAACTGTCCCGATCAATCAAGCTCTGAAGTTTTAATGAGCACTGAGCATGAAAGCAGATCATCACACAGTGAATTGACGCAGAGGTATCAGCCTCTGTTTGGATCCCAGCAGTTTAACCTGAAACAATGAGCTGAGTTTGACTGTAAATAAACGTGTTCCCATGTTTTGTTTTTTCTGTTTGAGCCTGAACATTTATTAAACTAAACTTCACATCTGTGCCTTGTCACTGTTTGGTAATAAAAAGTTTAAATTTTTCATGAACTCCAGTCCTGTTGCTTTTCCATTTAAATATCACCATGCTTGATCCACTGTAATTATTGAAATTGTTAATAAAATTGTGGAGTCTCAAGCATGTTTGACTGCACTGTGATTTAGACTCATTCATCTTTTTGGTTTATTTTTAGTCATTTTGCTGATTTCAGGTCAGTTTTTATTAGTTTTAGATATTTTTTTTCAGATTTTTTACACAATAAAACTCAGATGATAAAGAGAGCTGTGACATGTTTAGATATTTAGGTTATTTTCTTTGAAACTTACAGAAAGGACCAGACTGGTTCGCATCCCTTTATTTTTTTGTCAACAAACATTATAATAAACATTAATGAGGTTAATGATTTCATTTTACAGTCCCTGAAAAGGAAACAAACTTTACTTTGCAGCAGAAAAAACAAAGTAAAATAAATGCAGTTTTACTTCGTTTTAGGTTTTTTTTTTCTCCAGGTAGTGGTTCAGCACTGTAACAACATAGCTTCAGAAAAAGGCAGGATCAGGGCAGCTTCTACAGGAAGCACAAGTTTGTGGTCCTTAAGGAAGAAGTGTGCCATTTATCGTCCTAACAGGAGCAAAGGGTTTTGATTGGGGGCTCTGAAATGCCCGATATGCAGAACTGTGAGCAGCTCCTGGTGGTCTGTGGATCCCTGAGGACATCTTCTCCTCTGGTTTTACAGCAAGTTTGTGGAGGTGGGTTCTGGTCAGTCTCATTTTCTGTGCCTACATTAAATAAATGTTTGTCGTCTTTAATTGGGTGTTTGTTTGTTTGTTTTTAAATCTCCCATAGGTATTATTCACAGTATTAATTTAAGAGTGCAACAGAAAGTTATTCATTTCTGTTGTTCAGCGTTTTCTCCCCCTCACAGCAGCACACTGCAACAAGCAGACCACACAAATGTGTTTATGATGTTCTGAACAATAGAACAAACTCAGATGGAATTCCACTGCAGACAGTAAAAAGGAAGAAGATCTGAAAATCTTCTACATGAAACATGAAATGGTTATTTTATAAAGAGACTTCTGCTGATCCCGGCTCCAAGTTCTCTGTCCTGTTCTGATGTTGTTCTTGGTGTTGTTTGAAGGTGCCCTTGTGACGGAACGTTTGCCCGCAGTCCTCACACCAGTATGGTTTTTCTCCTGTATGGATTCGCATGTGACATGTCAGGCTGAACTGCCGACTGAAGGCTTTCCCACACTCATCACAGCTGTACGGTCTTTCTCCGGTATGGATACGCTGATGTTTCCTCAGAGAGCACGGGCGGGTGAAACTCTGCCCGCACTCCTCACAGTTGTATGGCTTCTCTCCAGTGTGAGTTTTGCTGTGTTTTTGTAAAATACATTTCTGCTTGAAACTTTTCCCACACTTGTCGCAGCTGTACGGCCTTTCTCCAATGATAACTCTTTGATGACTTTTAAGGGAGCACGTGTGAGAAAAAGGTTTTCCACACTCCTCACACCAGGGCGGACTCTCTCCGGTGTGGATTTGCTGGTGGACTTTCAGGGAAAATTTCAATGCAAAACTTTTACCACACTGGTCGCAGCTGTATGGTTTCTCTGCTGTGTGCAAACGTATGCAGTGAGTGTTCAGACTACATTTTAGAGTAAAAGTCTGACCACACTGATCACAGCTGTATGGCCTCTCCCCGGTGTGACTTCGTTTGTGCTTCCTCAGATGGGATGACTGAGTGAAAGCTGAGCCACATGTGTCACAGCTGTACGGTCTCTCTCCTGTGTGAACACGCTGGTGGATCAAGAAACCACTTAGTTGAGTGAAAGTGGAAGGGCACTGATCACACCTGTATGGTTTCTTCCCGATGTGACTTCGCTCGTGCCTCCTCAGATGAGACAACTGAGTGAAAGCTGAGCCACATGTGTCACAGCTGTACGGTCTCTCTCCTGTGTGAACACGCTGGTGCGTTAAGAAAGTCTGCAGTCGAGCGAAAGTGGATGGGCATTGATCACAGCTGTACTGTTTGTCATCCATGTGAATCTTCCGATTCTTGTTTGAGGCGTTGTCATGGTGCTGGGAGCCATGATGTCTGGGTCTCTTGTGGCCACCACGTTTCTATGGCAAAAGAGGAAAAAGAAGGACAATTTGGTACAACAAGGTGAATGTAATTACAGAGACAACACACGGGTTCATAAAATGCTGGGACTGAGCTTTGAAACCTGGTGGAGGAGGGCGGATGGAAAAAGGGAGGAGAAATACATGCGAAACTTGAAAAATTAGAATATCGTGCAAAATTTCATTTATTTCAATCATTTAGTTTAAAAGCTCAACCTAATAATAGGATAGACATTGCAAAGCAAGATATTTAAAACCCTTTATTTGTTATAATTTTAATGATTATGGGTTACAGCTTATGAGAACCCCAAAATCTCAGAAAATTAGAATATTACATGAAATCAATAAAACAAGGATTTTAAATACAGAAATGTCAGAGCTCTGAAAAGTATAATCATGCTTATGTACTCAGTACTTGGTTTGGGCCCCTTTTGCATGAATTACTGATTCAATGCAGCGTGGCATGGATGCAATCAGCCTGTGGCACTGCTGAGGTGCTGTGAAGACCAGGATGCATTGTTCAGTCTCATGTCTCTCATCTTTCTCTTGGCAATGCCCCATAGATTCTCTATGGGTTTCAGGTCAGGTGAGTTTGCTGACCAATCAAGCACAGCATTCCCATGTTCATTGGACCAGGTTTTGGATCTTTTGGCAGTGTGGGCAGGTGCCAATTCCTGCTGCAAAATGAAGTCAGCATCTCCATAAAGCTTGTCGGCAGAAGAAAGCATAACATGCTCCAAAATGTCCTGGTAGACGGCTGCATTTACTCTGGACTTAACAAAGCACAGTGCACCTTTATCTTCCACACTTTTCCCTTCCACATAACTTTCTATTAATGTGCTTTGAAATACCACTTCAGAAACACCCAACTTCTTATGCAATTGCTTTTTGAGGCTTTCCCTTCTTATGGAATGTGTTAATGATGGTTTTCTGCACAACTGTCAGGTCAGCGGTCTCCCCCATGATTGTGATTCCTACTAAACCAGACTAAGAGACCATTTCAAAGCTCAGGAACCCTTTGCAGGTGTTTTGGTTTAATAAGCTGATTAGAGTGTGACACTTTGAGCCTAAAATATTGAACAATATTCTAATTTTTTGAGCTTTTGAATTTGGAGTTTTCATAAACTATAAGCCATAATCACCAAAATACTAACAAATAAAGGCTGGAAATATCTAGCATTGCATGTAATGAGTCTATATAGTACATTAGTTTCACCTTTTAAGTTGAATTAATGAAATAATTGAACATGATATTCAAATTTTTCGAGTTTCACCTGTAGAAGAGGTGGACAGAGAGACAAGTAGGAAGGGAAGAAAAGGAGAAGAAGAAAACGCAGATACTGAAACAAGGAGGAAATGTTTTCTTTCTTTCCTTATTAACACGTCATTTCATTATCTTCTACTTCCTTTCTTCTTCTCTCCTTCCTCATTGGCTTCAACCTCTCCTTAATTTCTTCTCACCCTCCTTGTTCATTTCTCTCTTAGTTATTTCCTTCTCTTCCTCTTTGTTTGGTTCTCTATCTTTCTATCCACTCTTCTTTCAAACTGCTTTCCATCTCTACCTCCTCATTTCTTTCTCTCTCTCTCCATGTTTACTTCTCTCCCATCTCACCTCCTCCTTTCCTTCCCTGTTCCCTCCCTGCCTACTTTCTTCCTCTCTCCTTCATTGTAGAGCATGTTTAGCTGAGGGAGGATGACCAGTGTTATCACGCTGACCTCTGAGTGCCTCGTGCTATCCTCAGATTCATGCTTCAGCAGACTGCAGCTCATTGTGAGCTCTGCACATGAAATTAATAAAACTAGAGCTGGGCGATAGAACGATAACGATATGTATTGTGAAATAACTTTTTCTCGATAGAAAAGTTAAACTATTGCGATAGGCCACATCTCTCTTGTCCTCTTAAAAAAAAGGGAACAACAGCCAATCCAAATTAAGTAGCGCAGACCCGAACCAATCACAGCCACAGCATCACGTCACGTGACTTGTTACGTACAGCACAAGTGCCAAGCCGCACGTGTGTTTGTTTGGGAAGCAGCCAGCCGCCGTGCCGCCCGGGTAATGGAGGAAATGAGTGTGCCGACTAGAGAAACATCAACCGAAAGCGTGACCGAAGAGAAAACAGATGATGGTTCCAATGCCGGAGAGATTGTCGAACGGAAGAGCCACAGAAGTTCCGTAGTGTGAAGGTATTTCAGCTATTTCAAGTCTGACAAAAACAGAGTAGCGTGCACTGTAAATGTGCCGAAAGCAAGTCTGGAAATACAATAAAGCGGTGCAGCTCAGTCTCTGACTGGAAGTGGTAATTCGTCATTCGGCTTTTGTCAGACTAAAGTAACTGTTAAAACTGTTTGAAAAGCTCAGCTATACAACAAGGAGAGATTGAGAATTTCCTTTTAGTTCTCAGTTTATTTGATATTGACAAAAGTTAGTCAGTTTTGTCTGTTCTTCTGTAAAACAAACTAAGATTTATTTTTAGAATTAATATTTTGTTTTTAAGTGAAATTGACAATTTAGTCTGTTTCGTTTGTTCTATTTTGAAACTTAAACGTGATATGAAAAAATCTTATATCGCCCAGCTCTACATAAAACTGAACACAAGAGCAGCTCACTCCGGTTTGGCTCCCAGGCTGAAACAATGTTTTTGTTTCTGACTTTCTCTCGAGTCCAAACTCAGAGATCCTCCACTCACAAACTTTGGAACTGCCGACCACAAAGTAATTCACACTGGAGTATTTAAAGTTAATAAATACTGTAAGATTACAACAGAGTAGCTCTACGGGACATTTATTTATGGCCTCACCTACTGAGTATCCATCTGATAACAAACAGGGTGTTGTGTTCAGAACATCCTGTTCTAATCTAATCTACTTTTTGTGTTTGTGCACTAGTGGAGTGATGTGTGTGTGTCTGACTGTCTTGTGTTTCCTCTGCAGGGAGAAACTAGTGCGAGTACATTATGTGTGGACATCACCCCCCGCTCTATTATTATATTTATTATTTATTTGTTTAGGTTTGTCTGAGCTTCTCCACTTTCTCTAAGCTGTTTTCTAATAAACTATTGTTGAAGTTCGCCAACTTCACAGATTGTTTTGATGGTAGAGATCAAACAGAGACAAGAACTTCATTTGACACTCTTTATTTTCCAAGCATTCAGTGAACACATATCTGCGGGACTGTTTTGATCACGCGGACTGGGAAATGTTTCACGTGGCTGCTAGGGACATTGATGAGTACACAGACTCAGTCTGTGGATTTATCAGGAAATGCGTGGAAGATGTCGTCCCATCCAGAACAGTTAAATCCTTCCCAAATCAAAAACCCTGGATTAACGGAGACGTTCGCGCGGCACAGAGCACCGCTTTTGCCTCGGCGAACACATCGGACTACAAACACGCACATTACCAACTCCGGAAGACGATCAAAGCAGCCAAACGTGAGTACAGGGACAGGGTGGAACAACAGTTTGACAACCCTCGGAGTATGTGGCAGGGACTAAACACGATCGCAGACTTTAGAGGGAAAACCAGCACACCGCAGACCACGGCCTCTCTGTGTGAGGATCTAAACGTATTCTACGCTAGATTCGACACAGCGAACACCATGAGACCGGACAGTGTGCGCACCGCGGATGACGTCAGTGCGCACACTGTGTCTGAGGAGGATGTGCGGAAGTGCTTCAGGAAGGTGAACGCGCGCAAAGCTACTGGTCCGGACGGGATTCCCGGCCGGGTCCTCAAGTCATGCGCGGCTCAGCTGGCTGGAGTGTTCACACACATCTTCAACCTTTCCCTCTCTCTGTCTGTAGTCCCAGCCTGCTTCAAAATGGCCACCATCGTCCCTGTACCCAAATCCTCCACCATCTCCTCATTGAACGACTGGCGACCTGTAGCCCTGACCCCCATCGTGAGCAAATGCTTCGAGAAGCTGGTCAGGGACTTAATCCGCTCTGCACTACCCGACTCACTAGACCCTCTACAGTTCGCATACCGCCACAACAGGTCCACTGATGATGCCATAGCCCTGACACTACACACTGCCCTGTCACACCTGGAGAAGAGAGACACGTATGTGAGAATGCTGTTTGTAGATTACAGCTCAGCATTCAATACCATCGTTCCCTCGAAGCTGGACAGGAAACTGCAGGATCTAGGACTGAGCAGCTCCCTCTGCAGCTGGATCCTTAGCTTCCTGTCTGACAGACACCAAGTGGTCAGACTGGGCAGCATCACCTCATCCCCCATCACACTGAACACTGGTGCTCCACAGGGGTGTGTACTGAGCCCTCTCCTGTACTCACTCTACACCTACGACTGCACAGCCACTAACAACTCCAACATCATTGTGAAGTTTGGGGACGACACTACAGTGGTGGGTCTTATCACCAACAGTGATGAGACAGCTTACAGGGAGGAGGTCAGCGCCCTGACCCACTGGTGTCAAGACAACCATCTCACCCTCAACGTCGCAAAGACAAAGGAGTTGATAGTGGACTTCCGGAGGTGCAGAGAAGTACACACCCCCATCACCATCAACGGCGCTGCTGTGGAGAGAGTGAGCAGCTTCCGGTTCCTTGGAGTACATCTGGCTGAGGATCTTACGTGGTCAGTACACACAAACAAAACAGTGAAGAAGGCGCAGCAGCGCCTCTTCTTTCTCAGGAGACTGAAAAGATTCGGCATGAGCCCCCGCATCCTCAGGACCTTCTATCACTGTGCCATTGAGAGCATCCTCACTGGATGCATCACCACCTGGTATGGCAACAGCACCGCCTACAACTGCAAAGCTCTCCAGCGAGTAGTGCGGTGCTCTGAACGGATAATTGGAGGTGAGCTTCCCTCCCTCCAAGACATCTACAGGAAGCGGTGCCTGAGGAAAGCGGGGAGGATCATCAAGGACTCCAGTCACCCCAGCCATAAACTGTTCAGACTACTTCCATCAGGAAGGAGGTTCTGCAGCATCCGGTCCTGTACCAGCAGACTGAGAGACAGCTTCTTCCATCAGGCCATCAGACTGCTGAACACGTCATAGACACCTCAGCTTCACTACTGGAACTTCAACATTATGCACTCCACACTGTATATAAATGCCACTTGTTTTGCACATATTCAACTCTGTATATTTTTATATATTTATTTTATTATTTTTTTACTATTTAATTTGTAAAAATGTGTACACACACACACACACACACACACACACGTAGAAAAACATTTAGTATACACATCCAGAAATGCATACACTATTATATATTGTACATATATTTATTAGTTTCAGATGTAGCCATTCTTGTATTTTGCTCGTTTGTGTTGTTGTGTTTGCACATCTCTGTTGCTTGTGAAGCTCACACACAAGAATTTCACTCGCATGCGCTGTGCCAGTGTGCCTGCACATGTGATGTGACAATAAAAGTGATTTGATTTTGATTTGGAGACCAAGCAGCTAGAGCTCTCTATGGGCGAGGTCTGGCTAAACAAAGGGATGTACTCGTGGAAGCTGCTCTCTGTGACACAACTGCTAGTACTTTCTCTCTCCATCTCTATGGTGACACCACTGTCTCCCCATCTTATCTCGCTCACCTTGGTCTACTCCCCTTTCTATGCAAGCTGCTCACATTCTTTGACTACACAGAAGCAGGCCAGAAACTAAAGCAACCTGAAACACAATTAATACAGCATGGAATCAACAGAATTACTTTATTCAATTTAAAAAGAATAATTATCATTAGCTTTGTCGTTTCCATTACTTCATTCCACACTATTTTGTGCAATTTTCAAGCTGCATCTCCAGCATTTTTGTATTGAACCATGTGTTCTCGCTACATTATTAAGAGTTTTGCAAGTTTAGCTCAGAGATCATAAACTCAGTCCTCGCTGCCAGTTTTTTGACACAACAAAACTCTGTGGATGCTCTTAGAGACTGCATTGTGGAGAGCACACTGACCAGCTGCATCACTGCATGGTACAGCAGCACTACTGCTATGGACTGCAAACGCCTACAGAGCGTGATAACAACTGCAGAGACGATCATCTTGCATATTAAGCGCATAGCTGTTGGTGCCATTAAAAACTGTCTTTAGTGATTCAGGATTCAAGCGTTTATTGTCATATGCACAAAGAATTTCTCTGTATATTGAAATTCTTTCTTTGCTATCCACACACAGATGCCTGGTTAATATTTATAAATAGAACAGACAAAATACAAATAGTATAAATAAATAAATGAAGACAAAATGTAAGTGTGAAATAGATGTAGTGCAAGAGAGCTATAAGAACAACCTGACTCTTTCTCCGTACAGATGCACTAACCTGTAGTTATAGAGCAGATGCAGTTTCTTCATCAGCCTTTCCCCTGTTTTTATGGCCATGAACACATTTGAATCTAGAACTCCAATATTATCCATTCAATTCCGCATTAAAACATTAAAAAACTCAAATTGTTACCTGATAATAATAATACCACTTTTAAAGCCGTTTAAATAACCACCACGGCTTCTGGGAGGACGATTGCTGAGTTTACGAGATGCACCTAAACGCCCCATGCATTCCTGACGGAGTCTACAGCTTGGACCGTAAGTTCTGATGCAGACGCGCACATCGTTTTCTTAAACTGCGCGGCTGTGTCCCGATGGTTGTTTTGTCTCCTTTCTTCTGTCAAAGTTAAAGCCTGAACAGGAAGTCCCTCGTGCCCCTTCACGTCCTCTTTCAGCTGTGATAACCTCTCACCTGTAGCTCAGCGCGAGCTGAGGAGGACTCCTCTCCGTTGCTGTTCTGCGTGTCCCGGCTTTCCTCCTCCATTATTCCTGCTCTGCTCCTGTTCCGCCAAAACTCAGCAGCTCGTCTCAGTACTCTCTCCAACTCTCGCGGTGACTAAAAAATAACGCGAGAAGAACAAAAACACTCCCATGGCCTTTCCTCAAGTACGCGAGTCCCAAGAGTCCGGCACGCACAGACTAGCGATTTGTACAGCGTACTTGATGATGTCACAGGTCCGGAGTTTTTACTCTCTTAATTCAACTGTGACTAACATGTTATGAAGCTTAACTTTAATCTCAGCCAAACCGACTGACTCAGGAACAAAGAAAACACTGAAATAAACCAAACATTAACATTTAGAAGCGATCGAAGTGACTTATATATCATGTTTGACCTCAGCAGCGAAATCTCTATTAATAAAAATAATGTACATGTATGCCTTAATAAAAACAAACAGGTGAGATGTTAGGACACTTTATTTTTATTTTAGTGGACACTCAAAAATGACAACAGACAGCTGCTGGGGTTTGGAAGAGAACTGAACAAAGATTTAAAATATAATCGATCATTTTGAAGCAGCCTTCAGAATCTCCACGTATTAACATGCTGTCTTTGTTTCCTCCTGAAGTGAAATATATCTCAGCCAAAACGATTTACTCAGGAACAAATAAACCAAACATTAATATTTCGAAGTTACCTAAGAGACTCATATATCATGTTTAACCTGAGTAGTGAAAGAGCATGGGAGGGTTGAAAACGATGTGCCGACCTCTCGGTCTGCTATGGAGCTGGTGGGCAGTGTTGGGAAGGTTACTTTTAAAATGTATTCCATTACAGATTACAGATTACAGAATACATGCCCCAAAATGTATATGGAGCTGGTGGGTAACAGATGTCTCGGAAAACGTCGGAGCACGTTTGGAAATATGTGATATGTTGATAAATCGAGCAGATATTTGAAGCTTACACAGCTACATTCTCACTTCAAAATAACTTACAATTTTATTTTGCGACCCAGAAAGAGTAATATTTAAAAGTTTTAGACGCGCTCCTCCGCCATTGCCGCGTTTGGGTTCTGGACTGATGACGTATCACGAGTACACGAGAACGCAAGCACGCACAAGTACGCATATTGAAACAGGCCCCTTGTGTATTTCTTTATTGACAAACATCTCCGATGGTAAAGTGTTGGAATCTCATTCTGGACTTATTTCCTTCCTTCTTCCTCCTCGTGTGCTTCACTCAGCAGGTGTAAATCACCTTCTAAATGAGGTGAAAATAAATCTGAGTTTGTTTCTTTACATTAATCTGGAGTGAGCCTCATCTGTGACACAGGTTATAATCTTTTTTATTAATTCATTGTTTTTCTTTTCTACGTTTATTCTTTTAAATGTTTTTAACCTGTCAGAACGGCTCCTTGTTTAATATGAAATGTCAGACTTCAGGGGAAACTTGTCCTTCAGAGCCATTGTGTGTTTATCACTGCATTCAGGGTTCAGGTTCATGGATGGGAAATCTGCGGCTCACTTTGCTTCAGGTCTGAAACCGATCAGCGATCCCAGAGGAACATCGAGAACGATCAGCACTGATGATCATGCAGAAAGATGCAGGGGATTCTTTTAAAGAACAGGTTTTTATTCATGGCAGTGAAGAAGAAACTGGAACTTTTCCATCAATTACTAGTTCATGCATTACTTGATGAAGTTTTTCTCAGAGACTGGAAGGCCAGCTCTGTAGTTCTGATGGATAACGACGCATCACGCAGAAAAGCTGAACCTCTGTGAACATTTTACCATCAGCAGTAAAACTTCAGACACACACATCTGATTACACAGTTTACCTGCTTTGTTTTATTTATTTATCCTGGATACGATGAGCTGCACTGAGCTTCTGTAAAAACTTTATTTAAACGTGTGAGTACACTCTGGTCAAAGATGGTGTTGTGTTGTTCTGTTTACAGTTAAATAAAGACTTGAATCCTCTTAAAATCATCACTTTCTGTTTTTATTCACAACCATTTTATTTACGCAGCATCACAGCTTTGTCACATGTTCGTCGGTTTAACGTCCATTTCTTCTCACGGCGCTCGTATCCAACTGTTCATCAGTGGTCGATGACTCTGTCCGCTCCGTCGACACGTTTAAATAAAGCTTTTTTGAACACGCTACTCGCTGTCCCATGACAGTCGTTTGAGGGCTCCTCCTGTGTGGACGACGGTGAGGCCACAGGTCGCTGCAGCATGACGTCACCGTAGAAACACCATGGTAACAAGACCTGCGAGACAACCACAGCATCACTGCTTCATTCTCTACCTCCTCATTTCCTTTTCTGCCTCCTTCTTTGTATGTTTTTATGTACTTCTGAATCTTCAACTTCTCGTTCCCTTATCCACCATCTCATTTCCTTTTCTACCTCCTTATCTCCTTCGTTTTCCCTCCAACTACATTCTTGTTTCCTTTTCGTTCCTGCCCTTCTCTCCTAATTCCTTCTCTATATCTAGTTTCTTTTCCGCTTCCTTATTTCCTTTTCTATTTTCTTGTTTGCTTCTTTATCTCCACATTTCCTTCTGAGACTCCTTCCTTTCTGCTCTGACTTCTCATTTCCTTAACTGTCCCTAGATTCCTCCTTTCTTCACCTATAACTGTTCTTCTCTACTTCCTTGTTTCCTTCTCCATCTCCTTCAATTCTTTACTTTCTTTTTGCTTACTTTCCCACTGTCTCATTTGCTCCCTGCCTCCCCTCTCAGGTCATACAGATGTGTGTGTGTGTGTGTGTGTGTGTGTGTGTGTGTGTGTGTGTGTGTGTGTGTGTGTGTGTGTGTGTGTGTGCGCGCGTGGTGTTACCCAGTGTGTAGGCGCAGACCAGTTTCTGATTGGTGGACACGTGCAGCCAGCGTGGAACCAGCGAGTTGCTGTCAGTGTGCAGGGGGAGCATCAACACTGTGACACACAGCACCGCCACAGCCACACACACCGCCCACTGAGACGCGCTGCGCACAGCTGCAGACGCACACACAGAAACATCATTAGTAAGATCAACTCTGCACCCGCGAATGCACTGCTGCAGGAACCAATCAGAGCACTCCATGGTGCCTTACCTGTGCAGGCAGGCAGGTGTGCCTGTGTGGGCAGGAGCTGAGAAGTAGGATGAGGCAGCGCCCTTTGTTGACCTCCTCTTTGCTCCTCTTCCTCTTGTCCTCCTCTAAGCTCCGCCCAAATCTCCCGTCGTCCCACCTGGCCTCCACCCCTCACCTCCATGCGGAACCGGTCCCTGCGGCCCCAGTGTCTGGGGGAGACGTCCAGGTGACGCACGACCCTGACAGGAAAACAAAATACTTGATTGCATGTGAGCGTCGTTATGGATTAAGTTTTAAACAAAGTTTGAAACACTCACAGGTCGACGCAGGACTTGGCCCGGATGCTACCCTCTGCCTCCACCACCCTGTAGAACGAGGGCGCCGTGCACCACACTGTGAGGACAGAGAGAGAGGCTGTTAGAGGCTGTTAGAGCCAGTGGCGGCGTGACCAGGGCCTAAACAAGGCTGCACTCACTCTTGAAGCTGAGGCTGAAGTTGTAGGGGTTGTAGAGGGTCAGCACCCTCCTATGGGAGCTCCTCTGCTCGGCGTAGAACACCATCTCTGAGGGGAACAGGAAGACGGCAAGACGTGGCACGCCCCCCACCGCCACGCTCTGCTCCCCTGCCACCGCCGACCCCCCCTCGTCTCCTCGCCCGTCATGGCTCTGCCTCCTCCTCATTAGTCCGCTCTGTGTGGAGCCCCGCCCGCGGACATGATCGGAGAGCTGTCATTGGATACCTAGAGGTAACACCGCCTACCACCACAGCGAGACAAAAAAAAATCATTTAACGAGGAGAAAAAAAGTTTCTCTTTCCTAGGTTGTGGCTCCTTGGTTCCTCCTCTGTCTCCTTATTTTGTACAATGCCTCCTTGTTACCTCTCCCTACTTTTTCCCCTCCTCCTCGTCCTTTCTGTGTCCTCATTTCCACCCTGCCCCCTTTATTTACCAACTCCTTTTTTCCTTCCTCATATCCCTCCTTCCTGCCTTTTCTCTGCCACCATGATTCTTACCCGATACCTTGCTGCCTTCTGTACGTCTTTCCTTCCTTCTGTTTCTTTGTTTACTTCTCTACCTCCTCTTATCCTTCCGTGCTTCTTCCCTTCCTTCTCTGTTTCCGTGTTTACTTCTCTAGCTCCTCGTTTCCTTCCCTAAACAAACAGGACCCAACATGTAAACAGTGGAGAACAAACACAGGTGACGCCTCATAAATAAGTACCTCAGCTCCTGTGTATCCCTCCGCTGTCAGCCTGTAGTATAAATTGTTTATTTCTGGATCTCTGTGTAAAAAACTCCGAAAAACTTCACTAACAGACTTTCTGTTAGTGAGCTTCCTGCTGTTTGCTAACGCTAGCTGCCCAATCACTCGCCAAAACACCGGTAACGTGACGCAGCAGAAACTGTCGCCAGCTCCGCGATATGATCTCCGGCAGCCGGACGGTCACACCGAGGCGTTTTATGGGAGTTTAATCCGGTAAAAAAAAGAAAAGAAAAAAACAGAAATAAAACTGCTCAGTGTTTCTACTCACCGCTGCCCCGGATCTACTTCCTCAGCAAGCTGTTGCTTATAATAAATCCCTCCCCCTCTCTAGCTCTAAACCAATGAGCGTTCGGAAAGAGTCCCAGCCTTCTGTTGTTTTGTGTGTCACATCAGACTCCTTAGTTTGACGCTGTGTTTAAGCTGATATGATGGTGGCAACAGTTGTAATTCATTTTTAATTCTGAAACTAAACAAGAAATAGTTTTGGATTTATAAAAGCCATAATATTCAAGAAAATGGTACAACAATGGTTGCTACAATGTTTCAACCATGCTACAAGAAAATGCTTTCTTTCTTTGGCTCTCGGAGGAGGCGGACGCATCTTTCACTAGTGATGTGATGTTCTGTATCGAGGCTTCGGAGCGTGTGTCGAGTAATGGAGGGGGCGTTTCCACGATGCGCGTATCGAGGCTTGCTTCATTTATGGGAGGAGCTGAAAATGATGACGTCCGAAGCCTCGCTGCCCGGCTGTACCACGTGACTGGTTCATGAAGTGGTTCGAACTTTGCCGCGAGATATGACAGCGATATAAACCCCTCAGACTTCATTCAAAAATGTGGGTGTTTGATGGAGAGTTGTTAGTGAGAGTTTGGAGACAGTTTGGAGGTTTATGAGAGTGAGGAGAGAAAGTCAGGAGAGAATGGAGCCAGCTAAGAAGAGGAGGATGTCCTCCCCTGTGTGGGAACATTTTGATCTTATTCCTCCCAACAAGGTATGTAAATTTCTACAGAAGATGTATTTTCATGATACTGATGGTGCAATAAAACCTATGTTAAGCTGTCTTGACTTTTGTACAAGGTGAAGTGTTTGCTCTGTGCCAGGGAGCTGGGATATAACAACAACACCTCATCCATGCTTAGGCACTACAGAGCTTTGCATGAGAATAAGGGGGACACCGATTGTGGAGCAAGACCAGGTGAGCCATCAAATGCAATGATAATATAGCATGCAGTAATGTTACTAAATAATATAACAATATTATACAACTGTTATAAGTTACGCGTGATATTTATATTTGTGCTTTGTCTTTATTGTCTTTCCTCAGGAGAACAATCTCAAATAGATGAAGACCTGGTCAGCATGGTGATTGAGGACTCCCAGCCATTTAGCATTGTGGAGGACAAAGGATTCAAAAGACTTGTTAAATCATTAAATCCTAGCTATGTTCTCCCCACTAAAGGTTATAGAAGCAGTGAAAATTTAGTTTTTACAGAATAAAATGTGAACAGGCAGGACTGAGGCTCAAAGCCTCAGTGTGTAGCTGTCCATACCTCAACGTTACAAAAGCACAACCACTGTCCACACCCCAACCACACCTCACCTCACAGTAAATGATCATTTCCATTTTAAGCATTTCCAAATGATCATTTTCCATACTGCCACTATAAATATACACAGTATACTGCCATCACTACAATATACATGTTTTACACACTCCTTTTGTTGTTGACATTTACAGGCTGTGTGCAAAATGCCACACTCTTCAAATTCATGCCAGCTATTATTTTTACGTCCAGTAGGTGTCCTGCTAGAGCAAATGAAGCTTCATGAAGCTTCGCGTTGGGGTGAACCAATTGGATGAAAAGCTTCAGTGCTTCATGGGGCTTCATCTGCCCATCACTATCTTTCACCGTCTCCTTCCCTTATCTTTCTGGGTTATCCTTTTGTGTTACACATTTCACTGTTTTTTTCCTTTGCTACCTCCCTGACCTGTACGGTCGGCAAGGTCTGTCTTCTCGGTGGGCAACTGCAACTGACAAATAAAGGCTATCATCTCATCTCATTACAATGGTACAACATTATAAGCAATAAATTATTTAACAAATAATTGTGGCTTTTAGTTTCCTTATTTTAAAGAAACTAAACATTTATATAACGTCCTACCAGTTATACACTTTTAAATTTATGTTTTCTACATATTTATAGATATACTTAATTTAAATAACTAGCGTTGTAGCATCTGCGGCATTCAAGTTCTCTCGGAAATGAAAGACATAAAAATGCCATGCACGAATTTTTAGTTGAGTAGGGCCTCTTTATCAAAAGGCTCGTCATCGTTTCAAGTATCAGTCTGTATAAAGATGTTTTTGGTCAAATGATGAGGAATTCATAATCAACTTCACGTGTGTAATTTATTGCATGCCAAATGCCAAAATGTTTAAAATAACATTTTTCTTTTTAATATAACATCAGTAAGTCAAAGACTACAGCCTTCTAAATATCTGATATACGCTGTACGTCATTAACTTCGCTGTATTAGTTGATTAGTAGAGTTCGGATGGAGGAGTTTAAAAGGAGACCATGAACGGAGCACGTTGATCGTTCCTCGCCTCCTGATTGGTCCGTTGCTCTTCGTGTCTCGGGACGCGTCCGCTTTATAGAGTCACCTTGCTGCTCTTGCTGCCGCCGCTGCGACGGGGAGAAAGCAGGCGGAAAGCTCGGCTCAAAGGCACACAGGCAGGCGGGCGGCAGAAATCTGAACGTAGACTCTGCGGCCACTGACCGATCGGGGGAAACATGGCGGATGCGAAGCCCAAGACCTCCCCGAAGGCCATCAAGTTCCTGTTCGGGGGGCTGGCTGGGTAAGTGATGCGGCTAGCTGCCATGCTATCGCGCTAATGTCAGGGGTCAGAGGAGAGCTCTGGTCAGTTTAACCCGCTCTGTGTGGTTTAAAGGACAGCACGGAGGCCGTTACTGCGGCGGAGCGACACGCTGATGG
Organism: Astatotilapia calliptera; assembly: GCF_964374335.1. Lineage (NCBI taxonomy): Eukaryota > Metazoa > Chordata > Actinopteri > Cichliformes > Cichlidae > Astatotilapia > Astatotilapia calliptera. Next base: position 77,409,761 of record NC_137424.1, on the reverse strand, counting down.
TTAGCTGTTAGCAGCTGATGCTGGCTGTCACAGGACGGGCTGCACCCCGAGAACTCCGAGGGGACGTTTTTCATCAGCACACCGGTGTCATGACGAAATCTGGGCACCTCTCTGCATGTGTTAGTTAGCCATGTTCGAGTAGAGCTTCCTGCCCCTTTTTTTTCTCACCAGAACACATTTAAACATGCAAACTCGTAGAAGTCCTGCAAATGTTCCGCTTGTATCCCCGGGAAATTATTTGTTAAAACCTCCCGCCTGGGCTTTACAACGAGGAGCTAACGCTAACGCTGGATTGGCAGCGAAGCTTCCCTAAAGTAAACTCTGACAGCAGATAAGGGGAGGTGGCACCAGTCAGGGGGACCTGACGTCGGCTCCCCGGTCTGCCGTTAGCATGCTAACTGTTAGCCGGGATGGATGACAGCTTTATGACCATGATGATGATGATGATGTAACCTGGTTTAGCCTCTAAACTCTGAAATCAGGTTCAGTTAAACTCTGATCCATGTTTATCACAAAACATTTACAAATGTAATCATGTATCATAAAAGTTCATTAAGCCAATTAATAATTTGATGAATGAATTAAAATTATTATCTCAATAATTATCTCACACTGCGCCTCAGTGATTGGATGCCCCTCACTCAACAGGGTGCGTGACTGTCTCTGACATCATACTGATCCAAAAATAGAAAAAAATGATAAACTGAACAATCTGACCTTTTGGCTCACAGGGATTAGTGAACGTATGCTGACATGAAGGTTAACATGAGTGTATGAGAGGAAACATGGAGAACATTACTCACACACACACTTTAAGACGTGTGTGTGTGTGTGTGTGTGTGTGTGTGTGTGTGTGTGTGTGTGTGTGTGTGTGTGTGTGTGTGTGTGTGTGTGTGTGTGTGTGTGTGTGTGTGTGTGTGTGTGTGTGTGTGTGTGTGTGTGTGTGTGAGGTTACCTTAGCAGGCGTAGCAGGTTATACAGCCTCATAATAAACAGTTGAAGGTCACCAAATGTTGACAGTATGGCTGCTTCTTACAAACTCCGTGAGGCGGTGTCAACAGTTGACTTTATTTCAAACCTGCACACCTTTTTTCATAGATGGATATCTATCTATCGATATATCTCTCAGAAACTATAAAAGTTAAAAATAATGACATGACTAAATGTTAGAGCTGTAGGTTTGCAGATTAGGCCTTCATTTATATTTTAATCCATATTTGGTGTGAATCAGAGATAATTTAGAGGTATCTCTGCACCATCTCTAATTTTACAGTTTGTAATTTGTCATTCGTCAGGATCCCAGCACGCTCTTCTGTGAAGCTTCATTTGAGATAAATAAATGGACGTGTTCTGATTTAAAAGACAAGAATCGCTGCCCCAGGCAGGTTTTCATCATCGTGAGTTAATCTGTGCTCTCACCTGCTGCCGTCGGTGTTTTCTAAGGGAGGCTAAACTCTCACCTCCTGAAACTCACAGTACCAGCTCTTCCAGTCCCTGATAACTTATCACTGCAGAGTTACCACATCGCTGCAGCTTCACTGCTAACAGAAGTGTAAATTCATTAGAGCAAACACCTCTGTTCTCCAACTGCGCTTAAACAACCTGCCATGTTTTAGTTTTTACTGTCTCCCTTAACTGTAAAACTCCTCCCTGATGTTCTTTTTAAATAAAAAGAACTTTTCAAGTGAACTTTGATTTATTTTGATCACATTGTTTGGATTTCAGTGGAAGTCGTTGGAACAGTCAGTCCAAAGGTCTCATTTTATAAGTTACGATTTAAATCTGTTCAAACATCTGAAATGTCAGATATATGATAACAAGTCTGCGCTCCCAGGTTTTGTTGTGTCTTTGACTGTGCCAAAAAGTTTTTGGTTTCATGTTTTCTCAGTAATGCTTCAGCTTTAATAAACGTACCTGTGCTGTTCCCTCTCTGCAGGATGGGCGCGACAGTCTTCGTGCAGCCGTTGGACCTGGTGAAGAACAGGATGCAGCTGAGCGGTCAGGGGACGAAGGCTCGAGAGTATAAAACCAGCTTCCACGCCTTGTTCTCCATCCTGAGAAACGAGGGCGTGGGAGGCATCTACACCGGGTACCAGCGCTTCGCCCCATCCTGATTTTTATCATTTTAACTCACGTTTCATCTCCCTGCTTCATTGTGGGTTTCTTTGTGTGTTTGTCAGTCTGTCAGCAGGTCTTTTGCGTCAGGCGACCTACACGACGACCCGTCTGGGAATCTACACCATCCTGTTCGAGAAAATGACCAGCAGTGACGGCCGGCCGCCGAACTTCTTCCTCAAGGTGAGCTGAAAGAGTGAAAGGCTTATGAGCTCTGAAATCATCTAAGCCTGTAGAAAGCTTTTAAGCAGTGGTAAAGGTGTAGATGCCACAGCACCCTCCATGCTGCTGAGTAACAGTGTGCTCCCCCTACAGGCTCTGATTGGTATGACAGCTGGAGCCATTGGAGCATTTGTGGGGACGCCAGCAGAGGTGGCGCTGATCAGGATGACGGCCGATGGACGGTGAGACTCTGTTTACCTTCGAGCAGCTTTCTCTGCTCGGCATGGACACAAAATGACTCGCAGGCGTTTTCCTCACCGTTTGTCTCCAGGTTACCTGCAGACCAGCGGAGAGGATACAAGAATGTTTTTAATGCCCTCGTTCGAATAACCAAAGAGGAAGGCGTCACTACGCTGTGGAGGGTGAGGCTACCACCATCATCATCATTTTCTTCACTTGGGCCTGAATGAGTAGCCATTAGTCCAGATGCAGTAATTTAATGTGGAAATTTTAATTGATAAAACGGTTTGTGTCCTGAAGTGGTCCTTCACCCAGAGTAGATGCTGCCCGATTTAACATCACACAAACATTACATTAGTCCTTTTTTAATTTTTCTTATTTGTTTAACTATTTCGTTTTTCAAGCCGTTGTACTGTTATTAATATGTGTGAAAGTAGTTAATGGGAACTGTGAGCTACTGCTGCAGCTTTTATTGAAGGGGAAAAAAACTCTTGCAGTTCACTGGTGCGAATCCTGAGCAAAAACAAGAAAAATGACCTCAGCTTTGATTCTGATATTTTTGAATTTGGCTTTTTCTCTGCTTATCCTCATGTTTCCAAAACGTTTATATTCCCAAAATTCTCAGTTTTTCTTCTAAAGAATTTCCAAACTGAAGAATGTCACATGTTCTAAATCTGGGTCTCTCTTTATCAAACACAAATGTCTAATCTAATCGTTGCGCGAGACTGCGGTGCAGTATTCGCTGCTTTTTAGAATAATTTTAGCTCCTCAGGTGACGATTGAATAAACGCTCATGGATTTAGTGGCTTTGTTTTGTTAGTTTTTACAGCCCTTGTTAAAAATGTGTCTACAATATTTTAAATAATTTTAAACTGAATTAAAACATTTAAATGATCTTTTTATTTTTATTAAAAATATTAATTGAATTTTTTTAATTTGCAAAGGATTTTACTGACCATCTGCAGTACTTCCATGGGGCAGCAGAGGGCAGTGTCGCAGTCTTTTTCAATGTATCAGAACACTTTATTATTCCCAGACGACATTACGTGGTCACAGTTGCTCCAAGACGGGAAGGACAGGGAGCTTCTTCTTTTCTGATCTCTGCATCTTTTTTTCTGATTTTGCAACAGTTTTCCCACCAAAGATGGTGCAAACATAGGTCAGATAAACTGAGTCATTACAGTGCCTCAGTTTTTGTTCAGTTATAAACACTTGGTAGTAACATCTTAAACTTTTCACTTAAAAAAAAAAAAAAGATTCTGCTTGCAGGAATCTAAAAGCTTCATCCATGAAATTCTCACTACATGATTAACAAAATTTGACACTTGTCCTTTCATTCTCTGGAGTAATTTGTGTGTGACTGCTGTAATATCAATAACACAAGTTAGATGATTTTTAAATCAAATTTCCTGATGAGTGTTAGTAATAAAATGAGGATTTAAGTGCTGAAACCTAAACTGGGACTGATCTCAGCTATTCTGCTGAATCAAAGACGATAAAACGCTGAACTGTAAATCGGAGCTACAGCATGCTCTGAGGGTCGCTGACATCCCTCCACCTCTACCCTCGCTGGTTCATTTCCTGCAGAAAAGACTCCAGACGTCGTCTGTGGAGCGTTCACGTCTGTTTGTTGGTTCAGCAGCTTTATCGAGTCTCTTTGGGTGTTTTTAATAACTGAGCTGATGACGACTCTGTTGTTGCAGGGTTGCATTCCCACCATGGCTCGAGCGGTGGTCGTGAACGCTGCTCAGCTGGCCTCGTACTCTCAGTCCAAACAGGCGCTGCTCGATTCAGGTGCCCAACACACGCACGCACTCACGCACGCACACAGTCTTTCAGTGACGCACACTCTTCATCAATATGTTTGTGTGTTCTCAGGTTACTTTAGAGACGATATTCTGTGTCACTTCTGTGCCAGTATGATCAGTGGTCTGGTTACCACGGCAGCCTCGATGCCCGTCGACATCGTAAAGACCAGGTGAGACTGAAGGCGTTTGATGAACTCTTCTTCTGTGGTCGAGCCGAGTCTGACCACCTTCTCCTTTTTGTTGGCAGGATCCAGAACATGAAGATGATCGACGGGAAGCCAGAGTATAAAAATGGTTTGGTGAGTCGCCAATTTTATTTGGTTTTTACTTGTTTTTGTTATTACATTTTGGTCATTAAAATCTTTTTTTAGCATGAAAGTTAAATAATGCTCTGAAAGCAGATGAGCTGATGAATAAATGCAATATTGTTCCTGGTAATACTGTGATTTTGAAGTATTTGTACAGGTTACTTCTGTATCTTTGATGTTCTTTGTGTAACATTTAGATTTAGACAATTTTCTGACAATCTCCAATACACATTGACAGGCCTCTTTATTAGGTACACATCGCTAGTAACAAGTTTTATCTTCAGAACTCTTTAAATCTTAATAAATTTAACAAGGATTTTGCTTCATATTAACATCATATCATCACACAGCTGCTGCAGGTTTGTCAGTTGCTCCTTGATGAGGAAGATGCTCCATTGGAGTCGGGCCATTTGAGTACAGCGAACTTATTTTCTTATGTTAGAGATGAATGGAGCTTTTTGACATGTGTTATCCTGCAGATATCAGGAAATGTGGTCATGACAGGATGGGCACGGGCATCATGTCTAAATGCACTGAGTCACTGCCATGTGATTGGCTGATAAAACACAAGTCAAAGAAGTTTAACAGGTGTTCCTAATGAAGTGGCCAGTGAGAGGACTGATATACAAGTTATATTAAGTTATATTAATACTGTATTAATAGACTTGTTCCGGTAATAAGTGTTTATATTCTGGGCACCGACTGAATTATCTGTGTCATGATCAGGAGGTGCTGGTTCGAGTGGTGGGGAAGGAGGGCTTCTTCTCTCTGTGGAAAGGTTTCACCCCGTACTATGCCCGCCTCGGCCCGCACACCGTCCTCACCTTCATCTTCCTGGAGCAGATGAACCGCCTCTACAAGACCTACGTCCTCGACGTTTAGCCCACGCACACACAGTGTTTGAATTCTTTCTGTAAAGAGAAAAATGTAAATTAAATGTAGTTCAGACATCATTCACAGATGTTTTGAGTAATTAAGTCTTATTTGTAGAAACCCTACCCCACTGTCTCCCTGACAACACGCAGCATGATGATGGGATTGATGGGTAACCATGGTAACAACCATGGCTGAGCAGAGACTCGTGGTTGAATAAAGACTTTTTGACCTTGCTTTGTTGTCATTTCCATCACTTCCTACTTGGACTCCTGTTATTAATTACATCAATATGTTGGCTAAACTTTATTGTAGTCGATACTGATGTTGATGCCTCTCAATGGCTCAATATAACATCTGGCACAGGACAGCTGTTATGAAAGTAAGGGAGAAAGTTTGTCCAAATCTCTGGCCCCAGGAAACCCAGCTTGGTCCTGATGGTTTTCCTCACCATTTTTCTGCCAAGGTGAGTTTAGCTGTTAATAATGTAGACTCTATTATTAAATTAAATGAAAAGAATAAATTACACTTTTATGAAACCACCTGCTATTTTTATGTAGTTTCCATGTTAGCAGGCTGCAAAGTGCTCTATAACTGTAATGGATCTAAAAGTGTTTAAATCTTCAGTTTTAGATCATCCTCAGCCTAAACTTAAAATCATAAAGGACAGCATTACATTTCTGATATTAACAGTAACTCTGGGCCTCTGGAGTGTACAGCTAATGCCATCTCTTTCTAAATATGGATAACAAAAGCTAAGGAGTGCTGAGTCATTAAAAAATACAGACTATTAGAGTAACAGGTGTGTAGTGTTGCTAACTAGATAGCAAAAAGCCTCAAAGTGGGTATGCTAGCAGCTAATCTAGCAAATGAATTAACAAGAGTGATTTTAGATGTTTTAAAACTATAACATGATAAGCTGTGTGTCTTCATAAGTGACGTGGTTGTATTTACCTTAATTGAACAAGTCATCAGTTGCGGTAAACCTATCACCAGGTAGACTGGTCAGAATGCTCTGGTTACAATCCATTTCAGTTTGTCTTTTGTACAAGTGAATCCACCTGTGTTTGTCTGCCTGAATTACACTTACACTGCAGGGGAAACTGAACAATAACCAGAACAAAGTCTAAAATAAAAACTGCCAAATATCTGCACCACTGAGTCACGCTTTATTTTCTCAGCATCAGAAAAGGTTTCATTTCTGACCTGCAACAAACATATGCACTGTGCTGGCTATGGAAGCCCGTTTCCGCCACACAAAAAAAAGTATCCATAACTCGAACTGTCGAGTTATTTTCTCAAAATTTCGAGTTACTATTCAAAATTTTGAGAAAAATATCTCGAAATTTCAAGATATGGATACTTTTTTGTGTGTGGTGAAAACGGGCTTCCATAGCTGTACAGCTTGCAAATTTATAAGAGGAAGTTGAATGAATTTCTGGCCTTTATGTCACTCAAATGCAACAAACCAGGAAATATAACATGTTGATCTATGTTTTGCATCAGCCACTAGATGGCACTGTGTTGCTGCAGAGTAGTGTCAGAGTAGCGGTTTTCTACGCAATCCCTCGCCGTTGGACAGTGCAGACATTGAGGCTTACGGCGTTCCCACACCGCGCATGGATTGGGACTCTAGCAACCTGCCCGAGGCATGGCGGCGCTTCAAGCAGCTCGCCGAGCTGATGTTCGCTGGTCCTCTTCGGGGGAAGGAGGAGGCAGACAAATGCAGCTACCTTCTTCTATGGGTCAGTGAGAAGGGACGGGATGTCTATAACACGTGGATGCTCACCGCAGACGACTCCCGAAAGCTTCAAATGTACTACGATTACATCACACTGAAAGCTAACCCAATCTACGCCAGATATAGGTTCCATGAAAAGATGCAGGGTGAAAATGAGGCATTTGAACAGTTTATTACAGAACTGAAACTGCTTGCTAAAGACTGTGGGTACCCAAATACAGATGAAATGGTCAGAGATCGCCACACATTACATAAGAAGAGGAATAGTTTCCCAGGTTAAAATGCCCAAGAAGATCAGTTTTAAATCTCTCTCCTCATCGATGGCCGAGCCCGAGTTCTTGATGACAGACTTTGCCAAGATGGAGTTTCAAGGACAGCTGCACCTAGGCTTCCAGGCTATCCATGCCTTCCAGAAACATGGCCATCTTCACTCAAATACAACAAACCAGGAAATATAACATGTTGATCTATGTTTGCATCAGCCACTAGATGGTGTTGCCATCTAGTGGCTGGACCCCAGACCCCTCAACAAGGCCATACAAAGACCCCATTACCCTCTACCCACCTTGGAGGATGTCACCATAAAACTTCCTGGGGCCAAGTATTTTAGTGTTTTGGATGCCAGATCAGGCTACTGGGCCATTAAACTAAGCCACGAACCATCTCTGTTAACCACATTTAATACTGTGTTTGGCAGGTACCGCTTCACCAGGCTGCCATTCGGGATACTCTCAGCCCAGGAAGAGTTCCAGTGACGCGTGGATGAGCCCTACAAAGGCCTGAGGGGCGTGGCAGCCATTGTGGACGACGTGTTGGTCTTCGGAGGAGCCAAACAGGAGCATGATGACAACATGAGGACCATGCAGCAGGGAGAGAAGTGTAAAAGTGAACCCTGACAAGTGCACCATCTGCGTCAAAGAGTTACTTCGGTCACACATTGTCACACGAAGGACTAAAACCAGAGCCACAAAAAGTAAAAGCAGTCCAAGACATGGCGCCCCCGCAGAACAGGGGAGAACTGGAAACAGTGCTGGGGATGGTTAATTATTTAGCAAGATTTGCCCCACACCTGTCAGAGATAAACGTGCCGCTCCGCCAGCTGTTAAACCAGGACAGTGAGTTTGTATGGGACAAGAACCATGACAGATCCTTTCAACAAATGAAGGAGCTGATCACTAGAGAACCAGGCTCAGTTCTCTCCTTCTTCAACCCCAAGAACGCGCTACGACTCCAGGTCAATGCACCCAAAAGTGGCCTCGATGCTGTGATGCTGCAGGACGGCAAGCCAGTCGCCTACACATCCAAGTCACTTAACAGCACTGAGCAGAACTATGCCCAAATAGAAAAGGAACTGTATGCTGTTCTCTTTGGCTGCAAGCGGTTCCACGAGTAAATGTACGGTCAACATGTGACCACTGAATCGGACCAAAAGCCACTAGAGTACTCAAAAAGCCACTAGTATCAGCACCACCACGGCTACAGAGGATGATACTACAGCTGCAAAAGTATAACATCAGCATCATCCACAAGCCAGGGAAAGACATCCCGGTAGCCGACTCGCTCTCCCGGAAATCCATAGAGTTCTACGATAAATCACTATGTGACGGGATGGATGCGCAGATCCACTCAGTCAGTCAAGTCAAGTCAAGTTTATTTATAGAGCACATTTAAAAACAACCAAGGCTGACCAAAGTGCTGTACAGTAAATACAGATAAAAATACAATAGAACACAATTTCGTAAAACACCTCGCTGATCAAATAAAAAATAAATAAACAAATAAATTAAACCTTTCTAAAAGCCAATGAAAAGAGGTGAGTTTTAAGAGCAGTTTTAAAAGTTTCTAGGCTTTTGGAGAATCTGACGTGAGGAGGTAAACTGTTCCACAGTCTGGGTGCAGCCACAGCAAACGCCCTCTCTCCCTTTGTCTTTAATTTATACCTGGGAACATCTAAAAGCATCAGATCGGCTGACCTCAAAGATCTCCTGGGGCGATAAGTACTAAGGAGTTCTGACAGGTAAGAAGGTGCAGTGCCATTTAAAACCTTAAAAGCCAGCAGTAAGATTTTAAAATCAATCCTAAAAGCAACTGGGAGCCAGTGGAGAGAGCAGAGAACCGGAGTGATGTGGTCTCTTTTTTTTTTTGAACCGGTCAACAGGCGAGCGGCAGCGTTCTGCACCAGTTGAAGGCGATGTAGACAGGAACGATCTAGGCCAGCATAGAGGGAATTACAGTAGTCCAGCCGTGAAGTAATAAAAGCATGGACCGCTCTTTCTAGATCGTTCCTGCAAAGGTAAGACTTGACTTTGGCTAAAATCCGTAAATGATAAAAAGATCCCTTAACTACAGAGCTGATTTGTTTATCAAGTTTAAAAGCATTGTCAAAAATAACTCCAAGACTCTTAATGGAAGAAGTGCAATCGGAGGTTAGGGGTCCCAAAAAGTCAAGAGAGAAGTTGGGATCTTTAGGAAGCCCAAACACAATGACTTCAGTTTTGCTTTCATTAAGGTGTAAGAAGTTAAGAGTCATCCAAGTCTTAATGTCAGACAAGCAGGAGAGTAGCGGCTGCAAAGAAACATTGCAGTTCAACCTCAGAGGGAGGTAGATCTGAATATCATCGGCAAAGATGTGGAAGGACACATTATGTTTACGGAGCACATCGCCCAGAGGGAGCAAGTACAGAATAAACAACAGGGGGCCTAGTATGGACCCCTGAGGTACGCCACAGGTTAAAGGAGCTCTGGGAGATGACAGTTCACCAAGGTGAACAGAAAAACTCCTATTATTCAAATAGGACTGGAAAAACTTTAAGTCAGTGCCCTTTAAACCGACACAATGTTGAAGGCGGGCTAGCAGTATGTTGTGATCTACAGTGTCGAAGGCTGCTGTCAGGTCCAAGGTTACTAAGACAGCAGCACAACCAGAGTCAACAGTTAAAAGCAAATCATTAAAAACTCTCAGTAGGGCGGTTTCTGTGCTATGCCGAGCTCTAAAACCAGACTGGAACTTCTCATAGAGATTGTTGTTGTCAAGAAATAGCTGGAGCTGCGTGAGGGCGGCTCGTTCCAGTACTTTGGACAGAAAAGGGAGGTTGGAAATGGGCCTATAGTTAGAGAGTAGGGATGGATCTAGATTAGGCTTTTTAAGGAGAGGTTGAACAACAGCGTGCTTGAAGGGTGTTGGAAAGCAACCAGAACTGAGGCAGGCATTGATCAGGACCAGAAGGAAAGGTCCGACTGAGTCCAGAACCTGCTTCAGAAGCCGAGAGGGGATAGCATCGGTGGAACAGTTGGTAGTCTTAACCTTGCAGACTATTTCATGCAGCTGAGAGAGAGAGATTGGTTCGAACTGATTAAAGGCAGAATGGCACAAAGAAAAAACACAGGGATTGGAAGGTGGAGATGGAATGACAGACTGCAGGGAGGAAATCTTGTTTACAAAGAACTTTAGAAAGTCATTACAGAGGGTGGCAGAAGGTGTGAGGCTGGTGGATATGCAAGGATTAACAATGGAATTTAAAGCACGAAACAGAGTCTGAGGTTTATGGACACTACTGCTAACCAGGTTTGATATGTAGGAGGACTTGGCCTCTTTTACGGCTTTCTGATAGGTTAAAAGAGAGTCTCTGAGGATATTAAAAGAAATGTGCAGCTTGTCCTTTTTCCATTTTCTCTCAGCACACCTACAGGTGCGCCTGAGAGCACGAACAGAGTCTGTAATCCAGGGTTCAGCGTGAGCTTTGGGACGGAGTGTTTTTAAGGGAGCGATGAGGTCCAAAATAGAAGTACATGTTGAGTTAAAAAGAGCAGTTAAATCTTCTGCACACAAGGAATCAATCCAGTCCACCGTGGAGAGCTCAGAGTTGCTAAAAGCAGCAGAAAACTGAGATGGTACATGGGTATTGATGATCCGGTGACGGCGTGAGGGAGGTTTAACTGCAGCATCAGAACAATGTGCAGTGGCAGAAAATAGAACAGGAAAATGATCGGAGATGCACGCACTCTCACAAATTTCAGAGATGTGGATACCCAAGCCGTGAGACATGACAAGGTCCAAAGTGTGACCCTTCTCATGTGTGGAGCCAGACACACACTGAGTAAGGTTGAAGGAATCCAACAGTGAAACAAAGTCTCTAACCAGGGGTTTAGATGGACAGCACACATGAATATTCAGGTCACCAACAATAAGAAAATGATCAAAATCTACTGAAAGCCCTGAAAGAAATTCCCCAAACTCACTGATAAAGTCCTTGTTAAATTTGGGAGGATGATATACCACTGCAATCAGTAACGGAGTGGATGAGTTTAGTTTAAAAAGCTGTAGTTCAAAGCTGGAAAAAGAGGAAAAAGAAATCTGATGGCAGTCATAAACAGATTTAAAAACACAGGCGAGGCCTCCGCCTTTGCCAGAGGACCTGGGAGTGTTTAAAAAACAACAGCCTGGAGGAAGAAGCTCAGAGAAAGCCACAGTCTCACCAGCGCGTAACCAGGTCTCCGTCAGGAACATAAAATCCAGGTCGTAAGAAGAGAAAAAATCCTTGAGCAGAAACTTCTTATTGGAGAGGGATCGAGTGTTGATCAAAGCCATAGATAAGGTGAGATCAGTAGCTGTCATCGGGGTTGATATGCGGGTGAGTGGGCGTAGGTTAGAGTTTGTAGCACCAAATCTGCGGATCCGCAGCAACATGCCTGTCACTGATCAGATAAGAAACAAAACAGGCCAGGACCCTCAGCTTAACACTCTGAGAAGGACCACATTGGGTGGATGGCCGGATAAAAGGTCTCAATGTCCGCCTGACATCCAGGAGTTTTGGAACCACAGGGATGAGATCTCACTGATATATGGGATCATGTTTAAAGGAGAGAAAATGATCCCAAAAAGGTTCAGAAAGGACATGATAGATCGGATTCACTCCAGCCATATGGGCATACAAAAGAGTAAAAACAGAGCCAGAGACCTTCTGTTTTGGCCAAGCATGGGAAAGCAGATTGAGGAAGCAGTTGGAGCCTGCAGCACATGCCAGGAAAGACAAACTGCTAACCCCAAGGAACCCCTGCTGTCAAATGCAATACCAGAAAGACTGTGGCAGGTTATAGCAACTAATCTGTTTACTTGGAAGACTACATCATCATCGTAGATTACTATAGTAGGTTCTTCGAGTTGGAAAGACTGTACAGCTGCACTGCAGAAGCAGTGATCCGCAAACTAAAGTCAGCCATGGCCAGGCATGATATTCCAGAGTCAGTGATTAGTGATAACGGCCCGTGCTATGCTTCAAGTAATTTCCAACAGTTCTCAAAGTCATGGAGTTTCACCCACAACACTACTAGCCCCCATTACCCACAGAGCAACGGCCTAGCCAAAAAGACTTCCAGACAGCAAAAAAACTACTGGACAAGGCCAAAGCTGAACATAAGGATCCCTACTTGAGCCTATTAGAATACCGGAACACCCCCGTGGACAACTTAAAGTCGCCTGCATAACTACTCATGAGCCGGAGACTCCGCTCCATCCTCCCTGCCACACCAAAACAGCTGGAACCACAAGTAGTTTGCCAGCAAACAGTGCGTGTGAGGAGAGAAGTCTGCCAGCAGCGCCAGCAGACTTATTTCAACAGAGCAGCCCGAAATCTGCCTCGACTATATCCTGGCACACCGGTCCAGTTCCGTCAACAAGATGGTTCCTGGAAACCAGCTGTGGTCACGAGTTGTGCAGACGCGTCCAGAAGCTACAACATAACCACAGATACAGGACAAGTTTATCGCCGTAACCGCCGACACCTCGGCGAAGGCAGAAACAGCGTAGGAGGTGAGGAGTTCATTCAACCGACAGTCAACAGCAATGACAGCGCTGTGGTTTCTCAGCCCCCGCCTGTGGATCCCCTGATAAAGACAACACCCGGATACACAACTCGATATGGGCGCGTTACTAAACCAAGACAGGTCTTGGACCTGTAATATTGTAAAGGCTGCAGGCGAAAAAAAAAAAAAAGGCTGTTCACAGGTTTGTTGTTCCAATGATGTCACTAAATGCATCTATTTATTATGTTAATGATGTAGCCAGTATTGAGCCGAATGCTATGATATTAATGGATGTTGCTCAGGATGTTTATTCCCGTAATTTCAATTGCCTGACAAATTTTACAAGCCTGAGTTGCTTTGTTGTTTTGTTCTTTTTTTCTTTTTAAAGAAGGGAGATGTAACTTGTTGACCTATGTTTGTATCAGCCACTAGATGGCACTGTGTTGCTGCAGAGTATGTATGTTACCGGCTAGCAAGAAGCACCGGAAAAAATGGAAAAAGAAAATGAAGTGGAATCGGAGCAGAGAGCACACAGGTTCTCTCTTCCCTAACCTTCCTTCACATAACACAACAACTCACTTTTCCGGCACTGGACTGGCAGCTTCTGAAATCTATCATTTGCCGAAAACCCCCCCCAAAAAAACAACAACAATTTATCGGCACTGGGTTGCCGGTTATCGTCCTACCACCCTCCAGGGCCAGGTTCTGTCCTCTAAGACTCCTTTTAATACATCTGAACTTTGCCTTCTGTTGCATTTGGTTCTGACAATATCCCAAATGCATTATCATTTTAAATGAGGTTCAGTTGTTCGGATTGGTGTTACTGTACTCGGCTCTCTGCCGGTTTTGGGGGTTATCATTATAGAAGGCAGTTCTCCTCTAATCATTCTTTCAAGTCAGCCAACCCTTCCAAAACTGCTCACCATTACCTTTGTTTGTTTCAGAAATCGGCACAGTAGTTATCGCTACCTTACCAAAAGTAAATTAAAGAGCCAGGTACCCCCTCTCTGTCTTCTACTCTAAGACAAGCTCACGTAAATGTTTATGAACAATGAAGCCATTACCACAAGTCTCAAATTTCCAGCATACGTCACTGTTTCAATTCAGAGTTAAGCCATGTTGCTACCTAATTGAGGGTTCCCTTCATTTATCTATAGTCTTTAATTTATCTAAGTCTTTAATTGTCCAGAATTGCCTTTGATCTCTTCTCCTGCCAATTCTGCCTAATTTTGTGTAGTCATCCACAATCCTAGACCATCTTATTGAGGCAAGGGGCTACTTATCTTCACCAGCCTGCCTACCACTTACATTACTGCAGAGGTCTTTGACCATCGTAACGCACAGTTCTTACAGCTTGTAGGGGATGCATTCATGGGGATCTGGCTAATCAAGGGAGCTGCCGCCAGTTCCCTTCGAGGCCTTCCCCAAACCGTAGCTCAGTTCTTGTTTAAGCCACTCACCTTTGTCTACTAAAACATGCTGCCAACCTAAAATAAGGATATGGGCCCAGCTAGTGAAAGTCTAAAATAAAAGCTGCTAAACAGCTGCACAACTGAGTAACATTGTATTTTCTCAGCTTCAGAAAAGGTTTCATTCTGTAACCTGTGCAGCTAAAATGGAGCAAAATCTATTTTGTAGCTTGTTAGCTTGTGACAGGATACAGTTTAACTCTGGAATGAAACACACCTGAGTTACAGGTGAAGCAACATTTTTCTCCTCCCCTCATGGTTATCAAATGCAGCAAACCAGGAAACAGGCTGTTGTTCTTCCTCATCTAAGAGAGACGCACAGGCTATCAGACTGAGTTCAGTCCAAACTTGCAGTTTCCTCTGAGTAAATCCAGCCACAGGAGAAAGAAAGTGGAAAACTCCAACACTGCTGCTTCAAGCTGCTGACGCTCCACACACTGAATGTGAGTTTGAGCAAAAACACGACTCAAAGGAAGTTTCAGTGAAGGTAGTAGAGGAGGGAGGGGAGCCAGGACTGACTGTACTTCCTGTCTGCTGTTTTCAGCTTCATGCACAGACTCAATGGCTTCCAGATCAGAGGAGGATCTCTGCTGTCAGCACCCCCAGGAGATACTCAGACTCTACTGTCTGGACCATCAGCAGCCAGTGTGTGTCGTCTGCTGTACCTCAGAAAGACACGCCACGCACAGTTTTAGACTCATTGATGATGTTGCACGACAACAGAAGAAGATAATTCAGGAAAATTTGGAGCCCTTAAAGAAGAAGTTAAAGGTTTGTGAAGAAGTTCAAGTGAAGTTTGGTCAAACAGCAGAACACATTAAGGTCCAGGCCCGACACACAGAGAGGCAGATTAAGGAGCAGTTTAAGAAGCTTCACCAGTTTCTAGCAGAGGAAGAGGAGGCCAGGCTGGCTGCACTGAGGGAGGAAAAGGAGCAGAAGAGTGGGATGATGAAGGAGAAGATGGAGGCTCTGAGCAGAGAGATAGCAGCTCTTTCAGACACAGTCAGAGCCACAGAGGAGGAGCTGAGAGCTGAAGACGTCTCATTCCTGCACAACTACAAGGCTGCAGTGGAAAGAGTCCAGCGCTGCCCCCTGCTGGATGATCCACAGCTGCCCTCAGGAGCTCTGATAGACCAGGCCAAACACCTGGGCAACCTGACCTTCAACATCTGGAACAAGATGAAGGACATGGTCTCCTACACTCCTCTCATCCTGGACCCAAACACTGCTCATCCAGAACTCATCCTGTCTGAAGATCTGACCAGTGTGAGACGAGGAGGAGAGAGGCAGCAGCTTCCTGATAATCCAGAGAGATTTGATTATTCCTGCTCTGTCCTGGGCTCTGAGGGCTTTAACTCAGGGACTCACAGCTGGGATGTCGAGGTTGGAGACAGTACACGGTGGGTACTGGGTGTATTTGCAGAGTCTATGGAGAGAAAGGGAAACATACTGTCTGGATTGTGGGGAATATTGTTCTATCAAGATAAATACTCAGCACACTCGCCATCAGCTCCATCAACTGTTCTCTCAGTAGAGAAGAAACTCCAGAGGATCAGAGTGAATCTGGACTGGAACAGAGGAAAGCTGTCGTTCTCTGATCCTGATACTAACACACACATACACACCTTCACACACACTTTCACTCACAGGATGTTTCCAATCATTGGCACTGATGGTAAAGTGAAGGTGTCAGTGTCAGTGCAGCAGATGAGTTGAGGATGATGATGTTTCTAATGTTGTTTCCTGTCAGTGAGTTGAAGCTGTTAAACTGCAGCTGTCCTCCTGCTGCCTCGTTGTTCCAAAGCTCTTTGTTTCTCTTTTAGTTTCACTCTTTCTTTCTGTTTCTGCTGTCCACCTTTTCACATGGAAAATCATTTCACTGTTTCTCACTGAATGACTCCCCAAACTAGATTTGAAATTCTATCAAGTTTCTAATCATTACAAGTGATTCATGTTTCTATTTGATGTGTAAATGGAGATGATTTAGTTTGCTGGGATATGGACTGACATGTGTTGAATGGGAGGAGCAGTTTGTTGTTGTCTTCTTGTCTGTTTATGACAACAATAAATATGTTGTTGAAACAATGATTCATGTTTAACTCCATATATGAAATGTTTCTGATCTTTGAATTCTGTTCTTTTGTCTGTTTCATTTACTTTATTTAATTCCAATAAAAATGATCATTCCAGTGTGGAAGTAAAGAATCAGGTAATGTGAAAGAAAAATGTAATCATATTCAGGTATAACAATTATTTAATAAACCCATTGTGTAACAAGAAAACAGCTTTCTTTTAATTTTCATGTCTCTGCTAAGAATGAAGTGAACAAGAGTGTTATTTACAGTCATGTTGTGATAGTAATATTTACAGGTGCAAAAGCTAAGAATGAGCCTAGGATGACTGAACATGAACTATGAAGTCTTAGACAGAGTCAATTGAGGTTAGCAGACATTCTGGCGAAGGCTGGTCTTAAATACATCCGGCTTCATTAGTCTTAGGAGTGATGAAGTCTCTGCCTAGATGACAAGAACAGGGACTGTGGAAAATTACTGTGACTCACCCAGAACATGACACTATTTTTATCCGCTGGATAAACCGGTTTAAGATCAGAACACGGTGAACAAAAACAGCATAAATGATGTACAAAAAGTCTCCATAAAAGGTTGATGATGTTTAAGAAAGCCTTCATACACTTGATGATTTGACAGTAGGACTCTAGGATAAACATTTTTGAATCAGTGAGCTCAAATGACTAAGCTTTACACACTTATCTGTAGATTATCATCATTTCATGAACATGTACAAAGGTTAAAAAATTAAAACAAGAAAAAAAAGTGACTTTACCGCATTTTGTAGTGAATGGGAATTCCTAGGTGTGCAAGTGCAGTAAATGTACCATCAGTACATTTACTGCTGCACTTGCTGTAAAATTTGCTCATGTGTTAGAGGAAAACAAAATAAAATAAACCTTTTCAGGCTGGATGAGTCATTGTAGTTTATTAACTAATAACGTGGGCTAATAAAATGGTTATGAAATAGTAGTTCATCTAGTTTTTTCTTTTATTACGCTATCTAATTAAACTACTCTAAACTAATTTATACTAATTTAATCTAACTAATTTTTTTATGATCCTTGAGAGGAGAGAGACTGGAGAAGAGAAGGAGCACATCCAGGTTGTTTCGTATAATAAAAAAAGATCCAATAGAAAAGCAGCATCCCTTGGAAATTAAGTCCCCAGTGGATTACAGTGGAAATCTTCTCAAAGTTATAACCCACAAAACATTGAAAATTCCTGAGAGTTATACTCGAGCAGGACAACAATAGTGATCCAAATGCTCTTTAACTTTATAATAAAATAAGACAAAAATGGAGCAGAGGAAAAAGCAAAAAAATAAGTAATCAATTTGTCCACAGTCCACAAAGTCCACGGTTTAGGCAGCAGTTTATCACTCTCTGTGTTGATCCCATCTCTGCTGGAATTCCCAACTGTGAACTTCTTTAAGCCAATCTTCTGAACTGTTCAACTCTCAGAAGACAAATAGAATAACAGCTGATTTCTTCTACATAAAACTTTTATACCCAGTAATCCTTACTCGCCTCTCCCCTTCTGGACAGCAAAGGCAAGAAGGAATTAATGACGATGTTTATCAAATGTGAAGCGTAGCTTTGATCTTCTAAATTTTGGTTAGAGTGAAAAAACCTGCAGCTCAGGATCTGTGAGCTGTCAACTTTCAGCCCCGACAGCATGTACACAGACACGCTGTCGGGGCTGAAAGTTTACAGAATGCCGATATCTCCGATTTTGATGCGTCAAATCGCGCTTTGTGTTTACGTCTTTGTGCGGAATCCGTTTACCTCCTATCAATTGGTAAGTTATTCCAGTGTCCAAGTGATGCAACTGCAAAGACCCAATCTCCTCCATGCCAAACTGCATTGTTCCTCCTGTATCCGAGGTTCGACTAACAGATGGAGTATCCTTTCCAGCATTTTATTTTATTTTCAGTTGTTACAGATGGGAAAGACATGGCTGGAGGATAAGAAAAGGGAGAGAGAAAGATGAAAGAAAAGAAAAACAGAGGGGAAGAGGGGCAGTAAGAAAGGACACTTAAAAAGAAAAAATCTCCCGGATCGCCTGTTGAGAGAAAAAAAGAAAAAAAAACAAAGAAAACAAGCAAAAAAAAGAGAGCAACATAATAAACACAACACCATCGCATTAATCTAGTTAAGTGTAAATAACAGTAAATATTAAATATTGAATGCTGCAGTTCAGCACACAGTTTTCAGTTTTATTTGTCATATGCAAGTTAGCACAGGGTCAACATTGCAATGAAATGTGTTTGACGAGCAGCAGTCACTCAGCAGCATGGTACAGATACAAATATTAGAGAGACATGGTAAAAGAGAAAAGATGACTATATGTATCTGTAACCCATGGTTATTTTATTGTATTCAATTGTATTCTGTTTTTATTCTAAATTGAAGTGTTACTGTTTTGTTAAATGCTGAGTTTTCCCATGTACCATGAATGCACCATAGCGCGTGCGTGGTGACTTTCTTTCACTGCATCCGCCTGCACGGAGCTAGATGCGCAAAGCTGTGTGGATATTCAGTCCTGTAACGTGTTGCGCTACGGAATTAATGTTTTCTATGAAGAATATCCTGGTGAGTCTCACAGTTGCAGTTTCAGTTGTGATTCATAGTCCAGTTTCTGAGCATAAAACCAGTCAGGATACTGTGCTTGTCGGAAATGTGATGTTTGTCTTAGAACTTGCTAACGATTGCTTAGCTGTGTTAGCCGTGGAAAGTATGCTAGCGTACCCACATGTGCTCCCTGGGCTAATGCGCTTACATGTGAAGTTTTAGCTAACGCACCACGGAGACATTTTTCATGCTTCATGATTTGCAGTGAAATGTATTTTGTTGTTGATAAATTGTTATTGGCCAATAAGAACTGTATAGATGTGTGATGTGTGAGGAACAAAAAGGGATAACACTAGAGAAACACATGTTTTATTTTACAAGTGAGTGATTGCACTGCACGTTGTGTGCAGGCTGGTTTTTTTTTTATGTGGTAGAAATCTGCTGCAAGGACCGAGCGGTACCATCTAAGGACTGGATGCCACTGGAGGTCCCTAGAAAGGACGTTCTCAATCTGAAGGCCACCTGTTTCCTTTGAGGGTAGTAGGATATAACGATTTGCAATTTTTTTGGATTAACGTTTTTTTCTGAGATCTCAGGACACTTTATGTTGTTACTTTTTTCTTTTTTTGGGTCAGATCTGATTCCACTTAACACAAAAAACTGATGCACAAAAAAGCAAACCAGTGACTAAAGACAATTAACACTTACTAAGAACACTGAATACTAAGTGCACTGAACTAAAATGGACAGCCTACCTGATACATTTATTTACACTTTAAATGATATGTTGTACATTGTTGAGATTTACATGTTTGAAATGATTTAAATGTTTTGTTCATGTCTATGATTTGGACCATTTAAATGTTGAATACACTCAAATCACTTTTCTCCCTTTAAGTTGTTGTCAGTGTCTCATTCTGAGTGGAGGGATATTCCTTCTTTAAGTTGAGTTACCACTGCCAGTCTCCTTACGATCCTAACTGAACCCAACAAGAGTAGATCCTCAAATATTGTTTTTTTTCCTTGACTTTGTATGACAGATTACTGTGGATTTGACTGATTTTGGACTACTCAGTTAAAAAGGGTGACAACTAGTGGCGAGCCAGCCAGGAGATTGGCATAGTGGTTTTACCTCCAACTCATATGACACACTGAGTGATACGTTTATTTTCGAAAATTGGCACCTGACCTTTGTGAATGCTTTAGAGTTGATAGACAGAAAACCCTGCTTATTACAGGTATTGAAAGACATCGTAGTGAACATGATATAACTAATGTTTTTGAAGTCAATGGTAAGATCTCTAACATTGTCAGGGTCCCCGATGAGCCACATCAGCCCGAAGGCAGAACACTTATAGTGTATGAGTCTGAACAGTCTATCTTAAAGATAGACCCTTCCACCTTAGGGGAAGTTGTCAGCCCTGTAGACCCTACAGTGAAATGGGTTTCCAAAACCGTCAGAGATACCACCCAAGAAGAAATGGGCAAAGAAGTGGCCCATAGATACCTGAAGGAACTTGAGTTTATGGGGGGCAGTGGGAGGGCAGGCTTCCTCAGTATTTTCCAAGGCGAGTTGCAGGCCAGCTCTACCCCCCAGACTGAGACACAGTCACCCGTTGACCATAACGTTAATACGACAGCTGACATCATTCCCAATACTGATTCAAGTGAACCCGTAGAACCCACAAGTGCTTTCAGCCCACATACTGACACTTTTGCTGGTCCAGTACATGTGGACGAGAGCATCTACAACCCTTCGCATATTCAGAAAGTAGTGGTTGAACATGTTATTCGTAATGAGCCAAGTCACGCACCCCTTGCTCATGCTAAGATACGTACCTTCTCAGGCCGACTCCCATGGCCCAACAGTGAAGTCGACTATGAGATATGGCGTACCCAAGTCGATCTTCTACTCGGTGACCCTTTTCTGACTGATGCCCTCAAAGTGAGGAAGATACTTGAGAGCTTACTTAGCCCTGCATCTGAAATTGTAAAGCCTCTGGGGGTCACTGCGACACCAAGCACTTATGTCACTCAGCTTGATTCAGCCTTTGGAGTTGTTGAGGACGGTGAAGAGCTTTACACTGCCTTTCTTGGCTCGAATCAAAACAGCGGAGAAAACCCATCTGCCTTCTTGAACCGTCTTCACAGCCTTCTCACACGAGTCATTTCTAGAGGGGGAGCCCCTCCTACAAATGTAAATGCTTTTTTTTTTTTTTTTTTTTTTTTTTTTTAATATCTGAAAGATTTTTATTATTGCATTTGGCATTTGTTTTCAACAACTTATATATATCAGCATTTGTCCGTTTTTAACAAGTTTTATTTTAAAAGTAAGAAATAAAAACAATAACTTACCTTAACAAAAAAGAAGACTCTCATATGCAAAAGTGAGTAAAATCTAGAAAAAAAAAAAACCGTCAGAGCAACTGTGTAAAATAAGTAACCAAAACCTCACATGATAACAAAGTTTTCAAAATGTAGTAAGACAAACTGTCAGAAGATCAGAGTAAAATCAACAACAAACAAAAATGTTTTTCTTATCTTTTCCTCTGACTCTTTGTATGGCTTTTTGTCTTTTGCTGGTATCTTTAGGTGCCTCTTTAGTCTTGTGACTTCTGAGCATCTTTGGACTTAACAGCTGTCTTGCAGTCAGGCTCTTTGGTCTTTTTCTTTCTTGCTTGTTGCCCTTTTGCCTTGTTTCTTTGCTTTCATCACACTTCGCCAAAGAGCTTTTCGTCATTAGAGACCTTTTCCTCTTTTTTGGGTGTGCCACTGGAGACTCATAGCTAGTCCCAGGGCCATCTTCTTTTACTCTAACTGTGTCTTTGTTTTCAGTTGTTCCTTCTTCTCTCAAATCATTTTTTTTCTTTAACCATGGTCTCCATCTGTGGTCCCTGTTCCTTTATGTCTTTGTCCTCTGTGCTCAGTACTTTGTCTTTGTCTGTAGTTTCTATCATGTGAGTGAAGTTGGCCCCCCCACCTTCTTCAAATCCAACAAAAGTGGTATCAAACGTTTGTGCTGCAAAAAATTTCGTTTGTGCTGCTATCATTTTAAAGATATTAATAAAAATTTCCATAGGTCATCAGAGGTCAACCAGCCCCCCCACATTACCCAAATCAAACAAAATTGATGTCAAACGTTTGTGCTACGTTTGTGCTGGTTTGTGCTGCAAAAACTTTCGTTTGTACTGCTATCATTTTAAAGATATTCAAGAAAATTTCTAGAGGTCATCAGAGGTCAACCAGCCCCCCTACATTAATGGAATCAAACAAAACTGGTGTCAAACGTTTGTGCTACGTTTGTGCTGGTTTGAAATTGTCGTTTATGCCGCTTTCATTTTAAAGATATTACCAAAAGTTTCTAAAGCTGAACCAGCCACTTTCTTTACTGTAAAGAAATTGAGAGATATTAACCAGCATTGGATATTTTTTTCTTATGATCACACTCTTAAGTGAGTGAGTCTATGAGTCTGTGGTGGCCAGTGCGATCCTCTATGCTGTTGCATGCTGGGGGAGCAGGCTGAGGGTCGCAGATGCCAACAGACTTAATAAACTGATCCGTAAGGCCAGCAATGTTGTGGGGATGGAGCTGGACTCCCTCAAGGTGGTGTTGGAGAGGCGGATGCTGTCCAAGATAAAGACAATGTTGGATAACACCTCCCACCCACTCCATGACATGTTGGTCAGTCACAGGAGCTCGTTCAGTGAGAGACTGAGATTACCGAAAAGCACCACTGAACGACACAGGAAATCATTCCTGCCTGTGGCCATCTCCCTGTACAACGCATCCACTTAACACACTGTTTGCTGCTACAACTACACATGTTTCTTTTCCAAATATTTATTTATAAGTGACTTATGTATGTATGTATGTATGTATGTATATATATGTATATATTGTACTATTCTTAGTTAGTGTATTGTCTGTCTTGTCTTAATGTTGGTTTAAAATGGAGCACTGTAACAAAAAATAATTTCCCCCAGGGATCAATAAAGTATTCTGATTCTGATTCTGATTCTAAACCTAGTAATCAAACTGCTATAACTTATTTATAAACTATGTTAAATATAGCATTTAAAATAATTAATGCATTCGGTTGGAGAAAAAACTTTATTTGCTGGTAACAAAATGCTTTTTGTTACCAGCAAATACACAATATGTTACGTTCTGGTCCCGGCAAGTAAATACGTAACAAATAGTTTGCCCCACTCACTTCCCACCCACGCACAAACCCCAACAACGACACCTTTTTCAAGTATTTAAGCAGCCATTTATTTTCATCGGCAGTGAGCAATGCCAAAACCATAAACAAAACTCCCTATAAAGCAATCCCTACTCCTCCCTACACCAAAATAAAAAGAAGCCAAAACAAAAGACAAGTCACTTACCTAACTATCTAACGAAAAACAGGAGAAAACTTGTTCAACAAAAGAAAACGGCTTCTCACGCCTACTAGGCTGCGGCAGTGAAAGTTATACAGCAAAGGAACAAAAAGTGACCGCCACTTGTTAACTTATTTACAATTATTTACATGGCAAGGCTAGAGGTACACGTGAATACTCCAGCCTGCACTACAATGACACAACACACAACTCCGTGACCGAGTCAACGGGGTTCCAAAAAGCAAATACACAATTGCCATCATTCCTTTGTGTAGAGCACAGCGTGCGGACATACGCTGGTGTTTTCAGATGCTATGGTTACATCCTTTCTTAGGTCATCATACATCTCCCAGATGTACGGGTTCCTGTTACAGAATGTCATATAATGCCCGAGTGTTTCTGGTGTTGGGCCCTCCTGAAATGTAATGACTGCTTTCAGTGTGAATTTCTCTCCTTGAAGTAGCAGAGTGGATGGGAATTCAGTAAGCAAAAACCTTTTTGGACTGTGAAAACTGTGCTCCAGAGTTTCTGTAGAGCATTTTCCAAGGTCTGTGTCATACAAGCTCTCTCAGGGTGAAACTGTGACAAACAGTCCCTGTGCAAAGTTGCTTTCCTGATGAATCTGTTTTAAATGCTGTTGGAGATGCATCAGGACTTTCGATTGGTCTTAGGCATGGCGATGCTGGAAGGTTGAGCCCTTGTTCAACAGCAGACTGAAGGTGAGCTATGCCAGAAGCTGAGAGGACTGACAGATCAATGGAAACAAAAGGTATTTGCCTTGTGTTCGTTGTGTAAAGTTTGCAGTACTGGGAGGAACACTGTCTTGTGAAGTGAACACTTGGATTTTCCATCATTGTTTTTTGAATTACTGTGGACACATGGCACTGTGCATCAACACGATGAACACCAGTCTTCAACTGAACAGGGCAGAATATTGAGCTCAGCACCTCTGCCCTCAATGAATAGGCATGTTGAGTGACACCCTTTGAAGCAAGGGATTTCACAAGCTGGAATACTTTGTTCTCCTCTGAACTATTCAACATGTTTTGAGCAGTAAGACTGTCACAGAAAGCGCAGCACAGACTTTGACAGAAGGCATCAA
Organism: Astatotilapia calliptera; assembly: GCF_964374335.1. Taxonomy (NCBI): domain Eukaryota; kingdom Metazoa; phylum Chordata; class Actinopteri; order Cichliformes; family Cichlidae; genus Astatotilapia; species Astatotilapia calliptera. The sequence goes on along the minus strand of NC_137424.1, from coordinate 77,385,116 downwards.
AGGCACAGGTGTTCATGACACAGTATTGTCCTTTGCCAAGTTTTACTGGTTGTTGATTATTTCCATTTTTTAACAGCCCTAGCTTTACTTTTTTCTTTTTCACAGCTGGATCTGAGTGGAGCCATTCAGGACAAGGGGAGCGGTATGAGGTCAATTTCCTCTTCTTTGGTGGAACTGCAAGGCCTCTCCAGTTTCCCAAAGCTGCTGTTTCTTCAATGTCCATGTCTGTGTCAATTTCGGGCTCCTGAGAGGGGTTATCATCCACTTCCTGCTCCACAAAGGCTTTGTGTGGATCCTGACGCTTCACTGTACCATCCTGTCTGGCAACCTCTGCTTCTTTTCGTATTTGTTTTGCAGAACAGATCCGCATGTTCCCTTCAATAAAACCAAGATGACGTGCAATGAATTTATCTATCCTTATAGGGAGATTTTCATGCTTGAACAGACCATGTTTAATGTTCTTGAACTCTGCTTCAACATTAGCTGAAGTTGCAGTGAGCTTTTCGCTCTGAAATAGGGGAACCATTACTCCAGTCCAGAGTGGTAGGTATCCTCCCAATCTAATTAGGTGTGGGACGAGCTCAGGTAGATAGTGCATATTGTCTTGATCACCATGATCTTCAGCATGGCACCTGCTCCCCTCACAAATATCTGCCACCCACTGCCTTAAGTCAGTGTTTATTTCTGTGCATGGATCCAATCTAATGTCTTCTTCTTCCTTGTCATCAGAAACAGACATAGTCTCATCTGCAATCTTTCTTTTCAGATTTGATTTGGACACTTCTGACATAATGGGGTTTCCAAAACTGTCACAGCCTTCTGTCTCACTTAATGCCACAATAGCAATGCTGCGTATTAGGACCTTTGCTTCTTCCAAGGATTGGGACTTGACAAGTTGTGCCATTGATCGCACGTAGAAATCCCTCACCCGATGAGGCTTTTTTCTCAAACAGTCCCACTGGCAAATCATTTTGATTAAGTGTGCCACATCCACTCTGATGAAACATGGTGGTAGTTTGTAGGATTTTTTCCGAAGCAAGACACCAAAGCATTCATTAATGTAACTCTTCAAATCTGAATGATGTGTTAAAGCCTTAACTAAAGCACCAAGTAAAGCTAAGGAGAAATCACAGATGGCCTCCTTTGGGATTGGTGCTCCAGCACGAATCCATTCCGATAACCATCTTGTGATTGCCTGGACATCATGTCTCTCTGACAACATTTGCACCACTGGAACGTGAAAGTTGTCCCTTCCTGTTAACACACCTTGATACAGGAAGATATTTCCAGACAAAACATTAGGCCTGAGAAGCTTTTTTACAACTGAGCCAGTCGCATCAAGGGCGACTATGGGGTGCTTTTCAGTCTTGTACATCAGCATTTGAGTGTGACTCCAGTAGTGACAGAAGAACTTGTCTAATCCAATGTCCCAAATGCTTCCACTGTGAGGGGAACTGTATTTTAATGAGTGGAGAGACAGTATTGGGTTTTTATGAGCAACTTCTAGTTGATTTTGTTCGTGTTTGGCTTTGCGCAGAGTTGTCAAATTTGGTAGATGGCTTGGCTCTGGATCACCAAAGTCCATCAGCTTTGCTGCCTCTGATGCTCTCCACACATGGGGCTGCAGTCTGCCTTCACAAAGTTCTTTTGTTACTTGTGCCCTCAGACTTTCGGACATGGCTCTCTTAGAAAAGCCAGTGTGCATGGATTCATCCGTGTTTGCCATTACACATTTCAGCACCATTGAGCAGTGATTTTCAGGTTCCTTATCACATGTAATGTACAGCTGGCCACTACACTCTTTGCAAAAGCCTCTGATTTTAATAAAACAAGATACAGTTCTGGGGTACACCTTGGCTCGTTTAAAAGTAATGGTGCATGTACTTTTAACCTCTTTCCAGATTCCCTGGTTTACAACATGAGTCCATGTACCTGGCTTCAAAATTGTGTATTCCCTTTTCTTGAAAGTATTCTTTTTGTATGTGACTTTATGTGGAATCATATGTATCCACTGTTCAAATGGGAGCTCCACATTGAAAGTCTTGCAGTCTTTGTTTTGAAAAGGAGAGCTGCTTTGTTCAAAATCATTATCATTGTCACTGCTGTCTGTGTCAGTCAGTTTCTCTTCGTCACTGTAATCCAGAGCAGCCCATACATTGTGTCTGTTTAATTTAACAAAAGTGTAAAGAGCTTTTGGTGTCATCTTTTCACCAAGTTGTTTGCATAGATTTTGCCATATGTCATCACTTGGAGTTGAAACTTTTCCATTTTTTATGACTGCTTCTTTAGAAGCACGAAGGACTTCAAATACTGCAATTTTGTCCACCACTGATTTCTTTGGCATCTGTCAAGCAAAAATTAAAAATGTGATATATTACTGCTATAATTTGGTTATAACTTTAATTCTACATCTTTAAGTGGACATAAAAGTACTTACTTTGATACACTGTTTTGACGTAGTAAATTGAAGTGTTGATGATTGCTGTTGCTCATGGGATCTATCTTAAAAATGCAAATAACATAGCTAGCACATGTTTTCTTCAACTGTTGTTTTTTTCTCTCAGAAGAAGGTGTATGATAGCACCCCCTGGTGATCACAAACCAAACACAGGTCGCTATGTTTGTTTGTTTTTTGGCAGAGTTTATCAGTTTATCCTTAACACAATCTAGTTCAAAATTCATTTGATCGGTACAAAAATTAATTTAGTCAATGTTCAAAGCTCATCATTAAAATACTTGTAGATAAATCCAGGCTCTGTTGAGATAAATCTGTGTCTGTGTCAAGTTTGACTCTTGCAAAAAATATAGGTCGGCCCTTTCAGGTAACATTGACAGTTACCTAAAATTCACAGTTCTGCAGGGTGTTTGGAGCCTTTAAGCTCAGATTTGCTGAATCACTGAGGTGCACTCCTGTGTATGTTAATTTTATACAACTTGCTCATGACAGCCCACATACAAATGACAGCACTTTTGTTAATATTAGCATTTGACTTAAAAGCTACAGTTCACATATTATTAGGTTAATGTTTTAACAACCATTAGCATTTTAGCATATACCCTGCTGGTAGCACACTAGATGGAGTAAGGTAATGTTAAGAAACATGGTAGTCAGTGATCCACAACCAGGTTATTGGCTCAAAACACCTTATCTAATTATAAACTGATACGCACCTACTGGCATGCCCCTTTAAATTTCTTCATAAATGTTATTTAATGTTATTATTACGGCAGCACGGTGGTTAGTACTGTTGCCGCACAGCAAGAAGGTCCTGAGTTCAATTCCACCATCACACCAGGGTCTTTCTGTGTGGAGTTTGCAGGTTCTCTCCCCGTGTTTGCGTGGGTTCTCTCCGGGCTCTCTCCAAAGACATGCAGCTTGTGGTGATAGGTTAATTGGTTAATCCGAAAATTTTTGCAGCACAAACCATCAAAAAAGTAGCACAAATGTTTGACATCAATTTTGTTTGATTTGGGTAATGTGGGGGGCTGGTTGACCTTTTAACCTTTACATTTTCATTAATATCTTTAAAACAGAAGCAGCACAAACGAAAATTTTAGCAGCACAAACATAGCACAGTTGATTGACACCAGTTTTGTTTGATTTAATTAATGTGGGGGGGGGGGCTGGTTGACCTCTGATGACCTATGGAAATTTTTATTAATATCTTTAAAATGATAGCAGCACAAACGAAAATTTTAGCAGCACAAACGTAGCACAAACGTTTGACATCAATTTTGTTGGATTTGGGTAATGTGGGGGGGCTGGTTGACCTTTTGACCTTTACATTTTCATTAATATCTTTAAAACAGAAGCAGCACAAACGAAAATTTTAGCAGCACAAACCAGCACAAACGTAGCACAGTTGATTGGCACCCATTTTGTTTGATTTGGGTAATGTGGGGGGGCTGGTTGACCTCTGATGACCTCTAGAAATTTTTATTAATATCTTTAAAATGATAGCAGCACAAACGAAAATTTTAGCAGCACAAACCAGCACAAACGTAGCACAAACGTTTGACATCAATTTTGTTTGATTTGGGTAATGTGGGGGGGCTGGTTGACCTCTGATGTACTAAACTGGTTCAAAACATACTTAGAAAACAGGAAATACTTTGTATCAATAGGTAACTTCACATCCGAGCAGACAAGTATCACATGTGGAGTTCCCCAAGGTTCCATCTTGGGACCTCCTCTGTTTAACATTTACATGCTCCCACTGGCACAGATTATAAAGAACAACAAAATAAACTACCACAGCTATGCAGATGACACACAAATATATATCACAATGTCACCAGGAGACCAAGGCCCTGTACAGGCTCTTGGTAAATGCATTGAGGAAATTAATGACTGGTTGTGCCACAATTTTCTCCAACTAAACAAAAACAAAACTGAAGTAATAGTCTTTGGCGCCAAAGAAAAACGATTACAGGTCACCAGAGAACTTCAATCTATACATCTAAAAACCACAAACCAGGCGAGAAATTTGGGTGTAGTGATGGATGCAGACCTAAACTTAGAGAAACACATTAAGACAATAACAAAATCAGCTTACTATCACCTCAAGAATATTTCTAGGAAAAAAGATCTGATGTCTCAACAGGACCTGGAAAAACTAGTCCATGCATTCATCTTTAGTAGGCTTGATTACTGTAGCATCTTTACAGGTCTACCTAAAAAATCAGTCAGACATCTACAGCTCATTCAGAACTCTGCTGCTCGAGTCCTCACTAAGACCAAAAAAGTGGACCACATCAGTCCAGCTCTCAGGTCTTTACACTGGCTGCCTGTCCGTCAGAGGATAGACTTTAAAGTTCTGATGCTGGCCTATAAAGCTCTGAATGGTTTAGGACCAAAATACATCAGTGACCTCCTGACCCAGTATGAACCTTCCAGATCCCTCAGGTCATCTGGATCCGGTCTTTTATCAGTTCCTAGAATCAGAACCAGACACGGAGAAGCTGCATTCAGCTTTTATGCTCCTTATATCTGGAACAAACTCCCAGAAAGCCTCAGATCAGCTGAAACACTCAGTTTATTTAAATCCAGGTTGAAGACTCACCTATTCTCAGCTGCATTTGAATAAAGCACCAAATCCACACTTTTAAGCTTAAATTTCAAAACTTACATTAACTACTGATTTTATCTACTGTTCTGATTTTATCTGTTTTGATTTTATCTGTTTTGATTTTATATACTGTTTTGTTTGTTTGTTTGTTTGTTTGTTTGTTAAGTGGGTTAGAGCTCTGGGTAGCTCCCCAGCTGGGTCTAGACTTGGTCTAGAGAGTATTTTAAATTCAGGGAATTTAAAATAGAAAGTAGCTCGTCCACAGAAGGACTGGTAGCTCCCCTTACGATAAGGGTTCAGATCGCGCGAACAGGTGTGGGATTAGAGCTCTGGGTAGCTCCCCAACTGGGTCTAGACTTGGTCTAGAGAGTATTTTAAATTCAGGGAATTTCAAATAGAAAGTAGCTCGTCCACAGAAGGACTGGTAGCTCCCCTTACGATAAGGGTTCAGATCGCGCGAACAGGTGTGAAATGTGTGTGTTTAGTTAGTTTGTTTGTTTGCTTGTTTTAATCAATTTTAAATCATGATTTTTATTTGTTTTTGTTTCTAATGTCTCTGTAAAGCACTTTGAATCACCTTGTTGTTGAAATGTGCTATACAAATAAATTTGCCTTGCCTTGCCTTGCCTTGATGACCTCTAGAAATTTTTATTAATATCTTTAAAATGATAGTAGCACAAACGACAATTTTTGCAGCACAAACCAGCACAAACGTAGCACAAACGTTTGATACCACTTTTGTTGGATTTGAAGAAGGTGGGGGGGGGCAACTTCACTCACATGTTTCTATCTGTGTTCTCATTCCTTCCTCTGTTGTTCCTTCTGATCTCAAATCATTTTTTTCTTTGACTGCTTCTTAAGCACTTAATTAGAGGTTGCTGGGACCAAAGCTTGATAATAAGTCTCCAGCTTGAAGCAAAAAAGAGCTTTCCACCCTCATTTTCGGAGCTTCTCCTCATGTTAAGGACTGAGGAAGAGCGTCGTTTCGCCAAGTTGGACCGCATGAAGAAACATTTGGGTGCAACAAAAGCTGCTGCACATGCACACTCAGTTTTTAGTATGCCCACCTTTGGCCAAGCGCCACTTGCGACTCCTACTCCAACCGACAGTGAAGCTGTGAAACTCGAACAAAAAGTCAATGAACTCACAAAGCAAGTTGAACAGTTAACTTTAACTCAAAGGCCAAGGAGCACCACCCCAAGTACTGAACCTCTTGTAAGCACTAAATCCAAATCTGTGAACCCAAAACCGAATGAAACTGCCAAGTTTGAAAGTCAAATAGCTGAGTTGACCAAACAAGTCCAAATGCTTGTCCAAAGCCAAAGACATTCAACCAAACCTGAGATATATGAGCCCAAAAATTCTCTAGCTGTCAACACCAGAAACTCACAGACATTTGCTAAAGTCCCTGGCACACCTAGGGCATGGTTTTGCTTTAAGTGTGGGGAAGACAATCATATCGCAGTAAGCTGCACAAATGATGCTAATCCCACACTTGTCCGAGAAAAGCATGCAGAGTTGAGGAAGAAACAGGCTGATTTTGCTGCACGACAGGCCACAGCCCCGTTTGCTTTAAACTAGTGGCAGCTCCTGTTGTGGGACACCCAGGAGCTGAAACCCTTGATTTCCCCAGTCCCGAAACATTAGCTTGTGGTCCTGAAGTGCAAATCACTGAACCCATTCATCCCATAGACAGCCTAGATCCTAACTTCTTCTTCCCTCAAGGTCTCATAGGCCCACGCTGTGCAGACTCAGTACTTGCTGACGGGGTACCCTGTGAATCCATAATGGACTCAGGCTCACAGGTTACAACCATTTCTGAGTCTTTTCACAAGATGCACCTTTCCCACCTTCCCATCCAGCCAATACATGCTCTTCTTGAAATTGAAGGAGCAGGAGGGCAAAACGTGCCATACTTGGGTTACGTTCAGACTTGCATTACATTTCCCGAAAACATTGCAGGCAAAGAACAACAATTAGCTGTCTTGGCCCTTGTTGTTCCTGAGTGTCACTTTAACAGTAGAATTCCGCTGTTGATAGGGACAAATGTGCTTTTACGGGTTTATGGACAGTTAGTACATCAAGATGGTCCCAAGTTCATTCGTAAGCTACACTCTAAGCAGTTTGCAACGATCCTTCAACATGTTGCCCAAGTACAAAGAAATGATACTCATTCCTGCCCTGTCATGTTGCATAGCAAAGGGGCAGTGACAATCCCTGCAAGACACAAACAATGCCTAATGGGAAATGTGAGGTTAAGAAAGAACAACCGGAACACAAGTTTTGTCCTTGAGCCGCATGAGCAATACAAGTTACCAGGTGGATTGCTTCTTGAATCGGCTTTAGTAGACATTCCTTTTAATTCCAGCAGTAAAGTACCTGTCATTGTACACAATGTTAGTGAACATGCTGTTACGTTGCAGTCAAATAGCATTGTCGCTCAAGCTTGTGCAGCTCAACACGTTTCCCCACTAGCATCGAGTCAAACTCGGAATCCTCCAAGTCAAAATGAACCAGACAGCGACAACCTCACATTCAACCTTGATGATTCTCCCATCCCAGAGCAATGGAAAGAGCGAATTCTGGGAAAACTGAGATCCATCCCTGAAGTTTTTGCTCTCGATGACATGTCCCATGGCCACACCACAGCTGTGAAGCACCAAATCAAATTGAACAATGAAACACCTTTCAAAGAGCGGCCGAGGCCCATACACCCAAGTGACAGAGAAGCTGTCAAACAACATCTAAGAGAATTACTGGATGCAGGCATCATTCGAGAGTCACAAAGTCCTTTCGCCTCACCAATTGTATTGGTAAGGAAAAAGAATGGCTCGATAAGGCTTTGCATAGATTACCGTAAACTAAATCTAAGAACTATTCAAGATGCATATGCCCTGCCAAATATTGAGGAGACATTCACAGCTCTGAGTGGAGCTAAATGGTTTTCGGTCATGGACCTTAAGTCCGGTTACTATCAGGTGGAGGTAGCCGAGGAGGACAAGCCTAAGACAGCCTTTATGTGTCCTCTTGGCTTCTATGAATTTAATAGGATGCCACAGGGTGTTACAAATGCCCCAAGCACCTTCCAACGCCTGATGGAGAAGTGTGTGGGTGATCTCCACCTCACCGAAGTGCTTGTCTTTTTAGACGACCTGATTGTGTTCTCAGACACATTAGAAGAGCACGAATCCAGGCTAACGAAAGTTCTTACTCGCTTGAGAGACTACGGTCTTAAATTATCCCCAGAAAAATGCCACTTCTTCAAAACATCTGTGAAGTATTTAGGGCATGTTGTGGATGCTCACGGAGTCCACACCGATCCTGAAAAGATCTCTGCTCTGAAATGTTGGCCGCGCCCATCCAATTTCAAAGAGCTTAAATGTTTTTTAGGCTTCGCTGGATACTATAGGCGTTTCGTTGAAGGGTACTCCAAGATAGCCAAACCGTTGAATCGTCTCACTGCCGGTTACCGGCCACCGAAGAAGAGAGGCAAGATTTACAAAAGAGAACCGCCCAGACTTTCTTACAGTCCCACTCAGCCTCTCGGGGAACAATGGACTCATGAGTGTGAAACCTCCTTCCGAACAATAATCGAAAAGCTGACTTCTGCACCAATTCTTGCTTTTGCCAACCCTCAACTCCCCTATGTATTGCACATGGATGCTTGTCGGGATGGGTTGGGAGCTGCGCTCTATCAGGAGCAAGAGGGGAGGCTGAGAGCAGTTGCTTACGCTAGCAGGGGGCTTTCTAAGAGTGAACAGAACTATCCCACACACAAACTTGAATTCTTAGCCCTCAAGTGGGCTGTGTGTGAAAAGTTCAATGACTACCTTTACGGTTCTAGCTTCACAGTCCTGACCGACAATAACCCGCTAACTTATGTTTTGACAACTGCAAAATTAGATGCGGCAGGACACAGGTGGCTGGCTGCCTTGTCTACTTACAATTTCAATATTAAGTACAGGGCAGGTCAAGCAAACAAAGATGCTTATGGGTTGTCACAGCGGCCCCAAGAGCCTCCTCATGAAGATGAGGCATTTGTCAAAGAAAAAGCTCGCATTGATGATATGAAAGAATGTCTCATTAGCATGCCAAACAATCTTGACCATGAAACGTTTTCTGCCTTGTGTCAGCGTCACTCAGTGTCATGCCATTCAGAAACCCTCTCAGTTGTCCAGAGTCTTGCTATTGACCCCAGCTCAGTCACTGAGGCTTATGGAGAAGACATCTTACCCTCAATGACAGATGCTGATTGGTGCGCTGCACAAAAGGATGATCCTTCTCTCGCTCGTGTTATAGCCCTGTTGAGAAGAGGCTTGAAACCCAGCCCCAAAGAAACAAATCTTGAATCGTCAGATGTTAAACTCCTTCTGAAACAATGGAACAAACTCGAGCTCAGTAATGGCGTGCTTTACAGGAAATTCAATGACAGAGATTCCCTTGTGTACCATTTAGTGCTGCCCCAAAAGTACCGCGACAGAGCCCTGAAAGGTGTACACGACGAGGTTGGTCACCTCGGGGTTGAGCGTGCCTTACATCTCGCTCGGCCAAGGTTCTACTGGCCACGAATGGCTCAGTCCATTGAAGAGAAGTGTAAGAAATGCTCACGTTGTCTCATGAGGAAGGCCCTTCCCCAAAAGGCTGCTCCACTACAGAATATCCAGGCAACTTACCCTCTTGAGCTAGTGTGCATTGATTACTTGTGTATTGAGCCCGATAGTCGAGACACCAGAAATGTGTTAGTATTGACGGACCATTTCACAAAATTTGCAGTCGCGGTCCCGACAAAAGATCAAAAGGCTAAGACAATAGCCAGGGCCCTTAGGGATCACCTCATCATCCCCTATGGTATCCCTAGTCGTCTGCTTAGTGACCAAGGCAGAGATTTCGAATTTAAGCTTGTGAAAGAGCTCTGCACATTGATTGGGACAAGCAAAATTCGCACAACGCCCTATCATCCACGAGGAAACCCGGTGGAAAGGTACAATAGGACTGTCTTAGACATGTTAGGCACACTGGAGGACAAAGACAAGTATCATTGGAGAGACTTTGTTAGGCCATTAACACATGCCTACAACTGTACACGAAATGACACAACAGGGTACTGTCCATACGAACTTATGTTCGGCAGACAGCCGAGGTTGCCTATTGATCTTGTCCTTGGTACTCACCCGGGCAAAACCAGCCCAAAGTCTTACTCTGACTATGTTAAAGGTCTTCGCCAAAACCTCCAAGAGAGTTACACCCTTGCCAGCGAACACTCACAAAAGATGGGTGAGAAGAATAAAATGAGGTTTGATAAAAAGATCAAGGCTGCAGAACTGTTTCCAGGTGACAGAGTTTTAGTAAGGAACGTAAATGTTAGAGGGAAGCACAAACTTGCTAACCGTTGGGAACAAAATATTCACATTGTTGTCAAACGGGTCAAAGACAGCCCAGTGTATGTTGTCAGACTGGAAAACTGAGACGGCCCCCAGCGTACATTGCACCGGGATTTGCTTCTCCCTTGCGGGTTCTTACCTGTTGAAGATCAGGTTGGATCGGACTCTCAAAATGTGAATCAAAGGAAAATGAGGACCAGGAGTAAACCAAACTGCACAAAAGGCAACGACAAGGATAATGGAGGAGAGTACAGTGATGAGATGAGTGATGAAGAGGAATTATGTTTTGGCACATGGAATCCACAAATCATCACAAAAGCCCCTTACATTCAAATTGAGTCAGCTCATCCTAAAGCCCAACAGCAATTGGACAGTCATCCCCCTGTATCATCCCCTGACACTGCTGTACCGGAAACGTCCTTACCTGATATTGGAAAACCTACCTTGACACAACCTGAAGTCTCTAACACAAGTCATGTGGACTATGTTCCTTCCGATGCTAGGTCTTCAGACCATGTTGTGATTGACATTCTCGAGCCCAACTTGACACCTACCATGACTGATGCAGATTTCACTCCACCAGAGCCTGCAGTCATTAATGATGATGCTGTTAGTACTGATGCTGGTGCTACAGAACCAGTGAGGTTGAGGCGCTCTGACAGAGAAAGACGCCCACCTCAGAAATTCACTTATGATGAGTTAGGAGAGCCGCTGACCTTGGCTATTAGCTCCTTTTTCCAAACCTTAGGTGTTGCATTCTCCAAAACTGTCGTGTCACCTTTACCAGGCCCCAGTTGGTCAACGATGCATGAAGGGACTCATGCCGTTTAGAGGGGGAGAGTGTAACCCATGGTTATTTTATTGCCAATTGTATTCTGTTTTTATTCTAATTTGAAGTTTTACTGTTTTGTTAAATGCTGAGTTTTCCCATGTACCGTGAATGCATCATAGCGCGTGCGTGGTGACTTTCTTTCATATCTATAAATATAAATATATGTACACTAGTGATTAAATAAGAAAATCTTGAAAAGAAATATGACAGGAGGGCAGATGGGATATTGCACAGGAATACAAAGCAGAAAATTACAGTATTGCACTTTTAAATATAAATATCAATAACAATAAAGTGGAGTGATCGGTGCAGATTATACAGAGTACTTGTGAAGCTGCAGGGTAGCTTCTGAGTGCTGTGTTGTGTGTGTTTAACTGTTGTGGTTGAGGTGTCTTATGGCTTGATGGTAAAAACTGTTCTTTAGTCTTGTAGTCCGAGCAGACAGACTCCTGTAACGTCTGCCAGATGGTAACAAGGAGAACAGCTGATGTGCTGGGTGGCTGTGGTCCTTGATGATGCTGTGTGCTTTACGGAGGCATCGCTGGAAATAAATGTCCTGAATGGCAGGAAGCCTCGTGCCAGTGATGTGCTCTGCTGCCTTCGCCACCCTCTGTAGTGATTTACGGCTGCTGGCAGAGCAGCTTCCGTACCAAACTGTGATGTAGCTCGTCAGCAAGCTCTCAATTGCACACCTGGAAAAATTTGAGGTGATGTTGGCGTTCATGCTAAACTTCCTCAGCCTCCTCAGGAAGTAAAGCCGCTGGCGAGCATTCCTGATAGCAGTGTCTGTGTCAAGGGTCCAGGATACGTCTCGGTGATGTTGACTCCAAGGAATTTGAAGCTGCTGACCCTTTCGACCTTGACACCGTTGATGTGGATGGGCTGGTGTTCTCTGACTGGTCGTTTCCAGTATTCCACTATCATCTCTCTAGTTTTGCTGATGTTGAGAGTCAGGTTATTTTCCAGCCACCACTCGTACAGCGTACATCACCTCCTCTCTATAGGCCGTCTCATCATTGCCTGTGATGAGGCCTATGATGGTTGTGTCATCCGCAAACTTGATGATGATGTTGGACTCTTGTTTAGCAACACAGTCGTGTGTGAACAGGGAATATAGGAGGGGGCTAAGCACACAACCCTGTGGCGTACCTGTGTTTAGGATGAGTGATGAGGTGTGCTTACCAACTCTCACCACCTGGGGCCTGTTTGTGAGGAAGTTTAGAATCCATCTGCAGATCGGTGTTCCCAGCCCAAGGTCGACAAGCTTCATGGAAAGTTTCGAGGGGATGACACCGCACACTGTGCTTTGAGGTAGCAGTCAAGAAAGGTGTAGTTTGTGTCTATGAACTGTGCACACCTGTGTGGATCAGCGTGCTTGTATTCAAAAGGCTTCTCTATGTAGCGTTCTGTTTGAGGAGTGTGTGGGGAGCCATAGCCCCGTCCCCCAGGGCATGAAGCAGGCATGGAGGAGATCCAGGCCCCACAGTGCGAGAGCCCGAGGAGGACCACCGGAGAGGCATCTGTGCCACCCTCCTGGGAAGAGCTGAGGAGAGCCCCAAATGAGGGGTCCCACAGCAGCCATGGAGCAGAGGCCAGAGGGGGTTGCAGTCGTGTGCCCACGGGCTCTGCCGGCAGCCACCTGTGCCAAAGTGAACCGAGCTGCAGGCCCAGAGGCCTGAGGGCCCCCCCACTCCCCGGGCGCCAGGCTTCGCCAAGCAGCCACAGGCAGTTAGCCGGTACATACCTGAGCCCTGGACACCAAGAACCACCAACACACTGACGCCTGAGGGCATCAGCCACCGGCAGGCGGTGTGATGAGGGGAGATAGACTTCCATACTTTGGAGGGCCTGAGATGTTCCCAGAGAGGTGGAGTCTAAGACCTGACCTGACATATGGACACAGACAGACAGGCACACAGAGACACAAATGTGCATTTCCATCCCTGTGCACACATATACAAATACTCAGCATTCACCCAACGCAAATAATAATAATAAACTTTCTTTGTAAAACACACTAAAAAACCCAAGGGTATACCAAGGTGCTTGACAACAGGAAAAAGGAGAAGGGAGCGATAAGAGAAAGCATTTGGCACGTATCAATTATAAAACCATGACAACCATAATACATAGAAGTAGTTAAGAAAGCATAATGGATAAAAATGTATCAACGCACACCAAATATTAGCTAGGTGGAAAAGCAATATTAAATAAATAAGTCTTTATCCGTGATTCAAACAATGGCATAGAGTCAGACGCAACAGGAAGATTGTTCCATAAGACTGGGGCAGCTACAGCAAACACATGGTCGCTCCGAGACTTCAGCCGAGAATGAGGATGCTGCAGAAGAAGTTGAGTAGCAGATCTAAGTGCTCTGACAGGAGTGTGTAATCAAAGACACTCATTGAGGTAGCTCAGCGCCAAATTATTGATAATTTTGTACGTGAAGAGTAGTATTTTAAAATGAATACGGTATTTAACTGGCAGCCAGTGCAAGTCAGCAAGAACAGGAATAATGGAAGAAAATTTCCTGCTACCCGTCAAAAGGTGTGCCACAGCATTCTGGAGAGTCTACAGTCTAAGGAGAAGGGAGGAGAAAAGGCCAATGTAAAGAGAGCTGTAGTAAGAGAGCTGGAAGTCACGAGTGCATGAATACGTTTTTCCAGGTCATTATGCGGAATATGGTGCTTGGCCTTAGAAATGAGGTGCCAGTGATGGGATTTCCAGCTCTTTTTAGAGAACTGGCTCTTTCAGCTCCCAACCGGCTCTTCAGGTTGTTTTGTTGCTGCAATTAATTTATGATTAACAAGAACATAAAATTATGCACAAAAGGAATTACTAATGTAAAAAAAAAGTGGTTTTATTTATATATGTTTATATATAAATATATGTGGTGGCCCCTAGAGACAAAGCACGTACAAACTCCAAAACACATTTCTAGGGTTAACTGAACTTCCAAAACAGAGCTACCTAGATCACTTAAATTACACAATTGAAAGCATATGTGTATTGTTTGTGTAATTTAAGAAAATGTTCATTTACCTGCTACTACCACACACCAAATCTGGTCGTTGGTACTTCCTGGCTTGTGTAGCCACTAGGTAACAAAAGGTCATCACTGCGCCTAGCATCCTGGAGTACTTCTGTTGTGTTTTGTACGTGCTTCGCAGTTTTTACGTGTTTTCGAGTTTTTACGTGTTTTGGAGTTTTTAAGTGCTTCAGGGTTTGTACAGGTTTTGGAGTTTGTACGTGCTTTGTCTCCAAGGCCCATGGTAAATATACTTTTATTTATTCACTCCACATAAAATGTAATAAATAAATCATATAATACAGAAATTAACTATTTCCATTTCCATGGCCCCTCCGAACTCCTCCCACACCCGAGTTTTTGCTTCAACCACTGCCCGAGCTGCATTCCGCTTGGCCTGTCGATACCTGTCGGCTGCCTCCGGAGTCCCACAGGCTAACCAAGCCCGATAGGACTCCTTCTTCAGCCTGGTGGCTCCTTTCACCTCTGGTGTCCACCATTTGGTTCGGGGTGACCACCACGGCAGGCACCGACCACCTTGTGGATGTAGGTCAGTGCAGCAGCTTCGGCAATGGAGGTGCTGAACATGGACCATTCAGACTCAGTGTCCCCAGTCTCCCTCGAAATGCTGCTGAAGGTATGTGGAGGTGTGTGTTGAAGATCTCGCGGACTGGGGCCTCTCCTAGGAACTCCCAGCAAATCCTTACTATAGGTTTAGGTGCGCCAGGTCTGTCCAGTGTCCTCCTCGATCACCTGATCCAACTCCCCACCAGGTGATGATCAGTTGACAGCTCAGGCCCTCTCTTTATTCAATTCAATTCAATTCAATGTTATTTACATAGCCCAAAATCACAACAAAAGTCACCTCAAGGCGCTTTATATTGTACAGTAGATACAGAGAAAAGCCCAACAATCATATGACCCCCCTATGAGCAAGCACTTTGGCGACAGTGGGAAGGAAAAAATCCTTTTAACAGGAAGAAACCTCCGGCAGAACCAGGCTCAGGGAGGGGCGGAGCCATCTGCTGCAACCAGTTGGGGTGAGAGAAGGAAAACAGGATAAAGACATGCTGTGGAAGAGAGACAGAGGTTAAAAACAGATATGAATCAATGCAGAGAGGTCTATTAACACATAGTGAGTGAAGAAGAATCACCCAGTGCATCATGGGAATCCCCGGCAGCCTACGTCTATTGCAGCATAACTAAGGGAGGATTCAGGGTCACCTGGTCCAGCCCTAACTATAAGCTTTAGCAAAAAGGAAAGTTTTAAGCCTAATCTTGAAAGTACAGATAGTGTCTGTCTCCCGAATCCAAACTGGAAGCTGGTTCCACAGAAGAGGGGCCTGAAAACTGAAGGCTCTCCCTCCCAGTCTACTTTTAAATACTCTAGGAACAACAAGTAGGCCTGCAGAGCGAGAGTGAAGTGCTCTAATAGGGTGATATGGTACTACAAGGTCATTAAGATAAGATGGGGCCTGATCATTTAAGACCTTGTATGTGAGGAGCAGGATTTTGAATTCAATTCTGGATTTAACAGGAAGCCTATGGAGGGAAACCACGCATTACCCGAGTGTCCAGAAAATAGAGTGTCCTTATGGGCACTCTTATGTTTGTTTTGGCCAATCTGTGGTTTGTACAGTAGTCCAACAACAAAACACTGCTCGAATTCCGATCTGGAGAGGCAATTCCTCCTAATAATGCCTCTCCAGATCTTACTGTCGTTGCCCACA
Organism: Astatotilapia calliptera; assembly: GCF_964374335.1. Taxonomy (NCBI): domain Eukaryota; kingdom Metazoa; phylum Chordata; class Actinopteri; order Cichliformes; family Cichlidae; genus Astatotilapia; species Astatotilapia calliptera. The sequence goes on along the minus strand of NC_137424.1, from coordinate 77,369,076 downwards.
TGAAGTCTCCCAGTAGGACAAAAGAGTCCCCAGGCAGAGCGCCCTTCAGCACTCCAAGGCAAGGCAAGGCAAGGCAAATTTATTTGTATAGCACAATTCAACAACAAGGTGATTCAAAGTGCTTTACAGAGACATTAGAAACAAAAACAAATAAAAATCATGATTTAAAATTGATTAAAACAAGCAAACAAACAAACTAACTAAACACACACATTCACATTCACACCTGTTCGCGTGATCTGAACCCTTATCGTAAGGGGAGCTACCAGTCCTTCTGTGGACGAGCTACTTTCTATTTTAAATTCCCTGAATTTAAAATACTCTCTAGACCCAGTCTAGACCCAGCTGGGGAGCTACCCAGAGCTCTAACCCACTTAACAAACAAACAAACAAACAAACAAAACAGTATATAAAATCAAAACAGATAAAATCAGAACAGTAGATAAAATCAGTAGTTAATGTAAGTTTTGAAATTTAAGCTTAAAAGTGTGGATTTGGTGCTTTATTCAAATGCAGCTGAGAATAGGTGAGTCTTCAACCTGGATTTAAATAAACTGAGTGTTTCAGCTGATCTGAGGCTTTCTGGGAGTTTGTATTTTTATTTTTATTTAGTATTTATTTATTTATTGTCATTGTCAAGAACAATGAAATTGCGTTTGGGGCTTCCATACAACCCAAAAAAAAGAAGAAAATAATAAATACCCCTTAAAACCCAAGTGTACATATTTAACCCAGTGTGACTCCAATGCAATAAGACAATCCTTAGCAATAATGTTCGTAGAAATTCAGACAAAGACCTGAGAAACATGACAAAATACAACAATGCAACCCATTCAATATTATTGTACTGTGAGATATGATATCAGATATGATAGTTATCTATTTAAGAAAGGGGGGGGGGGGCAGGAGGGGGAAGAGAATAAAGATATGATGCACCAATGCAGACCAGTTCATTGCTATTAAGAAGTTGGATATGGTTATTGTCCGTGAGAGGGGGGCAGAGAGTTCAGGAGCCTCACAGCCTGTGGATACAGGCTGTTGGCCAGTCTGGATGTTCTGGCCTGTATAGACCTGTACCTTCTCCCTGAGGGCAGCAGATGGAAAAGGTGGCGCGCAGGGTGATGTTGGTCCCGCAGGATACTGTGCACCCTCCTCAGACAGCGAGTGGGGAAGATATTACTGATCTCTGGCAGACTTGTTCCAATAATTCTGCCAGCTTCTTTCACCACCCGCTGGAGTGCTTGCTGATCGGCCTTGGTGCAGCTGGGGAACCACACTAGAAATCCATACGTCAGAACGCTGCTGATGGCACAGTTGTAGAAGTTCAACATCAGAGATCTGGGAATGTGTGCGCTCCGCAGTCTCCTCAGGTAGTAGAGGCGCTGTTGGGCCTTCCGTACAACTGAGGTGATATGGTTGCCCCAGGACAGGTCCTCGGTCACAGTTAACCCCAAGAATTTAAAACTGCTCACCCTCTCCACCGCCTCACTGCCAATGAAGAGAGGCAGATGGTTGTTATGGCCCCTCTTCCGGAAATCTACAATGATCTCCTTGGTCTTTTTGGTGTTTAAGACCAAGTTATTGTCGTGGCACCATGACTCTAGTTGTTGCACCTCTGTCCTATAGTTTGTCTCATCATTGTTGGATATAAGTCCGAGCACTGTAGTGTCATCTGCAAACTTAACAATGAGATTGGACGCGCAGGAGGAAATACAGTCATGGGTGAAGAGAGTGTGTAGCAGAGGGCTCAGAACACACCCCTGAGGGGCACCGGTGTTGACCACAAGGGTGGAAGAGGTGTTCTTACCCACTCTGACACTCTGTCTACGGTTAGTGAGGAAGTCCACAATCCAGTTGCACAGAGAGGAGTTAAGTCCCAGTTGGTGGAGTTTGGGACGGAGTTTGTATGGCCGGATGGTATTAAAAGCCGAGCTGTAGTCTACAAAGAGGAGCCGTGCATAGGTGTTCCTGTGTTCCAAGTGCTTCAGTAATGTGTGCAGCACTGTGGCGATCGCATCCTCGGTTGACCGGTTCTCCCTGTATGCAAACTGGTGCGAGTCCAGGGATGGTGGAAAAGCAGCTCTGATGTGTTTAATGACCAGTCTCTCCAGGCATTTGGCGGGAATGGGGGTGAGTGCCACAGGTCTGAAATCGTTCAGACATGTGACATTTGACTGTTTTGGGATGGGAACGATGGTTGCTGCTTTGAAACAGGATGGTACCAGTGAACAGGACAACGAGGTGTTATATATAGAGGTGAAGACGTCCGCCAGGTCCGCAGCACAGTCTTTTAGCACCCGGCCCAGCACTCCATCCGGCCCGGCCGCCTTCCTGGTGTTAATGCTCCGGAACACACGCCTCAGCTCATGAGTGCTCAGGACTGGAGCAGGGTCGGTTGAGGGGAGAGGGGACAGGACAGGGTCGGTGTTCTCCCTGTCAAAACGGGCATAAAAGAGATTTAGATCCTCAGCCAGAGTAGAACTGTCGGCTGAGGGTGATGGTGTTCTTCTTTTGTAGTCCGTGATAGCCCTGATGCCCTCCCAGACCTGCCTTGGGTTTGTGTTGTTCTCAAACCTGGCCTCGATACGCCTCCTGTGCTGCTGCTTGGCAGTCTTGATGCCTCTTCTCAGGTTGGCCCTGGCAGCACTGTATGCCTCCTGGTCCCCGGATTTGAAAGCGTTGTTCCTTGTTCGAATAAGTTGTTGAACTCCGTGTGTCATCCAGGGTGGATTATTAGGGAACACACGGAATCGTTTCCAAGTTGTTACATTGTCCACACAGAAACAGATGTAGTCCAAGACAGTGGAGGTGTAACTGTCCAATGCGACACGATTGTCAGTGTCCTGCACCTTGAATACATCCCAGTCTGTGCAGTGGAAACAGTCCTGAAGCATCGGAATAGCGTCCTGCGGCCATGTTCTCACGGTTTTGGTTGTAATCCCAGTGCTCTTGATCTTTTGTGTGTATATTGGGTGTAGCAGAAGGGAGAGATGGTCTGACAGACCCAGGTGGGGATAAGCCTGGGCTCTGTACGCATTCGCCATGTTGGTGTACACCTGGTCCAACGTTCCATCTCCTCTGGTAGCACACTTCACATTACGGTGGAAATTGTGAAGTACAGATTTCAGGTCCGCGTGGTTAAAATCCCCAGCCGCAATAAAGACACTGTCCGGGTGTGCTACCAGGCTGTTATTGATGCTGCTGCTCAATTGTGCTAACGCTAGCTTAGCATTAGCATCTGGTGGAATGTAAACAGCGCAGATGTAAATGGCAGAAAATTCCCGAGGGAGATAGAATGGACGGCACTTTAACACCAACAGTTCTACCTCTGTACTGCACAGTTTTTCCGTTACCGTGACGTTCGTGCACCAAAGGTTGTTAATATAGATGCACAGCCCCCCGCCAGTCTTCTTACCCGAGTCCGCAGACCTGTCGGCTCGATAGGCGGTGCGGCCTGCTAGATCGATAGCCGCATCGGGAATGGCGCTGTCCAGCCAGGTTTCAGTGAAAATCATGCACGAACAGTTATTAAAAGTCCGTCGCGTGGCGATCTGCAGTCGTATTTCATCCAGTTTGTAACGGATTGAACGGGCGTTGGAGAGGAATATGATCGGGAGTGGTGGTTTAAATGGACTAGTCTTTAGCCGTGCCCACAGGCCTCCCCGCTTGCCTCTCTTCTGCCTCCGCTCGCAACGTCCCTTCCTGCGGCTTGCTGTTGCGGGTAGCCCCGGGGGTTGCTTAACGATCTCCGGGGGGATGAGATACTCGGATGTTAGTTGAAGATCTCCACGGCTTAGTTGTAGTAGATCATCTCTGTTGTATTGAAGTAACCCCAGACTGTGTGAAATAATACACAGTACCACCAAAAGTGCAAAAGTGTAGGAGCTCCGGGCCGCTGCGTCTGTGCGCGCCGCCATCTTCCAGATATAAGGAGCATAAAAGCTGAATGCAGCTTCTCCGTGTCTGGTTCTGACTCTGGGAACTGATAAAAGACCGGATCCAGATGACCTGAGGGATCTGGAAGGTTCATACTGGGTCAGGAGGTCACTGATGTATTTTGGTCCTAAACCATTCAGAGCTTTATAGGCCAGCATTAGAACTTTAAAGTCTATCCTCTGACGGACAGGCAGCCAGTGTAAAGACCTCAGAGCTGGACTGATGTGGTCCACTTTTTTGGTCTTAGTGAGGACTCGAGCAGCAGAGTTCTGAATGAGCTGTAGATGTCTGACTGATTTTTTAGGTAGACCTGTAAAGATGCTGTTACAGTAATCAAGCCTACTAAAAATGAATGCATGGACTAGTTTTTCCAGGTCCTGTTGAGACATCAGATCTTTTATCCTTGAAATATTCTTGAGGTGATAGTAAGCTGACTTTGTTATTGTCTTAATGTGCTTTTCTAAGTTTAGGTCTGCATCCATCACTACACCCAAATTTCTCGCCTGGTTTGTGGTTTTTAGATGTATAGATTGAAATTCTCTGGTGACCTGTAATCGTTTTTCTTTGGCGCCAAAGACTATTACCTCAGTTTTGTTTTTGTTTAGCTGGAGAAAATTGTGGCACAACCAGTCATTGATTTCCTCAATCCATTTACCAAGAGCCTGTACAGGGCCTTGGTCTCCTGGTGACATTGTGATATATATTTGTGTGTCATCTGCATAGCTATGATAGTTTATTTTGTTGTTCTTTATAATCTGTGCCAGTGGGAGCATGTAAATGTTAAACAGAAGGGGTCCCAAGATGGAACCTTGGGGAACTCCACATGTGATACTTGTCTGCTCGGATGTGAAGTTACCTATTGATACAAAGTATTTCCTGTTTTCTAAGTATGTCTTGAACCAGTTTAGTACAGTTCCTGAAAGACCTGTCCAGTTCTCTAGTCGTTTGAGTAATATGTTGTGGTCAACTGTATCAAATGCTGCATTGAGATCCAGTAAAACTAGGACTGACATTTTTTCACGTTCTGTATTCAGACATATGTCATTAAACACTTTGGTCAGAGCGGTTTCAGTGCTGTGGTTCTGTCTAAAACCTGACTGGAAGGCATCGTAGTAGTTATTCTGTTTTAAGAAGTAACTGAGCTGTTGAGAAACTGCTTTTTCAATGATCTTACTTAAAAATGGGAGATTTGAGATCGGCCTGTAGTTGTTCATTTGTGTCTTGTCAAGATTGTCCTTTTTCAGTATAGGTTTTATTACAGCAGTTTTTAGTGATTCTGGAAACACACCTGATAATAAAGAAAAGTTGACGATCTGTAACAGGTCTGACTCTAAAGTCTTTGAGACCTTTTTGAAAAAACTTGTTGGCAGGACATCTAAACAGCAGGAGCAGGAGTTCAGTTGACCTTAGATGTCCTCCAGGTCTTTGCTGTTAATCGGGTGAAGCTGTTTCATGGTGTTTAAACAGTTTTTTGGTGGACACAGTACATATCCTGGATCTGCTGTTGATGTACCAATTGCTTGTCTAATTTTTTGGATTTTTTCTGTGAAGACTTTGGCAAAGTCATTGCAGGCCATGGTCGAATGAAGTTCAGCTGCCACTGACACAAAAGGGTTTGTTAGCCTGTCAACTGTAGAAAATAAGACCCGAGCATTATGGCTGTTTTTAGTGATGATGTCAGAGAAGTAGGACCTCCTTGCACTCCTCAGTTGTAAATTATAATTGTGAAGTTTCTCTTTATATATGTCATAGTGAACCTGGAGGTTTGTTTTTCTCCATCTGCGCTCAGCTTTCCTACACTCTCTTTTTTCATTTTTTACCAGTGTGGAGTTTCTCCATGGAGACTTTTTCCTTCCAGAGATAACCTTCACCTTAATGGGAGCAATAGTGTCCATTACATTTAACATGTTAGCATTGAAGCTATTGACGAGCTCATTGACTGACCCTCTGGACAGGTCAGGTGTTAATGGGAAGACCTGGTTAAAAATTGCACTACTGTGTTCAATTATACACCGTTTTGTGATCACTGTTGTTGATATATTTGTGTGGACTGAGATTTTACTTTCAAAGAAAACACAGTAATGATCAGACACGCCCACATCAGACACAGTAACCTTTGAAATGCTCAGGCCCTTGGAGATCAGTAGGTCAAGAGTGTGTCCTCTATTATGTGTGGCCTCCAGCTTTCTTGGAGTCCCGCCTAGGGACTCCAAGAAAGCTGGGTACTCTGAAGCACAACTCGGCGCATAAGCGCAGACGACAGTCAGGACCCGCCCGACCAGAAGGAGCAAGCAACAAATCCTCCCCTCCACTGGGAGAAACCCAAATATACAGGCAGCAAGCTGAGGGATACTAGAATACCCACCCCAACTCGTCGCATCTCACCAGGGGCAACTCCAGCCCATGGACAAAATAGCCTCTTGGATCCCTGGGACACACAAACCTCTCCACCACGATATGGTAGCGATTCACAGCAGGAATTTTTAATATTATTTAACGGTAATAAACAACATTTCTGACTGAAATCGTCTATGAATTAGTGAAAGTCAAATTGAGGGAATAAAGACAAGGACTTAAACTCAAAGGTTAAACTCCATCTTGAGCCGTTGTTTGTGTCAGACAGAATTTGATGTTGATGCTGTTACAATAACTGCTAGCACTTCAGTGAGAGGACCCAAAATCTGCAACAAATTAAATCCACCTTAACATCACCTGTATTTGTGTGACAGCACTACACTCCAACTAAAGGGGACCTGACAAATAACCAGAACAGTCTAAAATAAAAACTGCCAAACAGCTAAGTCACACTTTATTGTATGAGATTCAAAAAAGATTTTGTTTCCTGACTTGCAGTGAACATCTGCACTCTGCTGTCATACTCACACATTTATAACAGGAAGTGGAAAGAAGCTCGATCCCTCACGTCACTTACATGCAACAAACCAGGAAACAGGATGTTCTTCTTCATCAGTGCAGAGAGACGCACAGACGATCATACTGAGCTCAGACCAAACTAGCAGCTTCCTCTGAGTGAGTCCAGCTACAGGAGAGAAAAGTGGAAAACTCCAACACTGCTGCTTCAAGCTGCTGACGCTCCACACACTGAATGTGAGTTTGAGCAAAAACACGACTCAAAGTAAGTTTCAGTGAAGGTGGTAGAGGAGGGAGGGGAGCCAGGACTGACTGTACTTCCTCTCTGCTGTTTTCAGCTTCACTCACAGACTCAATGGCTTCCAGATCAGAGGTGGATCTCTGCTGTCCGGTCTGTCAGGAGGTCTTCAGAGATCCTGTTCTTCTGTCATGTAGCCACAGCTTCTGTGAACACTGTTTGAAGAGATGGTGGAGAGAGAGACCAACACACGAGTGTCCAGTTTGTAAGGAAATATCAGTTTATGAACCACCTTTAAACCGAGCTTTAAAGAACCTGTGTGAGTCGTTCTTACAGGAGAGAGATCAGAGAGCTTCAGAGGCTCTCTGCAGTCTGCACTGTGAGAAACTCAGACTCTACTGTCTGGACCATCAGCAGCCAGTGTGTCTCGTCTGCAGAGACTCAGAAAATCACACCAATCACAGATTCAGACCCATCGATGAAGCTGCACAACAACACAAGAAGGAACTTCAGGAAACTCTGGAGCCCTTAAAGAAGAAGTTAAAGGTTTGTGAAGAAGTTCAAGTGAAGTTTGATCAAACAGCAGAACACATTAAGGTCCAGGCCCGACACACAGAGAGGCAGATTAAGGAGCAGTTTAAGAAGCTTCACCAGTTTCTCGCAGAGGAAGAGGAGGCCAGGCTGGCTGCACTGAGGGAGGAAGAGGAGCAGAAGAGTGGGATGATGAAGGAGAAGATGGAGGCTCTGAGCAGAGAGATAGCAGCTCTTTCAGACACAGTCAGAGCCACAGAGGAGGAGCTGAGAGCTGAAGACGTCTCATTCCTGCACAACTACAAGGCTGCAGTGGAAAGAGTCCAGCGCTGCCCCCTGCTGGATGATCCACAGCTGCCCTCAGGAGCTCTGATAGACCAGGCCAAACACCTGGGCAACCTGACCTTCAACATTTGGAACAACATGAAGGATGTGGTCTCCTACACTCCTGTCATTCTGGACCCAAACACTGCTGATCCAAACCTCATCCTGTCTGAAGATCTGACCAGTGTGAGAGAAGGAGAGAAGCAGCAGCTTCCTGATAATCCAGAGAGGTTAAATGGATTAATCTTCTCAGTTCTGGGCTCTGAGGGCTTTAACTCAGGGACTCACAGCTGGGATGTTGATGTTGGAGAGAGTACATGGTGGGGACTCGGTGTGTTAGCAGAGTCTGTGCAGAGGAAGGGAGACATACAGTCTGGATTATGGGTAATAGGGTGCAGTTTAGGTACGTACTACACACACTCGCCATCAGCTCCTCTCACTGATCTCTCAGTAGAGAAGAAGCTCCAGAGGATCAGAGTGAATCTGGACTGGAACAGAGGAAAGCTGTCGTTCTCTGATCCTGATACTAACACACGCATACATTCCTTCACACACACTTTCACTCACAGGATGTTTCCATACATTAACACTGATGATACAGTGAAGGTGTTGCCGTTGAAGGTGTCAGTGTCAGTGCAGCAGATGAGTTGAGGATGATGATGTTTCTAATGTTGTTTCCTGTCAGTGAGTTGAAGCTGTTAAACTGCAGCTGTCCTCCTGCTGCCCCGTTGTTCCAAAGCTCTTTGTTTCTCTTTTAGTTCTCACTGTTTCTTTCTGTTTCTTCTGTCCACCTTCTCACATGGAAAATCATTTCACTGTTTCTCACTGAATGACTCCCCAAACTAGATTTGAAATTCTATCAAGTTTCTAATCATTACAAGTGATTCATGTTTCTATTTGATGTGTAAATGGAGATGATTTAGTTTGCTGGGATATGGACTGACATGTGTTGAATGGGAGGAGCAGTTTGTTGTCTTCTTGTCTGTTTATGACAACAATAAATATGTTGTTGAAACAATGATTCATGTTTAACTCCATATATGAAATGTTTCTGATCTTTGAATTCTGTTGGATTAAAGACTTTCTTCATGACACAAATGAGATTTCAGTGTATTAATAGAACTAAATAAGCTCAGAGTTGAAAGGCTGGAGTATTATGTACGTGCTTCACTGTCAGGATCTTCAGGGGGATTCAAAGGGAAACATCAAACTGCTGTAATGAGATAAACTAGTTGGGCTGAACACACTTATCTGTAGTTTGTCTCCATCCAGGATCATCAGAATATAATGAACATGTGTGAAGAGCCACAAAATGCTGCTGCCCTCTCAGCATGATGAGCTCCAGCCTTTGTTAGCAGGACAACAGGAAACATGAGACAACTTTCAGAGACAGTAACCAACTGTGGCCACAAGATGGCAGCAGCTGATCTGAGATCCTTTATTGGACAGAATGACTCTGCTCTGTGACATCATCAGAGAGACGGCCTTCACTTTTATATATCTGAAGTCATGTCTGCACTGCCTGCCTTGTTTGTCCTGAGCTCCTATATGTGAATGTAAGGAGAGAGAGCAACAGCACAGTGGATCAAAGCTACAGATGATGATCACACACACACCTCAAAGTGTCACGATCTTGGGTCTTATGACCCAGCGTTTTGAGTTTTAGTTTATTTTGATGTTTATAGTAAATGGTAAATGGCCTGTATTTGTATAGCGCTTTACTAGTCCCTAAGGACCCCAAAGCGCTTTACATATCCAGTCATCCACCCATTCACACACTGGTGATGGCAAGCTACATTGTAGCCACAGCCACCCTGGGGCACACTGACAGAGGCGAGGCTGCCGGACACTGGCGCCACCGGGCCCTCTGACCACCACCAGTAGGCAACGGGTGAAGTGTCTTGCCCAAGGACACAACGACTGAGACTATCCAAGCCGAGGCTCGAACCGGCAACCTTCCGATTACAAGGCGAACTCCCAACTCTTGAGCCACGATCGCCCACATAGTGTATGGTTAAGCTCATTAGGTTTTCTTTGTTCATTTGCTTATTAGTCTGCCCTTGTCTTTTCAACCCCTCTGTTAAGTCTCTCTTGCCCTTCATGTGTTTCATGCCTGGATGTCTTTTGTTAAGTTCATGTGTCAGGTTTGCGTTTCAATATGTGTCCTGTTTTATCTTGAAAATCTGGGAAAGTCTATGCCAGCACCCTGGCATAGACTTTCCCAGGGAGGCTGAGGAGTGTGCCCCTGATCTCCATGCAACATTGTAGAGGCGTGTCAACCAGGATAGCCCTACAACGTCCAGAGCCTTCAGGAACTCGGGGCGGACCTCATCAACACCAGGGGCTCTGCCACCAAGGAGTTGTTTAACTGCCTCAGTGACCTCGCCCCCTAGAAATTGGCAGATCATTCCACTCATCCCCAGACTCTGCTTCCTCCTCGGAAGACGTTTCAGTGGGATTCAGGAGGTCCTTGAAGTATTCCTTCCACCGCCTGACAATTTTTCAGTTGACGTCAGCAGCGCTCTGCCAGCACTATACACAGTGTAGGTAGAGCACCGCTTTCCCCTCCTGAGACGCCTGACGGTTTGCCAGAATCTCTTCGAGGCAGTCCGAAAGTCTTTTTCCATGGCCTCTCCATACTCCTCCCACACCCTAGTTTTTGCTTCAGCCACTGCCTCAGCTGCATTCCGCTTGGCCTGTCGATACCTGTCGGCTGCCTCCGGAGTCCCACAGGCTAACCAAGCCCGATAGGACTCCTTCTTCAGCCTGGTGGCTCCTTTCACCTCTGGTGTCCACCATTTGGTTCGGGGTTACCACCACGGCAGGCACCAGCCACCTTGCGGCCGCAGCTCAATGCAGCAGCTTCAGCAATGGAGATACTGAACATAGTCCTTTCGGACTCAGTGTCCCCAGTCTCCCTGGGAATGCTGTTGAAGCTCTGCCGGAGGTGTGCGTTGAAGATCTCGTGGAATGGGGCCTCTGCTAGACGTTCCCAGCACACCCTCACTACGCGTTTAGGTGCACCGGGTCTGTCCAGCGTCCTGCCCGCCACCTGATCCAACTCACCACCAGGTGGTGATCAGTTGACAGCTCAGCCCCTCTCTTTACCTGAGTGTCCAGAACATATGGTCGCAGGTCTGGTGATACGATTACAAAATCGATCATCGATCTGCGGCCTAGAGTGTCCTGGTGCCACGTGCACTTATGGACACTCTTGTGTTCGAACAGGGTGTTCGTTATGGCCAAACTGTGATTAGCACAGAAGTCCAATAACAAAGCATCGCTCGGGTTCAGATCAGGGAGGCCGCTCCTCCCAATCACGCCCCTCCAGGTCTCGCTGTCGTTACCCACGTGAGCATTGAAGTCTCCCAGCAGGACAACAGAGTCTAAAGGTGGAGCACCTTCCAGCACCCCCCCGGCCCACGGACTCTAAGAAGGCTGGGTACTCTGAACTGCCACTCGGCGCATAAGCGCAGATGACAGTCGGGACCTTTTCCCCGACCCTAAGGCGCAGGGAACAAACCCTCTCATCCACCGGGAAAAACCCCAACATACCGGCAGCAAGCCGAGTGCATATTAAAATACCCACCCCAGCCCGCCGTCTGTCACCAGGGGCAACTCCAGACTGAGACAGAGTCCAGCCCCTCTCCAGGAGACTGGTTCCAGAGCCCAAGCCATGCGTAGAGGTGAGCCCGACTATATCTAGCTGGTACCTCTCAACCTCACACACTAACTCAGGCTCCTTCCCCACCAGAGAGGTGACATTCCATGTCCCTATTGCCAGTCTTGGCAGCCGGGGATCAGTCCGCCAGGGCCTCTGCTCCTGGCCGCCACCCGGCACACAATGCACCCGACCCCTATGGCACTCCTGCGGGTGGTGGGCCTGCGGGAGGATGGGCCCTTGTCTCCTCTTCGGGCTGTGCCCGGCCGGTCCCCATGGACTAAGGCCCGGCCACCAGACGCTCGCCCTCGGGCACCCTCCCCGGGCCTGACTCCAGGGCGGGGCCCCGGTAACCCTATCCCGGGCAGGGTAAACTGTTCCCTCGATGTTCTCTTCATTAGGGTCTTCTGAATCGCTCTTTGTCTGGTCCCTCACCCAGGACCAATTTGCCATGGGAAACCCTAGCAGGGGGCAAAAGCCCCCAGACAACATAGCCCCTGGGATCCCTGGGACACACAAACCCCTCCACCACGATAAGGTAGCGATTCACGGAGACATAAACATAAAATAATTAGAACACCATACATTACAAATTTTCACAATATTACACTACAATTATGCCAAATACCTTGTAGTGTTGGTAAACTAACCAGGCTTTTGCAGATAGCTCGCTGAAGTCCTTAGCGTGATTATTAAAAGTGGGCCTCACAGCCTATATTATCACGCCCAAACCTCGTGATAATAGTGGTGCAACAAAACCTTGTTCTTTGTGACAATGTAACTCATGGTTATTTTATTGCCAATTGTATTCTGTTTTTTATCCTAATTTGAAGTTTTACTGTTTTGTTAAATGCTGAGTTTTCCCATGTACCGTGAATGCACCATAGCGCGTGCGTGGTGACTTTCTTTCACTGCATCCGCCTGCACGGAGCTAGATGCGCAAAGCTGTGTGGATATTCAGTCTTGTAACGTGTTGCGCTACGGAATTAATGTTTCTATGAAGAATATCCCTGTGAGTCTCACAGTTGCAGTTTAAGTTGTGATTCATAGTCTAGTTTCTGGGCATAAAACCAGTCAGGATACAATGCTTGTCGGAAATGTGATATTTGTCTTAGAACCTGCTAACGATTGCTTAGCTGTGTTAGCCTGTGGAAAGTATGCTAGCGTACCCACATGTGCTCCCTGGGCTAATGTGCTTACATGTGAAGTTTTAGCTAACGCACCACGGAGACACTTTTCATGCTTCATGATTTGCATTGAAATGTATTTTTGTTGTTGATAAATTGTTATTGGCCAATAAGAACTGTATAGATGTGTGATGTGTGAGGGGGAAAAAAAAAGGGATAACACTAGAGAAACACGTTTTATTTTACAAGTGAGTGATTGCACTGCACGTTGTGTGCAGGCTGGTTTTTTTTACGTGGTAGGAATCTGCTGCAAGGACCGAGTGGTGCCATCTAAGGACTGGATGCCAGTGGAGGTGCCTAGAAAGGATGTTCTCAATCTGAAGGCCACCTGTTTCCTTGGAGGGTGGTAGGATACAACGATTTGCAATTTTCTTTTTTGGATTAACGTTTTTTCTGAGATCTCAGGACACTTTATGTTGTTACTTTTTTTCTTTTTTTTGGGTCAGATCTGATTCTACTTAACACAAAAAACTGATGCATCAAAAAGCAAAACTGTGACTAAAGACAATTAACACTTACTAAGAACACTGAATACTAAGTGCACTGAACTGAAATGGACAGCCTACCTGATACATTTATGGACACTTTAAGTGATATATTGTACATTGTTGAGATTTACATGGTTGAAATGGTCTAAATGTTTTGTTCATGTCTATGTTTTGGAGCATTTAAATGTTGAATACACTCAAATCACTTTTCTCCCTTTAAGTTGTTGTCAGTGTCTCATTCTGAGTGGAGGGATATTCCTTCTTTAAGTTGAGTTACCACTGCCAGTCTCCTTACGATCCTAACTGAACCCAACGAGAGTAGATTCTCAAATATTGTTTTTTTCTTGACTTTGTATGACAGATTACTGTGGATTTGACTGATTTTGGACTACTCAGTTAAAAAGGGTGACAACTAGATAAACATTTATTATTGTTAAGGTTCAAATATTGAGGAGGGATACAGGAGGAATCCAAATAACAATACTGGTCTGGCCGGTTTAAGTCAAACGATGATTTTTAATGAACACACGTGGGGAGATGTACACTGCAAAACATCAGCTGTAGATCTCCGCCCAAAAATACACCCGCAGTTGTTTTGTATCATCAAGGTATTATTTGTGACGCCCCCTCATGCGTCAAAGCAGATACAATATATGCATAAGTCTCAAAACCACAAATGTTCTATTGACAACTTTTGGCACAGTTTGAAAAGAACATTCTCCTCGCCTACAAGCCAGGTGCTTCCTGTTCATCTTCTGACTCTCGCTTATTGTCTGGAACATCAGCAGCACGTCCTACAACAAACTGTCACGTATGCCAGCACAAAATGCAGCTACAAGCAAAATATGTCTGAACTCTTACCTAGACCTAAGTTCACCTACTCTGCATGTGTGTATGTCACGACCTCAACTGCACTGTCTCACCTCTCAGCAGACAGAGGCCACTCTCATATGGGAAACACACCTGATAATAAATCTAAGTATGTAACTGCTTTAATTAAATGCCACTACTGAAAGCTTAATCAAAAGATATAAATGAATAAAAGATAATAATGAATAACCTGATTATTCAAATAGCATCATCCAAACAGCTCCTCAAAATAAGTTACACTTACTCTCTCTTAGTTTCACTTTCGCAAGCACGCTCTGCAAAAGCATGCGTTTCCTGTCAGCCTGCAACCTAGTCTTTCACACTGACGTCTGGGCCTCTCCCATACAAACCAACATAATCAGCATATAAACATTTAAGATTATAAAAAGCATTTAGGATTATAAATTAAACTCAACAGTTTAAAGTGGTTATAACTGCACCTGCAATAAAGGCTAATTGGGTGCCAATATGTTTAAACATCTGAATGCAATATCTATACTGTAGACTGTATTATTAATGCAATGGTAATGATAATGATTATGAAAAATAGCAGTAAAATATTTCCCTTATCTCTACATTATACACAAGATTAGACACACCTTTACAATATCGTGCACAGAAATGTACAAGCAAAAACATTTTAACTGCTAGAACCAACAATTAACCTTCTTTTTAACCTACATAAGCCTTTTCCGTGACACTTACAAAAACAATATTTCACAGAGCTTCACAAATGAGTGTAAACACCTTAAACAAATTATCCATAATGACTGATAATGCAGGAAATGGCTCTTGAAAATTTCAGAGTTTGGAGTTTCTTTAGTTCATTCCTGGGATTCCGCCTTCCTCAGTTTGTAGTCTGTCAGCTTTAGTCAGACAAGATGGCATCCAGGCAGGTTCAGTTTCAAAATGGTCCTGAATGAAAAAATTCATGGATATTTTTGTGTTTTGTATATATTTATAGATATAAATCTTAAAAGGTTTGACATTCAGGCACACTGGGAAGAAAAAGCTAAATTTTCTGTATCACAATAATTTGGGCCCTGGGCCTGAATTCAACATCAAAGAATTTATTGACAAACAAAATCAATAACATTTAATGGATTCCTTGATGTTCATATAGTCTTTTGTTTCATTATCATTCATGTTTTCGTACACATATTGTATACAAAGACCATTTGTTAAGTTGTTAGAGCTGTGTACATCATGCAATCTTTTGTATAGACAGCATACAAATGCAAAATAGGCATGCTACAATAAAGTGTTACCACAAAGGAAACTGAGGACTCATCACAAGACTTTATTTCATTTTGACATGAACAGTATGAGCATTTTCATTTATTTAATTGTAACATTAAATCTCATATTGTAAAGACTCAACATTGTAATAAGCATTATGTTGTTCATTTAGACTATTTAGGTTTATCCTTTTTTCATGCAAAGTGTAAATCTCAGCTAAAACTATTCTCAGCTAAACAGTCTTTGTCATTGTCAGTGTCACCAGCTGTCTTACTACATAATCAAACATGGATTTTGATTATGTGGGACATTAGGTCCCTGCCTCTGTGGAACAGGCAAACTCTCACTTTGGGACGGGGCCAAAGGACCCTGTGCTCCCACAGTGTTGGTTGGTTCACTAATATCATTGTGTTTCTGTAATCCTTGTTGTATCTGACAGACTGCCTGTGCATTCTTCTGACATCTCAGTAATCCTCTCTCAGTCTCATGAAAGAGAACATCAACATGCAGGATTACATTTGGAAATATCTGAGACCATCCTGTCCCACTTGTTGAGTAGTTTGTCTTTCGGGTATGGTGCATCACAACCAGGATGATGTCTTTATTACCTGCACACAGCAGAAACATCCCTAAATAAATATAATCAAATAAAAAGCCATTGCATTGTTACTGTTTTGGATGGTTAGAGGGCTGAAACCATAAGAAAAGATGTTTCCATGATTATCTTGAAAACTGAATTAAAATATTCATATGTATATTGATAGTGAGTAAAGTAAAAGAGAAACTATAAAACTATAAAAAACTGAACATACTTTATATTATTGTGACCAAGCTTTATGATACCTGGTGCTTTAGCCATGGCTGCCTCCACATCTGACCGAACACGAGAGTTGATTGGGCAGAAAACAATGACAGTGTTGCATTCCTGTAGGTCTATGCTCTCCACCAGTAGCTGTTGAGACAAATTTACTTGGTACAGCACATCTTTGTCTGCCCCGAAGGTCTCAGCTGTACAGTAACTGTAGAACTTTACTGCATCTGCACACATTTTGAAAAGAGGAAAAACTTAACAGAAAAGCTTTAAAACTTTTACTTTGATTGGACGCTCACTCAGACACATGACTAGATGGCAAATTTTGTCTTCTTGATAAGAAACGAGGTTGTATTTACCATGTAATGAAGTAATGCATACTGTGGTACACAATGTGGTGTGATTTGTTAAAAAAGGGGGAATTGGCAAGAGGTTGAAACTCTTCTTTGTCCCTCCCATGGAAAATACTCTGGAAGCACCGTTAATCTACCAATTATTTAATTATTTTGTACAACTTTCAGTGTCATGTAGAGAATATTTATGAAAGTCATCTAAACAAGTTCAGAGGGTAAATGTATAACCACTGCATTTACAAGAATATTTAAATTTATTTATCAAAAAACAAATGAAATCATTTTAGTAGCTGTCTTTTATTAAAGATATAAGAAATCTGATAAATGCTATTTTATCATACCATTTTGGCCTGAAATTGTATAATGAAAAGGTGAAATTTATATAATTCATACAGGTATTTATGCACATACCTGTATGAGGGTGTTTCACGAAATCAACGAAGCATTTGAAGAATTTGTTGATTTTATCATCCTCATGGCGTTTTTGATAGGCCACCAACAATGTTTTAGCAGCTGAAAAGATAAATGAGAGTTTCAGGCTGCTTCACTGTGAATGGTTTTTAGCTGCTTCAGCTGAAAAGTAGAAAAGTATTTAGTTTTCGTTTCCAATTGTTTGTCCAAGGTATACCAGGAGGCATTACTGATGGAGCTTTGGAAAGCGAAGGTTTTCTGTGTCAGAAATTCATTAACAAATTCTTACAGTGTGACAGTTACACGACAAAATGAGCAGATTAATATATGGCATGAAATGATTCAGAACATACTGACCAATAGGGCATGTGGCAGAGAAGAAAACTTTGCATAATTTTATTTAGAAATGGCAATACGGTTTAAGAAGTCGAAGAAGAAATACCCTTTAATTAGTTGGTACATACCCTCCCTGTATTCTTCTGGAAGATTGTTAATGTGTTTGTGCAGCTTCTGGAAGAAATTGCAGACAAATTGATTTATTTACAAATCAAACTACTGTTGATTTGCTGCTTTGACTCACTTAAAGGAATGACAGCTTTATTTTTGTTGTTTTTAATGAAGTGAATACTAATTAAAATCAGAATCAGAATCAGAAAGGGTTTTATTGCCAAATGTTGAGCAGGTTTACAACATTAGGAAATTGCTGCAGTGCTTCAGTGCAAACATACTGTCATAAAAATATAAAAATAAGAATAAGAATTAAAAGTGCTAAGTGGATAGATATATACATGATATATACATGAGTGCAGGTGGTGATCAGTGCCAAACATGGAATGATTCAGTGAACACAGCGTAGGGTCATGTGTTAGTGGCGGGTACAGTCATATGGTTATTGTTCATGTGTCCAACAGCAGAGGGGAAGAAACTGTTCTTATGGCGAGAGGTTCTGGTGCGAATGGACCGGAGCCTCCTGCCTGAGGGGAGCAGGTCAAACAGACTGTGTCCAGGGTGAGAAGGGTCAGCTGAGATCCGAGCTGCACGCCGCAGTGTCCTGGAGGTGTACAGGTCCTGCAGAGATGGGAGTCTGCAGCCAATCACCTTCTCAGCAGAGCGCACAACACGCTGCAGTCTCTGTTTGTCCCTGATAGTGGCTCCAGCGTACCACACGGTGATGGAGGAGGTGAGGATGGACTCGATGATTGCAGTGTAGAACTGCATCATCGTCCGTGTTGGCAGGTTGAATTTCTTCAGCTGCCTCAGGAAGTACATCCTCTGCTGGGCTTTCTTAATGACGGAAGTGATGGTGGGCTCCCACTTCAGGTCCTGGGTGATGGTGGTACCCAAGAAGCGGAATGAGTCCACAGAGGTGATGGGGGTGTCAGTCAGGATGATGGGGGGGGAGTGGGGCTGTGTGCTTCCTGAAGTCAACAATAATCTCCACTGTCTTCTGGGCATTCAGCACCAGGTTGTTGTGGCTGCACCAGGACACCAGACGTTCAGCCTCCCTCCTGTAGGCAGACTCATCCCCGTCCGAGATGAGTCCAATAACGGTGGTGTCATCTGCAAACTTGATTAGCTTGACAGACTGGTGGGTGGAGGTGCAGCAGTTGGTGTACAGGGAGAAGAGCAGAGGAGAAAGAACACAGCCCTGAGGGGAGCCGGTGCTGATGGTCCGGGAGTCCGAGACATTCTTTCCCAGCCTCACATGCTGCTTCCTGTCCGTCAGGAAGTCAGTGATCCACCGGCAGATGGGATCAGGCACATTCATCTGGGAAAGCTTGCCTCGGAGATGGTCTGGAAGGATGGTGTTGAAGGCAGAGCTGAAGTCCACAAACAGGATCCTGGCGTAGGTTCCTGGGGAGTCCAGATGCTGCAGGATGAAATGTAGGGCCATGTTGATGGCGTCGTCTACAGACCTGTTGGCTCTATATGCAAACTGCAGGGGGTCCAGGAGGGGGGCCGTGAGGGTCTTGAGATGGGAGAGAACTAGGCGCTCAAATGACTTCATGACCACAGATGTCAGAGCCACGGGTCTGTAGTCATTTAGTCCAGTGATCCTAGGTTTCTTGGGGACAGGGATTATGGTGGAGGACTTGAAGCAGGCAGGCACATGACATGCCTGCAGTGAGGAGTTGAAGATGCCAGAAAACACTGGGGCCAGCTCGTTTGCACAGTGTCTGAGGGTGGCAGGAGACACACCGTCTGGGCCGGGAGCTTTTCGAGCATTCAGACTCTTAAACTGCTTCCTCACATCTGCTTCATGAATATGAAGAGTTGTGGTGGGAGGAGGTGGTGTGAAATCCTCTTTTGTGTGGGGTGAGGAGGGGGGTGTTGTAGGTGAACAGTTTGAAGGTGGTGATGGCTCTATGGAGGGGGGAGAGGTGGGGGAATGAGTGTCCAAAGTGTCTCTATTGTTGGGGCCGTTGGAGGTGTGAAGGCTGCCTGATGGCTCGTCAAAACGGCAGTAGAAGTCGTTGAGGGTGTTGGCCAAGAGCAAGTCATCAGTGGAGTGGGGGGTTTTAGGCTTGTAGTTGGTGATATTCCTAAAACCTTTCCACACAGAGGCCGAGTCATTCTCTGAGATCTGCTGCTGCATCTTCTCAGAGTGCTGATGTTTAGCAATGTCCACTTCTTTAGTGAACCTGTACTTGGCCTCTCTGTAGCAGTCCCTGTCTCCGCTTCTGAACGCCTTTCTCTTTTCCAGCCACAGCTTTTTGAGTTTAGGAGTAAACCAGGGTTTGTCATTGTTATAACTCACCCTGGTGCGTGATGGCACAATGCTGTCCTCACAGAAGTGGATATAGGAGGTGACAGTGTCCGTAAACTCGTCCAAGCTGTTAGAAGCAGCCTTCATTGTGTCCCAGTCTGTAGACTCCAAAACTCCTGTTTTTTGCATTTACGTGTGGACGAGGAATACAGAGTTCGTCACGCAACATCACAGGTATGAGCATTTTTTCACGTCACGCTGTGCGCCACGTTATTGTTTACATGAGATTAATTGCAGAATGGCAGATAGTCAGATTAACAGTATTTTGTCACTATCTTCAGGTTTTACATGCTTACACACACACACACACGCAGTTACTGTGCCTCCATTTAGAAAGTCAGAGGCGTTATGGTGTAATTATTTTACATGTAGTTGTTTTTTCCCTGTGTAATAATATTCAACATTGCTATCAATATATTTTTCAAAAAATGCCTCTCTGTGTAAAATGGGCTTAAAAACATAAACAACTGTAGGATACTGTTTGTCCGTGATTTGAACCGGGGGAACAAATCGTGGCAGGATCAGCCTGATATTATTTGTATCCCGCTGTAACTTTACTGTATAAAGAGCTAACATCTCCAAAATGTCAGGAGTAGTTAGTCATTATGAGAAGTGTTTGTGAACTAAATATCAAGAATGTGGGATCCTGTTTGTCCATGATTTGAAGAGCCCAGCACTGCTCCCGACGAAGGGAAAACCAATTCTGCAGGGGAGACCTACCTTGGCACTTGTGCAGGTGAAACCAAAGGGAAGATATGCTTCTTCATATTTATAGTCTTTGGCTTAGAATGAAGTTGGTTTGGAAACATATTCAGCGATGCTTCATCTCCTGCTTTGCGTTTCTGTGGGCGCTAGCAGTGTCCAAGCGTTTTGTTTTTTTCCTTCGATCAGTAGATGACCTGCTCTACCGCCTGATCTACAGCCACCCAGTACATATACTGAGACTAAGTCGAAGTTAAAAGACAAAAAATACAAAAAATGATAAATAAATATGTTCCATCTATCTGTTTGCTTCCTCTTATCCTCTTCAGGGTAGTGGAGGTCGCTGGAGCCTATCCCAGCTGTCATAGGGCAAGAGGCGTGGTACACCCTGGACAGGTCGCCAGTCTGTTGCTAAGAAATAGAGAAATATTTTTAATGCGTATCCGCTCATTAGATTGTTTTATGTATAAAAGAAGGCCAGCTTTGAGACTAGGTCACAGGCTGACAGGAAACTGCATGTTTTTTGTAGAGTTATTGCAAGTTATTACAAGCTGCACAGGAAGTTTTAGTGCACAGGCATATTAATAGATAAGACACAGAAAAGAGGAACTTTGCCATATAAGCAATGTTGGTATCGAAACTGTGTGACGTGTAAAGTACAGAAATAACACCATATAAGACACATGTTGAGCTTGTAATGTTAGAGATCCTGCAACTGGCATTTGGGCTGTGCAGGGGTCTCTCTCTTCCAGAAGATGATTGAATAAAAAGAAATAGAAATGCTTTAACACACTGAGTCAGTTTTCTTTCTTTGTGCTTTCATGTTATATGACCCTTTGATCAACACACACACACACACACACACACACACACATACGCTCAATGGAGTATAAATAAAGACCGGGGCAGTTCTCTCACTGGAGTCTCTTAGAGTGGAGGCTGCCCTTGCTAGCAAGAAGTTCTGTGTGTTTCTCTTCTCTGAGTCTTTACTGAAGAAGTGTTTTAGAACATTTTCCCTAACACATTACTAGTTACTTCTCTCAAAAGTAACTCACTTCAAGTTACTCGTTACTTTCAAAGTAACTAGTTACTAGGGAAAGTAACTTTGGTTTTACTCAGAATTCTCTTGTTAATGTGTTTCTTCCATAACTTTGCCAGTCTTCTAGCTTGCTTACTTGCCACAAGTGCACTGTGCCACCTACCAATAGAAAGGAAAAGATAATGTACATATTTCCACGAGAGAAATCCCACGCCAGGACCGTCATTGACTGCTGCCATGATTCAAGCCTACGTCACAGCGTCATGTGCGCCTTTTACATCCAACACAAAAACTGCAGTCGTGGTGCTTTCGATTGTACTCAGAACTCTGAAATTCTGCCTTCTGAATAGGAAGATGTAGGTAACACCAGACTGCAGATGAGCTGCATACAGGGCTGGACTGGGACAGAAAATTGGCCCAGGCATTTTGACTAGAGACCGGCCCACCATTATAGGAAAAATCATAAAGCCTTTGAATGAAAACAAACGCTGTTGTGACAGTGATGTACACTGTTTTGATGGTATATATGCATCAATCTATCAATCGTTTGTTGTAAGATTCAGATAATTATTTTTTAAAGGTGAGACATTTTAAATGAGAATAAGAAAGAAAAGTATTTCTTTGTGCCCCCCTCTCCCTGTTAATGCCCTACATGCCCCCCTGGCAACACTTTCCTAGATCCGCCCCTGCACAGTTACCAGCTGTCAGCTACACAAAAAAGGATCCTGGTGTTATTTGTCTCTCAGAAACAGTTCATAACTTCCCTTCAACTCATTCATGTCACCTAAAAGGTAAACCTGTTTCTCCATCACCTGTTCAGCTCTGATGATTCAGTAAGGACATCTCCTGGTTTCATCTTCATGTTTCCCTCTCACCAGATAACCAAACCATATCATGACCAGCAGCTTTTTTGCAGCTGTGGCTCCAGCAAACATCAGCTGATACTAGAAATTAATATTAAATAAATTCTAACAATAGCTGATCAAGCTTAAACGTGCTGCTGTTGTTTAGCGCGACATCCGCTGGTTTCCTCTTTCGGCGCAAAGTGAGCGATAAACAAACAAGAGAGCCGATCAGCTGATCATTGATCAGTTTTCATGATTGAAGTAGAAACAGGAGAGGGAGGGGGGAGAATGAGAGAAGAAGAGGCAGCTGTGCAGCAAAGACACAGAATAACTCCAGCTTTGTGTCTTTTTCATTGTAGCTGAATTACGGGACAAACTGTTCCTTTACACCTCAATAAGAAACGCGTAATATATTTTCTCTGAATACCAGACGGGACGGTTGGCAACTCTAATAACTTATGAACAAAATAAAGTTCAACATCATTAACTTCATAGCACCACCCAGCTGTATAGAAACTCCGTCATGCTAGCTAGCACGCAGTACGGAAAAAGTCAGCATAACGAAAATAAACTCCACCTAAACTTGGTTCATATCTGACCCAGTGAGACTGCAGGTCAGAACTTCTTACCTGAAGTTCAGTTCACACTTGGACCGGCGGCCGCCTCGGGTCTCTTTTCCTTCTGCGTCCCTTTTCCTTCATCCACCTGCTGGCCTCCACCACTTGCTAATGTTACTGAATCTGTGGAAGCTCCGCGATGCCACCACACGAAGTAACGAGTAACGACCCTATCTAAATCCCAGTAACGAGTAACACGTTCCTGATTTTGGCATAATAACTAGTTACCGTGCTCGTTACCACAATAATAACGTAGTTACTGTAACGCGTTACTTAATAACGCGTTAGTCCCAACACTGCACTTAATACAGGAAATACATGTTTGTCTGTTTTGATGATGAAGGACTTCTTCAGCTCTGTAAACAGCTACACTTGAGAGGACAGAGGTGATTTCATGGATCAATAACAATGTGTTTATCAGCTTTCATCATCGCAGTGCAGACATGACGTCAGATCTATCAGAGTGAAGGCCGTCTCTCTGATGATGTCACAGAGCAGAGTCGTTCTGTCCAATAAAGGATCTCAGATCAGCTGCTGCCATCTTGTGGCCACAGTTGGTTACTGTCTCTGAAAGTTGTCTCATGTTTCCTGTTGTCCTGCTAACAAAGGCTCATCATGCTGAGAGGGCAGCAGCATTTTGTGGCTCTTCACACATGTTCATTATATTCTGATGATCCTGGATGGAGACAAACTACAGATAAGTGTGTTCAGCCCAACTAGTTTATCTCATTACAGCAGTTTGATGTTTCCCTTTGAATCCCCCTGAAGATCCTGACAGTGAAGCACGTACATAATACTCCAGCCTTTCAACTCTGAGCTTATTTAGTTCTATTAATACACTGAAATCTCATTTGTGTCATGAAGAAAGTCTTTAATCAAACAGAATTCAAAGATCAGAAACATTTCATATATGGAGTTAAACATGAATCATTGTTTCAACAACATATTTATTGTTGTCATAAACAGACAAGAAGACAACAACAAACTGCTCCTCCCATTCAACACATGTCAGTCCATATCCCAGCAAACTAAATCATCTCCATTTACACATCAAATAGAAACATGAATCACTTGTAATGATTAGAAACTTGATAGAATTTCAAATCTAGTTTGGGGAGTCATTCAGTGAGAAACAGTGAAATGATTTTCCATGTGAAAAGGTGGACAGCAGAAACAGAAAGAAAGAGTGAAACTAAAAGAGAAACAAAGAGCTTTGGAACAACGAGGCAGCAGGAGGACAGCTGCAGTTTAACAGCTTCAACTCACTGACAGGAAACAACATTAGAAACATCATCATCCTCAACTCATCTGCTGCACTGACACTGACACCTTCAACGGACACACCTTCACTGTATCATTAGTGCGAATGTATGGAAACATCCTGTGAGTGAAAGTGTGTGTGAAGGTGTGTATGTGTGTGTTAGTATCAGGATCAGAGAACGACAGCTTTCCTCTGTTCCAGTCCAGATTCACTCTGATCCTCTGGAGCTTCTTCTCTACTGAGAGAGCAGTTTCACATGATAGTGAGTGTGCTGAGTATTTACCTGTAGAAAACCATAATCTCCATAATCCAGACTCAATGTATCCCTTCCTCTGCACAGACTCTGCTAACACCCCCAGTCCCCACCATCTACTGTCTCCAACCTCGACATCCCAGCTGTGAGTCCCTGAGTTAAAGCCCTCAGAGCCCAGGACACAGCAGGAATAATCAAACCTCTCTGGATTATCAGGAAGCTGCTGCTTCTCTCCTCCTCGTCTCACACTGGTCAGATCTTCAGACAGGATGAGTTCTGGATTTGCAGTGTTTGGGTCCAGAATGAGAGGAGTGTAGGAGACCATGTCCTTCATGTTGTTCCAGATGTTGAAGGTCAGGTTGCCCAGGTGTTTGGCCTGGTCTATCAGAGCTCCTGAGGGCAGCTGTGGATCATCCAGCAGGGGGCAGCGCTGGACTCTTTCCACTGCAGCCTTGTAGTTGTGCAGGAATGAGACGTCTTCAGCTCTCAGCTCCTCCTCTGTGGCTCTGACTGTGTCTGAAAGAGCTGCTATCTCTCTGCTCAGAGCCTCCATCTTCTCCTTCATCATCCCACTCTTCTGCTCCTCTTCCTCCCTCAGTGCAGCCAGCCTGGCCTCCTCTTCCTCTGCTAGAAACTGCTGAAGCTTCTTAAACTGCTCCTTAATCTGCCTCTCTGTGTGTCGGGCCTGGACCTTAATGTGTTCTGCTGTTTGATCAAACTTCACTTGAACTTCTTCACAAACCTTTAACTTCTTCTTTAAGGGCTCCAGAGTTTCCTGAAGTTCCTTCTTGTGTTGTTGTGCAGCTTCATCGATGGGTCTGAATCTGTGATTGGTGTGTTTTTCTGAGTCTCTGCAGACGACACACACTGGCTGCTGATGGTCCAGACAGAAGAGTTTGAGTTTCTCAGAGTGCAGACTGCAGAGAGCCTCTGAAGCTCTCTGATCTCTCTCCTGTAAGAACGACTCACACAGGTTCTTTAAAGCCAGGTTTGAAGGTGGTTTTGACCGTGAAGATCTTCTTTTACAAAGTGGACACTCACGTGTTGTTGTCTCTTTCCACTGTCTCTTCAGACAGTCTTTACAGAAGCTGTGGCTACATGACAGAAGAACAGGATCTCTGAAGACCTCCTGACAGACCGGACAGCAGAGATCCTCCTCTGATCTGGAAGCCATTGAGTCTGTGAGTGAAGCTGAAAACAGCAGACAGGAAGTACAGTCAGTCCTGGCTCCCCTCCCTCCTCTACCACCTTCACTGAAACTTCCTTTGAGTCGTGTTTTTGCTCAAACTCACATTCAGTGTGTGGAGCGTCAGCAGCTTGAAGCAGCAGTGTTGGAGTTTTCCACTTTTCTCTCCTGTAGCTGGATTCACTCAGAGGAAGCTGCTAGTTTGGTCTGAGCTCAGTCTGATCGTCTGTGCGTCTCTCTGCACTGAAGAAGAACAACATCCTGTTTCCTGGTTTGTAGCATTTCAGTGACATAGAGGCCGGAACATCATTCAGCGTGAGTGTGACAGCAGAGTGCAGACGTTTGTTGCAGATCAGAAACGAAACCTTTTCTCAAGCGTAGAAAATAAACTGTGACTCAGTGGTGCAGCTGCTTGGCAGTTTTTATTTCAGACTTTGTTCTGGTTATTGTTCAGGTTCCACAGCAGTGGGAGTGTAATGTAGTCACACAAACACAGGTGGATTTACTCTGGAGAACTTCAAGACATGGTGAGGAGGTAATTTAGCTATTTAAATCAGCTGTATTGGATCAAGGACACATCTAAAACCTACAGGACACCGGCCCTCAAGGCCTGGAGTTTCCCCATGCCCGAGTTAATGTAACAGCAGCTACTTTTCCATCAGACCAACACCAACATCAAATTCTGTCTGATACAAACAACACTTCTAGATGGAATTTATCCTTTGATTTTAAGTCCCCCTCTTTATTCTCTGAAACACACTTTCATTCATTCATTGATTATTTTAGTCAGAAATGTTGTTTGTTACTATTAAACATGAAATATTAACATTAAAGAAGATGTGATGAAGGAATATTTGGAATATCTGGAGCTCTATTAAGTCATGTAATAACAACATGTGCATCATAGTGCAAAAGTAACATAACAAAGCTTTGTTCAGACAGTTACCTTTCAGTCGATTCACTCGGTATAACACATAAATATTAGAGATGGACCGATCCGATATTATGTATCGGTATCGGCCCGATACTGACCTAAATTACTGGATCGGATATCAGAAAAAAATAAAAAATGTAATCCGATCCATTAAATATCATGAAAGCACCTCACAAAACTTGCAACACGCCGTAACTCGCCTCAGAATGTTAGCAGGTCGGAGCAGTATGCATCACGTGATAGAGCGGCTGTGGCCTGTCGGTGGTCTGGATAGTTTTGGAGCTTCGTTAGCAAACTGGCATTTCATCTCCGACAAAAGTATCCCCGAGAGAAGTAAAGCAAGTGTGTAAGTCCATCTCTGAATGTTTGTAAAGCATTCCTGCGTTAAGCTTAACAAGCGACTGCCTCTTCTTGCTGCTACTTCATCCATCCATCCATTCGCTTCCGCTTATCCTTTTCAGGGTCGCGGGGGGCGCTGGAGCCTATCCCAGCTGTCATAGGGCGAAAGGCGGGGTACACCCTGGACAGGTCGCCAGTCTGTCGCAGGGCCAACACACAGGGACAGACAACCATTCACACTCACATTCACACCTAGTGACAATTTGGATTAATCAATTAACCTATCCCCACAAGCTGCATGTCTTTGGACGGTGGGAGGAAGCCGGAGTACCCGGAGAGAACCCACGCAAACACGGGGAGAACATGCAAACTCCACACAGAAAGACCCCAGCCTGATGGTGGAATTGAACTCAGGACCTTCTTGCTGTGCGGCAACAGTGCTAACCACTGTGCCACCGTGCTGCCCACGGATGGATGGATGGATGGATGATCGGCTGTCCGTCTCTCTTGTTGGTTTTTGGCCCACTTTGCACCAGAAAGAGGAAACCAGTGGATAAACAACAGCAGCACGTTTAAGCTTGATAAGCTGTTGTTAGAATGTATTTAATATTACTTTCTACACCAGGATCTTTTTCTACATAGCTGACGCTGGTAACTGTGCAGGGGCGGATCTAGCAAAGTTTAGCCAGGGGGGCCGATAGATATTAACAGGGAAAAGGGGGCACAAAGACATACTTTTATTTCCTATTCTCATTTAAAATGTCTAGCTTTTAATAAATAATTATCTGACACCCAAAGTTTTAATTTGATGTAAAATGAATAGAAGTCAATTACTGTATATAGTAACTATTAAGTCTAATATACCCTAGTAAGCTATAGTACTTTTTCCTTTGGGAAGGTACCATCTATGCAGTCTGCAATTTTGTTGAAAAAAGATGTTGAATCTATTTAATATTTCTTGAAAAATAATTGATTTCTGTGCATTTTTTTTCCACACTGCATCAAATTAAGGTTGATTACGTCGATTAAGCATCATGAGGTGGAGCGTGAGGGGTGGTTCCCTATTTTTTATTTATTTATTTTTGTTGTTGCTGGGAGTTGGAACCCTATTAGTTAGGTTGCTTAATATTTACGTTAAGTACTCTTTAAAATACCAGAATAGGGAGGATGGTGTAGGTTTAAGTTTATTAGATTGATCAGTATTGCTGAACTATGAAATTTTTTTTTTTGCATACAGGTATAACAGAATAGCTTTAGTGTAGTGTTGTTGTTTTAAACTTATACAACTTATACAAAATGCAGCAAGATATTTAAAAAAACAGTTTTGTTGATTAAAAAACACTATATCGGATTCATATCGGTATCGGCAGATATCCAAATTTATGATATCGGTATCGGACATAAAAAAGTGGTATCGTGCCATCTCTAATATATATGGGATATCACGCTCCTTCGCGTGTCCTGGCTGAAGAAACCTTTATTCACGCCTTTAAGGCAGATGACGTGTGATGACACGCACACGGCCCCGCCTGCACATATAGCCACTGTCATCACAGTCATCCCTCAGTTCTTACGCTCTTCAACTCGCCGAGAACACCTCTGCTGAGTTGGGCTAGCTAACTGCTGCTAGTTAGCTCCGTTGTCTGCAGACTTGAACTTTGCTTAACTGCCCCTGTTGGTGTTAGCCTCCACCGCGCAGTTGGTGTGTAGGCTGCCCGTGGAGCGCTAATTTCAAGTTTTTCCCGTGCAGTGTTTTGCTTTGTGTTTTGTTATAGACTCTAAACCGAAGCGAGCAAAGCAGAAATCTTCTGATCGCCCCTGTCCTCAGGGATGCCCTTTCTCTTTGCACGACAGCGACTAGCACAATGTCTGCCCTGTCTGCCTGGGGATCGTCCATGCTCGGAGAGCGTTGACGGAGCCCGAAGCCTGTGCGTTTTGTCGCCAGCTCCGGCGCTCGACCCTGGAAAGACGGGTGACATTTGTGGAAAAAGTCGGCTGTCGCAAGGCAAGACCCTCACCTTTCCGAGTCTGGAGCCCCAGCTTTCTCTGAGTCCAAAGACGAGGATTTTCCGGTCGATGTCCCTGCAATTAGCTGGGCTGACCACATGGAATATGTTGACAGGTTAGCCGATGACGAGCCGGAACCATGCAGGAGCGCTGACGGGCTTCAGCAGATGTACGCTCTGCGCGACATCATCCCCAGACGTCAGCCCAAGCCCGCAGCCAGCTCTCACAGGCCCGCCGCTCCTCTAACGACTGGCAAGAGACCAGCGCCCACTGCTGAAGTGGGTGTGCCGCCAGCGAGAGCACATCCTCCGGCCCGAGCTCCACGCCAGTCGGCCTGGAGCAAAGGCCCACCCTCGGGCCCCCGGCTGGACCTGACGTCCAGGAGGAAGAAGCCTCAGCCCTCCTAGCTGTGGCTTTGAGTGGAGAAGGGGTCTAGCAGCAGGGAGATGCTGTTTTTACCCCTCTGTTGCCGCACAAGAGGTGCCGCTTAAGTTCTGTTCAGGTTGTCAGCCCCAGAAGGTGTTGCACTTTCCTAACAATGTCTCCCAAGCACAAAACCTCTGCACACAAAATGCCTCAGGTAACCCTCTGTTCAGGTGTGCTAAATGTTCAGGTGACCACATCGAGTGTTCCCGCTGTTTTTCATTGTTGTGTCCCAGAAAAGGTGCCTCCAACAAAATGTATGAATGTACATGTGTCATGGTCCGTGGTCCTGTGCCTGCAGAATGCGTGATGCTCGGGTAGCCACACCCCCGGGCTGGGCCATCACCGACACACCTGCTCTCCATCGCGGTGATTACATGAAGAGCTACTTAACCCGGCGCTGACGGATGCTCCACGCCAGTCCGTTACTCACCTCACAGTGGTAACTAGACTTCCCCGAAAGCGTGCGTTCACTTCTGGTTGGAACTGTGTTTAATCCGCCTACTTGTGTCCAGGTTTTGACCCGGCATCCGGCATCTGCCACCTGCCTGTCCTCTGGCTCAACTGGATCACTCGGTGCATCATCTGGCCCATTCGCTATCCCCACGGACTTCCTGCTCACGGACTGCCACACTTCCCTCTTGAGCTCACACGGTCCCGCTCTATCGTAAGCCCCCCTACTCTGACTCAGTCCTGATGTGTTTTCCCCACTTCCCGGCTCCCTACTAATCCTCTCCCCTTTCTATTGCAGCCTCCCACGGTCCCGATCCCGGCTTCCTCGTGTCATTGTTTCCCCGGGTTTTTAGTTCCTCGTTTTGCTCCCTAGTTTTCCCGGGTCGCCTTTCGTTATTATAATAAAGTGTCTTTTTCTGTTAGCGCTGAGTCTGCGACTGGATCCTTTTGTGCACGCGCGGCGCGGCGCATGACAGTACGGACTGGCCAGAATGGATCCAGCAGAACCAATACGTTCAGCTATTAATAAGCAGGGTGCCATGCTCGGCCGACACGATCAGTTACTTCTCTTACTTCAGGATCAGTATCAAGAGCTTAGCGAGAAACGGGGAGAAATGCGCGCTAAACAGCCCGACCCCGGCATACCGTTGTGTGACGTTGTGTTTCCACGGCGAATTGGACCAGTGTGGGGTTTTCTTTTTCAGTGTACCCTTTTCTTCAGTCGCTCACCACTCGCCTTCCCCACTGACGCGGCCAAGATTTCCCACTTTGTGGGACTGCTGAGTGGAAGCGCGTTGGCGTGGGCTGAAGCCTATTTATCTTCTAACCCGATACAGAGTTGCGACTTCGATGACTTCCTCCAAGAATTCAAAGCAACTTTCTCCCCGCCAGTTTCCGAGGATGACGCTGCTCAAAAGCTAGTGGTGCTCTGCCAGGGCCGGAGTTTCGCACAGTGGCAGCCGCTGTTGGCTGGCCCGATTCGGCCCTAAGGGGCATTTTCCTACGCTCCCTGAACGATCAGATGAAAGATCAGCTCGCGTTTCACGAGGCAGCTAAATCATTCAAGGATTTGGTGTCACTCGCCCGTAGAATTGATAAGCGTCTACGGGAGAGAGAGGCTGAACGGCGGTCCAAGCCACCGAAACCCGTGTTGTACCCAGAACTTCGCGTGTCACCGCCCCTGCCCCCATTTAGCTCTCCAGCGGCGTGCGCTCGCTCACTGTCTCCTCCTCCGCCGGAGCCGATGCAGATCGAGCGCTCTCGGCTCTCGCCGGAGGAAAGGGAACGCCGTTTTCGGGCCGGGGACTGCTTATATTGTGGGAAGCCGGGACACCGCATCGCCAGCTGCCCGGTTCGCCCAAACGGACCAGCTCACCGGTAGGTTCGGGGATACGGGTGGGCAGCACATTAAATGCTATTAAACCCCGATTAGTTGTGTCCGTTGCCATAGTAACCAACAAAAAGACTGTTACTTGCAGCGCATTAGTGGATTCTGGGGCGGAGCAAAATCTCATAGATGAGAAGCTGGCTAAAGAGCTGGAAGTACCACTCACTCTGTTGGAACTTCCCCTCCCTGCGTCAGCGCTGAATAAACAAGTGTTTGCTTACATCACCCATCAGACTGCGCCTGTGAAAGTAATCACTTCCGGGAATCATAACGAATCACTTTCATTCTTTACCTTCCCGTCTCCCGACACCGCGCTTGTGTTAGGTTACCCGTGGCTGCAAAGACATAATCCCCACATTTATTGGGCAGGGAGCAAGATCGCCAGTTGGAGTTTGTTCTGCGTAGCTAATTGCCTGAGATCAGCAGTTCCCGCTGCACCAGCTAACCTGACTCCACTTGTTACACAAGCACATGACCTTTCCTCCATCCCACCCGAGTACCATGACTTACAGGAAGTGTTTAACAAGGACAAGGCTATCTCTCTGCCACCTCACCGCCCCTATGACTGCGCCATTGACCTGCTACCTTGAGCCCCGCTGCCCTCCAACCAGTTGTACAACCTGTCTCGCCCTGAGAGGATGTCGATGGAAAAGTATATCCAAGAATCACTCGCGGCCGGTATTATTCGACCCTCTTCTTCCCCTGTAGCTGCAGGCTTCTTCTTCGTGGGGAAAAAGGACGGTTCGTTGCGGCCATGCATTGATTACCGGTTATGAATACCCTCTTCCGCTGATAAACTCTGTTTTTGGATGTCTCCAGGAAGCCACCGTTTTCACGAAACTGGATCTGCGAAACGCGTACCATCTGGTCCGGATAAGGGAGGAGGACAAGTGGAAGACCGCTTTTAACACACCACTGGGCCACTTTGAGTATTTGGTTATGCCATTCGGCTTAACAAATGCCCCTGCAGTTTTTCAAACTCTAGTGTGCTCCGAGACTTCCTGAACGTGTTTTGTTAAGTCTAATTGTTGAATGTTGCCATTGTGTTTCTTAAATTTGTACAGTCTTAGCTTAAGCAGTAGGATCAAAGCCATTCCTTTGATCCTGACCACCTCTCCAACCACTCTGTGCTGGGGGAGGTTTTATTGTAGATACATCCTATCTGAAAGATCTGTTTCTTTTGATGTAAACTTCCTGGGTTTACGACCCTTTGGTCAGCAGGCGGTCTGACACACACACACACACACACACACACTCTTACAGAAGTTCACACATATACATAAAATGCTTTGTCTTAGAACAAAGGGTGCGTGGCTTTGTTCTGACGTGTTTTGTGTGAACTGTCTCCCAATAAAAGGTAGCAGGAGGAGGTCAGATCTGGGGGTCATTGTCGTGCTGGACACAGATGAGAGGCCTCCCTTGCGCAAATAATAAATCGATCGACTGTCTTGTTTTCTTCATGATGAATAAGTCTCTAGAATTAGCGGGGCTTGTGGAAACACAGACCTTGTTGTCCTTCGGAGCCGGAACCTTGCATCCACCGAGGAGAGGGAGAGGACGCCACCGCAACGTCTGGGATGATTGACGTAAAGCCCTGGTGTTTCACTTTGCTTTGTCACCAGGCCGGGAAGTTTGCGCCTGAACTCCCCTCGGGATGGATGACGATTGACGGGATCCAGAGACTCTTCCCATGAACGTAAACAAACAGTTAGTACAGAAGGCCTTAGAGAGCGGCTACGTGACCCTGCGTTGACCGCAGGTAGCGCTAGCCGCGTGAGAGAGACGCAGGCTTCTCCGCCGTTTGGGGCGTGGAGACAACCTAGGTTCGGTAGCTCCGCCATTTGGGTCGTTTGGAGAGTGTCCGACGGTTGAATTCTCCGCCATTTGGGGCGTTTGAGAGTTTTCAACAGAGAGCGCTAGCTGTGCGTGCAGACGCAAGCGATAGGCCTATGTTGTGTGTGTGTGCGGGCCAGACGTGGTCTGCGTGAGTGTGGCTGATTGTTGTCTTGTAATGGAGAATAAAATGTGTAAGTCTGCCTTAGAAGGGAATGTAAAATTTATGGAGAAATTTTTACCAGGCAGCACGCAGTATGTAGGTTGTTGGTGTGAGAAATATGGATTTGAAGGGACATTAGTGGAAGTTCAGTGTAAAATGCTTGTAGAAAGAATAGCTGTAAGTGTAGCAGGTAAAACAGGGAAAGCGAAGCAGAGGAAGGAATTG
The DNA here is from genome assembly GCF_964374335.1 of Astatotilapia calliptera. Classification (NCBI taxonomy): domain Eukaryota; kingdom Metazoa; phylum Chordata; class Actinopteri; order Cichliformes; family Cichlidae; genus Astatotilapia; species Astatotilapia calliptera. The sequence goes on along the minus strand of NC_137424.1, from coordinate 77,335,722 downwards.
CAGTTAGCAGTTGCTAAGTTGTGGCTGGAGCAGGCTCAAAAGAGAAGAGAAGCACAGAATGTTAAAAGAGCAATATTGCAAGCAGTAGTTGTGAAACCTGAGGATGAAACAGCTCAATCCACTGCAACTACTTTAGAACAACAACACAAAATTTCAGAGTTTGGAGTTTCTTTAGTTCATTCCTGGGATTCCGCCTTCCTCAGTTTGTAGTCTGTCAGCTTTAGTCAGACAAGATGGCATCCAGGCAGGTTCAGTTTCAAAATGCTCCTGAATGAAAAAATTCATGGATATTTTTGTGTTTTGTATATATTTATAGATATAAATCTTTAGAGGTTTGACATTCAGGCACACTGGGGAAAAAAAGCTAAATTCTCTGTATCACAATAATTTGGGCCCTGGGCCTGAATTCAACATCAAAGAATTTATTGACAAACAAAATCAATAACATTTGAAGGATTCCTTGATGTTCATGTAGACTTTTGTTTCATTATCATTCATGTTTTCATACACATATTGTATACAATTACAATATACCATTTGTTAAGTTGTTAGAGCTGTGTACATCATGCAATCTTTTGTATAGACAGCATACAAATGCAAAATAGGCATGCTACAATAAAGTGTTACCACAAAGGAAACTGAGGACTCATCACAAGACTTTATTTAATCATTCATTTTGACATGAACACCTACAGTATGAGCATTTTCATTTATTTAATTGTGACATTAAATCTCATATTGTAAAGACTCAACATTGTAATAAGCATTATGTTGTTCATTTAGACTATTTAGGTTTATCCTTTTTTCATGCAAAGTGTAAATCTCAGCTAAAACTATTCTCAGCTAAACAGTCTTTGTCATTGTCAGTGTCACCAGCTGTCTTACTAACTAACCCAACATGAATTTTGATTATGTGGGGTATTAGATCCCTGCCTCTGTGGAACAGGCAATCTCTCACTTTGGGACGGGGCCAAAGGACCCTGTGCTCCCACAGTGTTGGTTGGTTCACTAATATCATTGTGTTTCTGTAATCCTTGTTGTATCTGACAGACTGCCTGTGCATTCTTCTGACATCTCAGTAATCCTCTCTCAGTCTCATGAAAGAGAACATCAACATGCAGGATTACATTTGGAAATATCTGAGACCATCCTGTCCCACTTGTTGAGTAGTTTGTCTTTCGGGTATGGTGCATCACAACCAGGATGATGTCTTTATTACCTGCACACAGCAGAAACATCCCTAAATAAATATAATCAAATAAAAAGCCATTGCATTGTTACTGTTTTGGATGGTTAGAGGGCTGAAACCATAAGAAAAGATGTTTCCATGATTATCTTGAAAACTGAATTAAAATATTCATATGTATATTGATAGTGAGTAAAGTAAAAGAGAAACTATAAAACTATAAAAAACTGAACATACTTTATATTATTGTGACCAAGCTTTATGATACCTGGTGCTTTAGCCATGGCTGCCTCCACATCTGACCGAACACGAGAGTTGATTGGGCAGAAAACAATGACAGTGTTGCATTCCTGTAGGTCTATGCTCTCCACCAGTAGCTGTTGAGACAAATTTACTTGGTACAGCACATCTTTGTCCGCCCCGAAGGTCTCAGCTGTACAGTAACTGTAGAACTTTACTGCATCTGCACACATTTTGAAAAGAGGAAAAACTTAACAGAAAAGCTTTAAAACTTTTACTTTGATTGGACGCTCACTCAGACACATGACTAGATGGCAAATTTTGTCTTCTTGATAAGAAACGAGGTTGTATTTACCATGTAATGAAGTAATGCATACTGTGGTACACAATGTGGTGTGATTTGTTAAAAAAGGGGGAATTGGCAAGAGGTTGAAACTCTTCTTTGTCCCTCCCATGGAAAATACTCTGGAAGCACCGTTAATCTACCAATTATTTATTTTGTACAACCTTCAGTGTCATGTAGAGAATATTTATGAAAGTCATCTAAACAAGTTCAGAGGGTAAATGTATAACCACTGCATTTACAAGAATATTTAAATTTATTTATCAAAAAACACATGAAATCATTTTAGTAGCTGTCTTTTATTAAAGATATAAGAAATCTGATAAATGCTATTTTATCATACCATTTTGGCCTGAAATTGTATAATGAAAAGGTGAAATTTATATAATTCATACAGGTATTTATGCACATACCTGTATGAGGGTGTTTCACGAAATCAACGAAGCATTTGAAGAATTTGTTGATTTTATCATCCTCATGGCGTTTTTGATAGGCCACCAACAATTTTTTAGCAGCTGAAAAGATAAATGAGAGTTTCAGGCTGCTTCACTGTGAATGGTTTTTAGCTGCTTCAGCTGAAAAGTAGAAAAGTATTTAGTTTTCGCTTCCAATTGTTTGTCCAAGGTATACCAGGAGGCATTACTGATGGAGCTTTGGAAAGCGAAGGTTTTCTGTGTCAGAAATTCATTAACAAATTCTTACAGTGTGACAGTTACACGACAAAATGAGCAGATTAATATATGGCATGAAATGATTCAGAACATACTGACCAATAGGGCATGTGGCAGAGAAGAAAACTTTGCATAATTTTATTTAGAAATGGCAATACGGTTTAAGAAGTCGAAGAAGAAATACCCTTTAATTAGTTGGTACATACCCTCCCTGTATTCTTCTGGAAGATTGTTAATGTGTTTGTGCAGCTTCTGGAAGAAATTGCAGACAAATTGATTTATTTACAAATCAAACTACTGTTGATTTGCTGCTTTGACTCACTTAAAGGAATGACAGCTTTATTTTTGTTGTTTTTAATGAAGTGAATACTAATTAAAACTCCTGTTTTTTGCATTTACGTGTGGACGAGGAATACAGAGTTCGTCACGCAACGTCACAGGTATGAGCATTTTTTCACGTCACGCTGTGCACCACGTTATTGTTTACATGAGATTAATTGCAGAATGGCAGATAGTCAGATTAACAGTATTTTGTCACTATCTTCAGGTTTTACATGCTTACACACACACAGTTACTGTGCCTCCATTTAGAAAGTCAGAGGCGTTATGGTGTAATTATTTTACATGTAGTTGTTTTTTCCCTGTGTAATAATATTCAACATTGCTATCAATATATTTTTCAAAAAATGCCTCTCTGTGTAAAATGGGCTTAAAAACATAAACAACTGTAGGATACTGTTTGTCCGTGATTTGAACCAAGGGAACAAATCGTGGCAGGATCAGCCTGATGTTATTTGTATCCCACTGTAACTTTACTGTATAAAGAGCTAACATCTCCAACATGTCAGGAGTAGTTAGTCATTATGAGAAGTGTTTGTGAACTAAATATCAAGAATGTGGGATCCTGTTTGTCCATGATTTGAAGAGCCCAGCACGTTCTCCCGACGAAGGGAAAACCAATCCTGCAGGGGAGACCTACCTCGGCACTTGTGCAGGTGAAACCAAAGGGAAGATATGCTTCTTCATATTTATAGTCTTTGGCTTAGAATGAAGTTGGTTTGGAAACATATTCAGCGATGCTTCATCTCCTGCTTTGCGTTTTTGTGGGCGCTAGCAGTGTCCAAGCGTTTTGTTGGCGTTTTATGGCAAAACCTAGTGGGAGTTCCCCCCCCCCCCCCCCCCCCCCCAAAGGGGGACAAAGGACCCCCTGATGATCTTCTACTTAATCACATGAGCCAAGGTGTGAAAGCGGGTGTGGGTCCCAATCAGCCAAGGTTTTGTGTGAGCTCATTGTGAAACCTGGCCCCACCCTATCATGTGATTTCCTGAGGTCAGATGGCCCAGGATGTGAGTGGGCGTTAAGGCGTCTGGGGAGGGATCTCAAAACTGGATTATAGTGGGCAGAGAGTTGGTGTCGTAAACCCCCGCCTCTGTTCAAAGATGGTCGCTCACAGTGGACGTAAATGGCTTCTTTCGCTCCTCATTCAAACCATCTGTCCTCTCTGTCCAAAATGTGAACATTGGCATCCTTGAAAGAGTGTCCTTTATCCTTTAGATGCAGATGAACTGCTGAGTCTTGTCCTGTGGAGGTGGCTCTTCTATGTTGTGACATGCACATGTGAAGTGGCTGTTTGGTTTCTCCGATGTAGAGGTCTGGGCATTCCTCGCTGCACTGTACAGCATACACCACATTGTTCAGTTTGGGTTTAGGAGTTTTGCCTTTCGGGTGAACCAGTTTCTGTCTGAGTGTGTTGCTGGGTCTGAAGTACACTGGGATGTCGTGTTTGGAGAAAACTCTCCTGAGTTTCTCTGATACACCGGCTACATAGGGAATGACAATGTTGTTGCGTCTGTCCTTCTTATCCTCCCTCGCTGGTGTCTGATCTTCTTTTCTGCAACTCAAGCAACTCAAGAAGTCCAGATGCTTTTCTTTCCAAGCTCCTTAGTCTACGATGGCCTGGATGACTGAGAACCTTCACAGACGGCATCACCGGCCGTCTGCTGCGCTGCTGTGCTGACCAGCTAGCAGGTGTGTTCACTTACATCTTCAACGAGTCCCTGGCGAAGTCTGTGGTCCCCACATGCTTCAAAAGATCCACCATCATCCCTGTGCCCAAGAACAGCAAACCCTCATCCCTGAACGATTACCGGCCAGTTGCACTGACCTCGGTAGTAATGAAGGTGTTTGAGAGGCTGCTGAAGAACATCATCTCCTCCTCCATCCCAGACACCACAGATCCGCTGCAGTTCACCTACAGATCCAACAGATCCACAGAGGATGCCATCGCCCACGTCCTACACACCACTCTCAGCCACGTGGACAAGAAACAGGGTAACTATGTGCGAATGCTGTTTGTTGATTACAGTTCAGCGTTTAACACAATAGTGCCCTGCAGACTGTTCACAAAGCTCAGGGATCTGGGACTTAACAGCCGTCTGTGTGCATGGGTGTTGGACTTCCTCACTGGCAGAACTCAGGTGGTGAGGGTGGGCAGGTGCTTCTCCAACAGCATCACCATCAACACAGGAGCACCTCAGGGATGTGTCCTCTCGCCACTGCTCTACTCCCTCTACACTTCAGACTGTGTGGCCACCCATGGCTCCAACACCATTGTGAAGTTTGCTGACGACACAGTGGTGTTGGGTGCCATCTCCAACAACGATGAGGCGGCCTACATGGATGAAGTGAAGAATCTGGCATCGTGGTGCCAGGACAACCACCTCCAGCTGAACGTCTGCAAGACCAAGGAGCTGGTGGTGGACTTCAGAAGGGGTCAGCACAGAGACTACAAGCCCATTATCATCAATGGAGCTCCAGTGGAGAGGGTGCAGTCCTTCAAGTATCTTGGTGTCCACATCTCCTCAGACCTGACATGGTCTGCCCACATTCAGGTCCAGACCAAAAAGGCTAGGCAGCGCCTGTATCACCTACGACAACTGAGGAAGTTCAGGGTCTCTCCAAAGATCCTCAGGATTTTCTATACAGGCGCTGTGGAGAGCATCCTCACACAGAACATGACATCGTGGTTCGGGAACAGCTGTGTGAAGGACCAAAAAGCTCTCCAGAGAGTGATCCGTACAGCAGAACGCTGCTGCAGGATTGCTCTCCCCCCGCTTCAGGACACCTACACCAGGAGATGCCGGACTAGAGCAGCGCAGATACTGAAGGACCCGTCCCATCCTGGCAACAAACTGTTCCAACTTCTGCAATCTGGTAGAAGGTTCTGCATCATCCGGGCAAGGACAGAGAGACTCAAGAGGAGCTTCTATCCCCAAGCCATCCGTGCCCTAAACACACACACACACCCGCCCTCTCACATCATCTATAATTGACTGAGACAGGACTCTCTTCCAGACACTCTAAACCAAGGCACAATGTACATTTCAAACTCCTTTAATTTTAAATATGTTTATATTGTCTATCCTGTAAAATAGTCAGATGTCTATTCATATTAATGTACAGAATTCACCTGCTTGCTGCTACTACTGCACATTCACCCAGTGTATATACTATATATATATATAATGTTCTTCCTCGTGTCAGGCTACATTTCACTGTGTGTCATACTTGTATAACTATGCATGTGACAAATAAAGAACCTTGAACCTTGAGACATACTGGTTATAAGGTTTGGGGAAACTTGCAGTCAGCTGAGACTGAAGCTGAGACTGAAGAAGTCACTTGGATGAGTGCGGAAATGTTTCTCCTACAAAACGCTACGTCCAGATGAACAGAGTCAACTTTTGGAGATTAAGATAAATAGATAAATCTAGAGATATAGGTATAAATATAAATATAAACATGTATATAAATATAAGAGGACAAGTACGTCTACAAATATATGTCATGGAGTACAAAAATGCACCCTGTGCACTGAGGTTTAATAATTCCGTTTCACATGTGTGGACCTGACCAAAGAACATTAATAACGAAGGAACAACCTCCTGCAACATTCCCTCAGACAGCAAGGTTGAAGGAACCTGTTGCTGAAACTTCTCTTTAGATTGTGCAGTGTGTTATGGGGGGTTCATTGTTCATGATTGCCAGCATTCTGTCAACATACATACATATGCAATATAATTGGCACTCTTGTTTTTGACATAAATACCTGCTCTTGATGCGCTGTGAAAAACTTTGTGATTTCTGATTGTTTGAACTCTCGTCCAACTTACATTACTGTTTTCTGTAAACTTCATATTTATTATTTTTCCGTCCTGTATGTACCGCATAACTTTGTACTTTGTCTATTTTCTTTTTGTATTTTAAAGATAGCAGAAACTTGTTTTGATTCTAAATGTCCACCTTGTCTTTTATTTTCATGTGTAAATGCTTCATATTATAATCATTATAATCATAGATAGTCCTCCTTTTAGATGAGGTCACATAAAATACTTAACAACTGTACCATGAATGGCAATAATTAACAATTATTTATAAAACCTCTATTAATATTGTATGTATACATGTGCATCTACATACTGTGTTTATATGTAATGTTAATTATGTACTTAGACTTTGCGAATGCTGCCATGAACCATTAACAGCTTATAAATAACTGGTTTGTACTTTCTGTTGAATCCATAATTCAGTAATTAAGTATGAAAACACTTGTGTCAAAAATATTGTTATATGTGAACTCACTAAAGACATTTACATTACATACATTGCAAGCATTTACAACTGTGCGATTACAAAAATGATGATTTATGTAATTTATAATAACTTAATTTTTGATAGCTCATTGTAGTTATTATAAAGTGTTACCCAAAAATCATGCCATTATCTAACCTTGTATTTTTGTGGCCAGAGTACTGCACATTGCTCTTAAAGTTAATGAAAAAGTGTTTTTCTTAGCTCCATCATGATAGCTCCTGTTATAAAGTGAGTTCTGCGTGTGTATGTTTTATGTTAGTTGTGATGTGAGTGACCAAGGAGGTTTGCTAACCTGTACTTGTGGCGTTGGAGCAGCTGAAGGTGAATCTGAGGAAAAAATATTTAACAAATCAAAGAGTGTTGTTAAAATTTTTTATATTATTTTGACTTGCATTATATTTCACACAAAGTAAACAAAAGATCAGTTAGCTGAGATTTGTCTGGCCTTTTCCATCCTGTGCTATGATTGTGTGTGTAGTTCAGGGATGCCCAGTCCTCGAGAGCTACTGTCCTGCTGCTTTTAAATGCATCCTTGTCCCGACACACTGGAATCAAATGAATGGCTTATTACCGGGCCTTTGCCAAACTTGATGCCATGCTGAAGACGTAATCAGACCATTTGATTCAGCTGTGTTGGAGTAGGGATGCATCTAAAAGCTGCAGGACAGTGGCTCTCGAGGACTGGACCTGGGTACCCCTGGTGTTGTGTATAGAAACATAATGTCTGAAACAGTTGAGAGTGACGGATTTAAATGTGAAATAATATTACTGACTCTGCATAGCAGGCATAACGTGAGCACATTAATAATGTTTCAGCACTATTATTAAAATCAGGTATTATGATTATTATCATCATTAGAATTATATCAATGCCATTAACAGCAACATGAAAGCACTGCAGTGACTCCGTTAGATATTGCCATTAAACAATTTGTCCCTTACTCTTAGGGTCCATGATCAAATCTGAAGACCTGAAGGAAAGAAAGACAAAACTCAGAAGCAACAGGTAACAGATGTCAAACTCCACTATGTTAAGTGTATCCTAACATACTTTACAAGGGGCTACACTTTGGACAGATCATCAGTCTAAACAATCAGGTTTAATAGTGTAACCAAAAATATAAAAAAATAAGAAAAGTGAGAAGCTGTTCTGTGTAACCCATGTTCTCAAACATCAGACAAACTAGAAAACAAAACCAACCAGACAGGGGAAAATGAAATTAAAATACCAAAACATATAAAACAACATCAGTCTGGTTTCCTACCTTGTGCTGCTGCTGTGACTGCTGCAGCGAGGAGGATGCAGTGAAACTACTCAAAGAGAGCACTTGGTCTTTTATACAGTAGCCTGCCCACTTTCACTTTCTGTTTTATTTTATGATAAAGCATGTGGTTTATAAGAAATCAACCCCCTGTGTCTTGGAAATCCTCTTAATTCCCCTGAGCTTTATGTTTTAGCACCTGACAACTTTTTGCAGAAAAATAATAAGTGAGCAGTCTGCTGGTTGCAGAGATAAAACAATAAAAAGACTAAATATAAATAATGTGAACAAGCATTTTTTTAGTTGCTTTGTTCATCAGTAATGATAAATTATAGCCTGCAAACACTTATAAAGAATGCAAAGGTGGCAGGGATAGCTCAGTAGGTAGAGTGGTCGGTGGTTCAAATCCACTTAACTGCTATGCTGAGATACCCCTGAGCAAGGCACCATCCCTACACATTGCTCCCCGGTCACCTGCTTAGTGGCTGCCCCTAACAAATTCAAAGAAAGTAATTTACCCACGGGGATCATCTATTATTATTAAAGAGGAAAATCTTGTGATTCACATCACATCATTTTGTCTCATCACTCAGTTTCAATTTCACTTTTTAAAAGCTAAATACATATTTCAGTTTTATCTTTTCTAATTATTGCAAAAGTTAAGTAAGAGAAAGGTCAGATGAGGTTTGCATCAAAAAGTAGCAGGAAAGAAAAACATCAGGTAAGATACTTCCCAGAAGGGACTCTGGGAAGTACCTTTTTATACTTTCACTTTGTCATTAAGAAAGTGAAAGTATAAGATCTGATCAGTCTATATAAGACCGACTTTGTTCCATTCAACAGTTTCACTTGATCTTTGCCTCTGCAGCTGCATCACAATACAGGTAAGAATTATTTACCATGTATGTTATCAGGTTAAAAATGAGCCTTAGTGATTCATACCAGTTCATTTTTATTATGTTTTCTTACTTTTCTCATTGCTCAGGAGTTTGGAAATCCCACACTAGTGAGTGGAAAGTTCAGTCTGCAGACCATGTGCTGTAAAATCATTGCCACTACACTTTAAGTCTTACTCTCTAAAATGTTGCATTTTTCCCTCCTTCCCTTAATGAATTTATTGTAGAAGGCAACATTTGTGCAACGACTGTGGTTTTACGTTTAAGCTTTAAACTCATTTAGTTTAACTTTATAATTATTTTATAAACTTTTTCTTTTTTCGGGTGTGGGCACCTGATCATTGAAATATTTGTGTGTTACTGATTGATATTAACTTTATCTTTACTTCTTCAGTTTTAGCAATGGGAGGTGGCTCTTCTTCTCCTACACGTAAGTAGTATATAGTGAAGAAATTGTTCTCTGTTGCAGAATAAGGCAAGAGCTGCATATTAGAATGCAATTTTAGTCTTTGTTGCACAGTTATATTCCCACTGCAAAAAAATCAGAAATATTAATGGAAAATGAAATTGTATTTTACTTTCTCTATGTTTTACTTTGTAACATCTCCAGCTCCACCACGTCTTCCTAGTAAGTTATATCATAAATTTAACAACATAAATTCTACAATTAATTTGCACATACCTGTCTAATGCGTGTTTCATGTTGTTTGTTTTTATTTTCTAGCACCTCCACCTTCTCCTAGTAAGTTTCATTTTAGAACATTGGTTACTGTTATTTGCAGATTATTTTGAACAAAACTGATTTCTCCTGTTTACAAATAGAGTTCATCTTTTTTACGTTCTAAAATGCTTTTCAATTCAATTTTCAGCTTTGAAAACTCCGTGGAGACAAGTATCTTGGGGGTAAATCTACAGTTTCCAGTCTTGTGAACAGGACTGAGAATATCAGTTGCTGACTTAGACCAATTTTCTTCTGTTTAACTCTAACTACTGCAATACATTTGGAAGGCTGTACTAATAAGTAATTTAAAAAAATGGGTTCCCTTCACCGACCATTTTATTTTATGAAAAATGCAAAAGAGATGTTTGATTTTCTCACATGAACAGAAAAGCTTATCAGATGTTGCAAACATTGCTCAGCCAACCACAGCCCTATTATTGTTAGCCACATCTCATACACAATTTCTATACGTGCATTTTTAGTTAATAATGTGTCTTTTGCTGGGTCTACTGAAGCGCCTTAAGCATTCTTTGATCTTACACTGGATGTTAATGCTCTTGTTAAAAATGTAATATACAAAAATGTAGTTCAAACATGCAGTTTTTCCTCAGGATGAATTACTGTGGCTTCCGTAATCATCTAACTTTTTTCATATAGCTCCATCATGAGGTCAAAATTTAACTTGCATTGGAAAACTGACGATTTTTACTATCCCTTATGTCCCATTCAGAAAATGTTATCATGCTTTTCTGATAACAGGCATTATCAAACGTCACAGAAAACATCCCATAACTAGCATTTTCCTGATTGAACAGCTGTGTTTAAAAAGCAGCCTCACAGAGCTGTTAGAATGTTTTAACCTCATCAGTCATGTTAAAACTACATCTACAATGTATTAAACTTTTTTAACCCCATTTTACAGGAACCAGGCAGATCTGCAGTATGTGAAGAATTTTCAGCTTCAAAATGACCAAGTGACACATGTCAGAGTTTTGCTCTATGGCCCAGTCGGTGCCGGGAAGTCCAGCTTCATCAATTCTGTCAGCAATGTCTTACGGAGAAGAATAACCTGTCCAGCTTTGACCAACGCAACAAATGAGGAGGAAGGAAGTTTCACCAAAAAAGTAACTTCCTTTTAGTTACACTGACTCGATGTATGGAAATTTAACAAGTGAAACTGTAACATATGGTAAAATATTAGCCTACACACCATGTTAAAGATTTAATAAGTAATTAAAACATTTTCATAATGTTCAAAACAAATCGTATCTCCTTCCAAGTTGTTTGTAAACTTTTGTCATTCAGTATGAAACCCACAACATTAAGAAAGACACAGGGCAGTTTTACCCATTTGTCTTCAATGACCTGATGGGTTTGGAAGAAGGGAGTGGACGAGGAGTGAGAGTGGAAGACATCAAACTGGCCATGATGGGACATGTGAAGGAGGGTTATAAGGTACAATCATCAAACTGTGAACTTTGTTTATTCTTTAAGTAAAACTCTCAAATTTTCTTCAAGTTATTTTGTGAGAGAAAAAGTAAATCATATATTGATTAATTTATTGAAGGTTTTTTTTTTAAAAAAATACAGATTTGCACAGTCTTCTTTCATTCATGTTGTTAATGAGATTCTTGTTATACTATACAATGAGTGTGGGTTCACTGGATCTTTGTAACATATTGCAGTTAAACCCTGCTTCTCCATTGTCCACTTCTGATTCTGGCTACAACCCTTCACCTTCTCCAGAGGACAGAGTTCATGTTCTGGTTTGTGTCCACACTGGTAACGCAACAGAAATTAACAGCTCAGTGTTACAGAAGATGAAAATCATCAGAGAGGCAGCCAGCGACTTGGGTAAGAGGGGATTAAGTGTGTAACAGACTTACAGTGCATTTAAAGAACATCTTGGCTATTTATTCTAACACTTTACTTGTAAAAGAAAACAAATACATGTGCATGAAAAACACAGCTGAAGTTCTGCATTAGACTTGTTTGTCTTAAAACATCTGATAAGAGAAGTTTTATAACTATACCTGGTTAAATATGGACGGTCTCTGCTGGAAGACATTTCACTGAATGATTCACAGGCTTTTGAGTGGTATTTGTTCATATTGTATGCATAGTCAAAGTTCTTCTCAAGTTAACCCCAGACTTATCAGAAAATATCTCATATTGCAGGTATTCCCCAGTTAGCTGTTCTTACCAAATTTGATGAGGCCTGTCCTGAAACTGACAAGGACCTGAAGAATGTGTACAAAAGCAAGCTCGTGAAGAGAAAGGTGAATTTTGGCTGGAAAAAATTAACATTACAACAATACTGGCTGGGTAAATGAAACATTGCAAACCTGAACTCAGATCTTACAGTAATTCATTTGTTTCTGTAAAAACCAGATGGGAGATCTGAGCTCAAAACTGGGGATCCCGCTTAACTTCATCCTTCCTGTGAAGAACTACAGTGAAGAAACAGAACTGAATGACGATGTTGACACTTTGATCCTGAGCGCAGTGAGAATGATGATTGACCTGGGAGAAGACTTCATTGACTCTAAATTATAAACTGACATACACAGTGATGTAATACACTCGATGAATAATACATAATCCCAGTAGAATAAGAGTCACTTTTTCCACACAGGGTGACGTTAATTACCAGATAAAATAAAAATCATGAAAGTTGTTACGGAAAGCTGATATGATTGAGTGTGATTAATATGAAAAGAAACACAAGTTTCATCTCTCTCTTTTCCTTTTTTTAATATCGACTAACATCACAGAAATATATCGAAGAACATCTATAATCAAATAAAATAAAGCTGTCATTATCTTTGCAGATGAATTTCACACATGCACTCCAGCAATGAGCTTGTGTAGCCATCACCCAGCTCTGCATGTTAGAATGCAAATGTGCACTGAAGAATAAATAAATGTCCCATACATTTGCATTAAACCTTGAAAAAGTACAGGCCAGGGTTCGGGCAGGGCTCTGGCTGAGTGCCCTGCCCAAAGGGACACCCTTAGGTTAACCTAAGGGTGTCTTAACTTAACACTTAATCCCTTAGGCGACCGTACTTGACCTGGGCGCATGGGAAAGTTGGTTTTTTTTTTCTTTTTTTTTTTGCCTGTCCCGTTTGGCTCTTTTGCCATCAGAATTATTGTCTAAAGGCAAAGAAAGATGCCCAACGGATTTACTTTACCAAATGGACCATCCCAGCCTTGCCGTAATGGTCTATTTGATTCAACTTTTATTGTTTATTTTATTTTTCATCTTCACTTGTTAAATACTGGACAGACTTGAATGAGGAAAAGAAAAGAAGGGAGAAAGAAAGAGGGAAAAAAACAGCTGAGAAGAGGGATGGTGTGAGTAATGTGAATGTCTAAGTTGTGAGATAAAACTGAGGCACAGGCAGCCAGAAGGGGACAGGGGGTGGGGGGGGGGGGATGCCCGGCCCGAAGACGGAGCACCCCCACAACCCCACGCCCGTACGGACCCACCACGGGGCAGCCAGGCTACCAGGTCAGTAACCCACGTCAGTCAGCACAGACCGTCCCCTAGCCCCGCTGCACGCAGCCACGAGGAAACCGTCACCTAAGAGCCAACAGAGCCCTTAATAGGCCATGACTGCTACCCCAGGTTGAGCCCTCCAAGGAAGATGCCTCCGGGGAACCCCCCGATGCCCTAAGCCTGTCCCTACCCCCACACCAATCACAACAGTGAAGGCGGGACCAAACTATGACCCCCACCCCCACTAGGTGATGGAGCTGATCAAAGGAGCCCAGAGCAATTGATCTGATGTGGTGGCAGAGGCTGTATCAAGACTAATGTAATCTAATAGATAATTTCTATATTGGTTTGAATTAAGATTATTTTTACGTTTGGTGGCTATATTGGTCGCTGATTTGTTTTTGTTTTGTTTTTGAATGTCAGAAATGTATATTTGTGAATGTGGAGATGTTATATTGGTTTCACTGGTAAAAATAAATAATTGAATGGGTATATATTTGTTTTTTGTTAAGTTGCCTAATAATTATGCACAGTAATAGTCACCTGCACACACAGATATCCCCCTAAAATAGCTAAAACTAAAAACAAACTAAAAACTACTTCCAAAAACATTCAGCTTTGATATTAATGAGTTTTTTGGGCTCATTGAGAACATGGTTGTTGTTCAATAATAAAATTATTCCTCAAAAATACAACTTGCCTAATAATTCTGCACTCCCTGTATACTGAGACTAAGTCGAAGTTAAAAGACAAAAAATACAAAAAATGATAAATAAATATGTTCCATCTATCTGTTTGCTTCCTCTTATCCTCTTCAGGGTAGTGGAGGTCGCTGGAGCCTATCCCAGCTGTCATAGGGCGAGAGGCGTGGTACACCCTGGACAGGTCGCCAGTCTGTTGCTAAGAAATAGAGAAATATTTTTAATGCGTATCCGCTCATTAGATTGTTTTATGTATAAAAGAAGGCCAGCTTTGAGACTAGGTCACAGGCTGACAGGAAACTGCATGTTTTTTGTAGAGTTATTGCAAGTTATTACAAGCTGCACAGGAAGTTTTAGTGCACAGGCATATTAATAGATAAGCCGCAGAAAAGAGGACCTTTGCCATATAAGCAATGTTGGTATCGAAACTGCGTGACGTGTAAAGTACAGAAATAACACCATATAAGACACATGTTGAGCTTGTAATGTTAGAGATCCTGCAACTGGCGTTTGGGCTGTGCAGGGGTGTCTCTCTTCCGGAAGATGATTGAATAAAAAGAAATAGAAATGCTTTAACACACTGAGTCAGTCTTCTCTGTTCTATCATGGGGACAAAAGAATCGGGGTTAATACTAACACACAGCGTCAGACAACATTGCGTACTCACATTTACTTCTGCATTCACGCCTATGGGCAATGTAGATTGATCAGTTAACGTATCCCCACTAAGTGCAAGTCGTTGGACTGTGGGAGGAAGCCGAGTACCAGAGGAGACGGGGAGAACATGCAAAGTGTTTTCATAGACAGTCAGTCATAAAGCGCTATACACAGTGACACATGATACACAGTAATATGGGTTTGAATGCAGCCTGTCCTGTACAGATGTGTTCATGTGTTCTGATTTAACGGCAGATTTCTCCACATGCAGGACAAAAAAATTCCTGCTTCTGTAAATAAAAATGAACCACATATTTGCTTTGAATTCTAATATGTAATCGAACCTTTCCGTCGCGTTCGGGTGAAATCATTACAACTTAAAAATCATAAATACTGTGTTTTACATCTGATTGCCTCAAGGCCTTATGATATCATCCACACTATGCACTTAAACATATAAAAGTGATGATCACCTGTTTTTGAGTGTTTTAATCAACTTTCACGGGGTTTGGGCAGGTAAGGGCAGCAGAGAATTGAGCTGATCATCCACAGAAGCACAGAAATCCAAGGAAGAATGTTGAGTCATTTTTCCAGGAGATAACAGGCTTTGTTGTGGTAAAAAATATTTTGTACTTATAAATCAAATGCGTTGTTGTGAACTTTTTTAACCTTGCAAACCAAAATGTCTGAAGGTTTTATGTTTGTGCATCTATAGATAAAAAGAAGTTACATTTTGTTTTCTTAAGGCCTGATTAAATATACAAAGCAAAACCCTACCTGTAAAACTCTGCAATCAAGTTGCCTGGCTGTGTGTGAGTTTCAACTTGCCAGTACGACCCAATTGTTTTTTTGTTTTGGTTTTTGTTACCCAATTTTTTCTTCCTTTCAGCTGATGGTTCATGTCAATCCCAAATGTAAAACTCCAAAAACAAGATTCAGGCATATCTAGTACACACAGAGCTGCCACACAAAGAAATGACAGAGCATAGAGCGTAGCCAGCACTACAAATTTTGGATCCTCAGCTCTTAGTGGTGAGCGCAGTGCATGCTACGTCCGCTGTGAAAGGGCCTTTACCCTGCGTAGTGTGACTCACAGCAATGGTCCTGGGTCAGTCCTGACTTTGTGTTAAACTAACCCTAAAGCAATAATAGCATTTCTAACCACTGATATACCACAACTTCAACAGCTAGCAAAAGTTAGGGACCTAGCTTGTAAGAGCCATGTGTGACCAACAAGGGAAAGATGGTTCACAACTTCACCTGAGAGTAAAAAGATAGAAAGAGTGAAGAGGTGGAGAGAGACAGAAAGAAGGAAAAACACTCCAGGCCAGCCAGGACTATGACACTATTAGATTTAAAGGTCCAAGATTCAGCTGCTTAGCCTTTTTCTTCTGTGACACCAGGAAATAATCATCTTTTGAAAACCACAGCTGTTACTTCTCCACCTTCTACTCAGGTTGTTACTTATCAATGTTTTAACTGGGCTGGTTCTTTTCTATCTCAGCCTTTACAACACTTTATATAGCATACCTTGTTCAGTTTTATTTTTTGTTTAAATGCTTTCTGTGTAACATTCACACTCTAAACAAGTTTCTTGTTGTTCATTTAATAATGTCTTGATTAGATCTTTAAGAAGTTATTACCTTATTACTTACTACTACTGCTACATTGAAAGTGCTTTATAAAACTATCATTATTATTGTCATTATTATTGTTATAAATTAGGATTTGTTCATACTAAATGAAACTGTTTGTTTAATCTGCAAAATTAGTGGCTGAAAGTTTAGATAAATGAAATGAATCGACAAACAGCAGCATTTTTTGCTGCAGCAGGAAAACTGAACAGAATGTATGTAAGAGGTCAGAGTGAGGATGACGTCACTTAATACAGGAAATACATGTTTGTCTGTTTTGATGATGAAGGACTTCTTCAGCTCTGTAAACAGCTACACTTGAGAGGACAGAGGTGATTTCATGGATCAATAACAATGTGTTTATCAGCTTTCATCATCGCAGTGCAGACATGACGTCAGATCTATCAGAGTGAAGGCCGTCTCTCTGATGACGTCACAGAGTAGAGTCCTTCTGTCCAATAAAGGATCTCAGATCAGCTGCTGCCATCTTGTGGCCACAGTTGGTTACTGTCTCTGAAAGTTGTCTCATGTTCCTGTTGTCCTGCTAACAAAGGCTGGAGCTCATCATGCTGAGAGGGCAGCAGCATTTTGTGGCTCTTCACACATGTTCATTATATTCTGATGATCCTGGATGGAGACAAACTACAGATAAGTGTGTTCAGCCCAACTAGTTTATCTCATTACAGCAGTTTGATGTTTCCCTTTGAATCCCCCTGAAGATCCTGACAGTGAAGCACGTACATAATACTCCAGCCTTTCAACTCTGAGCTTATTTAGTTCTATTAATACACTGAAATCTCATTTGTGTCATGAAGAAAGTCTTTAATCAAACAGAATTCAAAGATCAGAAACATTTCATATATGGAGTTAAACATGAATCATTGTTTCAACAACATATTTATTGTTGTCATAAACAGACAAGAAGACAACAACAAACTGCTCCTCCCATTCAACACATGTCAGTCCATATCCCAGCAAACTAAATCATCTCCATTTACACATCAAATAGAAACATGAATCACTTGTAATGATCAGTGTTGGGGAGTAACGGAATACATGTACCGCCGTTACGTATTTAGAATACAAAATATGAGTAACTGTATTCCGTTACAGTTACCGTTTAAAAAGGTGGTATTCAGAATACAGTTACTTTGTTGAAATAAATGGATTACACTGCGGTACTTTCCTGTTTCATGTTGTCGCGGGTCAGGACTGTTTGGGTTTTGTTTGACAGCTACGTTCTGTTGTTCCAGGCGGCGTTACGGTTGCCATGGTTACGACGCTCTCTCTCTCTCTCTCTCTCTCTCTCTCTCTCTGCGACTGTGTGTTTCCTGGGTGAGAGAGCGCCTTTTCGTTGTTGTTGTTGTTGTGCTAAGCTAACAGGCAGAATGCTACAAGCATAGCTCTAAAGAATGTAGCATCATGGGCAGTGTAGTCAGTGCTGCAGGGAGAATGCACTGCCATACACGTTATGGGTCTGTGAGCTCGAGGAGGGAGAAAAAGGGGAGTGGAAAGGTACGAGTTGTCATCGAGGAAAAATGGGAGCTAGAAGCATGTAAATATAATAATAACCACTTCAGCCAAGAAGAGTGCCTGACGAGCCCAGTTGTAAGTAAGCTATTAAGACTCGACTGTACACCGTGTTCGTGTTTTCCTCCGAAAACAATAAGTTCCGTTGGAGCAGCCTTTCAACGCCTCTCTCTGTCTCTCGCAAGAAAAGTTGACCCACACAACAAAGTAAAGCTATTTTTCGGCTACGAGCCGACAGGGACCCCGCCGTATTAGTCAGAGGTCCCTCTACTACAGTTCAGAGTCGCGGACCTTCAGTAATAGTAATAAATCACACAGCAATAGTACATTCACGTTGTTGTAAAAAGCATGATAATATATTAAGTAATCCAAAGTATTCAGAATACGTTACTGTCATTGAGTAACATAACGGAATACGTTACAGAATCCGGTTGTTCAGTGATGACGCGATGAATCCTACTTCCGGGTCTAAAGTAGTCTGCGTTTAATATGGCTTTTGTGTTGTTAACATGTTTAATGTTATGTATTTTCTTCTATTTGATCTCAAAAAGCTCATAAAACAGTCAGTGATCACTGTTGACCTCCCTCGGCTTTTATTACCACTAATCATTTATTTAAGCTCAGTTTTTAAAACCTTAGGATGTAACTACAGCCCAGCCCATGCAGCAGTATATGAATGACTAACCTCGTATTGTGGATGGATTATCTCAGTTGTTCTCCTGGCTGAAGTTTGGTCCTTTTACAGCGATTACATTTGTTCCTGACCACCGAGAACACTCACGTTAACTTTTATCGAGTGGAAAAAAAGTTAGCTTGTTTATATTATGCTAACATAGCTGTGTTGCTAGCGGTCATGTAGCACATCATTATATACCAGCTAGCCCAACTTCAGTAACTCTAAAAACGTCACTGCTGTTTAATTTTCTGTCTTCATTTATGCTGGAAGTGATAACAGAGCTGTACGTTTTAATTTGTTTCCAAAACCCCGCAGTCAGGACATGCTATATTGTATTTAGATAGAAGCTAGCGAGCTAACTCCCTGCTAACTTCTAACTCCGTTAAATGTCATAAATTCCGTTTTCATGGATGCCTGGATGTTAAACTCAATTGTTACACCTGGTAGAGCAGAACGCTGATCATTTTATTAAAGATGAAAGACTTAAGACAGTTTTTCAACTCTCAGTAATGCCATAGTGATCGTTTGATATATGGACCTGCAGCGGAGTTTAGGCCCAGACACGGCTAGTGACGTCAGACTGAACAACCGGATACATTTTGGGGCATGCATTCTGTATTCTATAATGGAATACATTTTAAAAGTAACCTTCCCAACACTGGTAATGATTAGAAACTTGATAGAATTTCAAATCTAGTTTGGGGAGTCATTCAGTGAGAAACAGTGAAATGATTTTCCATGTGAAAAGGTGGACAGCAGAAACAGAAAGAAACAGTGAGAACTAAAAGAGAAACAAAGAGCTTTGGAACAACGAGGCAGCAGGAGGACAGCTGCAGTTTAACAGCTTCAACTCACTGACAGGAAACAACATTAGAAACATCATCATCCTCAACTCATCTGCTGCACTGACACTGACACCTTCAACGGCAACACCTTCACTTTATCACCAGTGTTAATGATTGGAAACATCCTGTGAGTGAAAGTGTGTGTGAAGGTGTGTATGTGTGTGTTAGTATCAGGATCAGAGAACGACAGCTTTCCTCTGTTCCAGTCCAGATTCACTCTGATCCTCTGGAGCTTCTTCTCTACTGAGAGAGCAGTTTCACATGATGGTGAGCGTGCTGAGTATTTACCTGTAGAAAACCATAATCTCCATAATCCAGACTCAATGTATCCCTTCCTCTGCACAGACTCTGCTAGCACCCCCAGAGCCCACCATGTACTGTCTCCAACCTCGACATCCCAGCTGTGAGTCCCTGAGTTAAAGCCCTCAGAGCCCAGGACACAGCAGGAATAATCAAACCTCTCTGGATTATCAGGAAGCTGCTGTTCATCTCCTCGTCTCACACTGGTCAGATCTTCAGACAGGATGAGGTTTGGTTGAGCAGTGTTTGGGTCCAGAATGAGAGGAGTGTAGGAGACCATGTCCTTCATGTTGTTCCAGATGTTGAAGGTCAGGTTGCCCAGGTGTTTGGCCTGGTCTATCAGAGCTCCTGAGGGCAGCTGTGGATCATCCAGCAGGGGGCAGCGCTGGACTCTTTCCACTGCAGCCTTGTAGTTGTGCAGGAATGAGACGTCTTCAGCTCTCAGCTCCTCCTCTGTGGCTCTGACTGTGTCTGAAAGAGCTGCTATCTCTCTGCTCAGAGCCTCCATCTTCTCCTTCATCATCCCACTCTTCTGCTCCTCTTCCTCCCTCAGTGCAGCCAGCCTGGCCTCCTCTTCCTCTGCTAGAAACTGGTGAAGCTTCTTAAACTGCTCCTTAATCTGCCTCTCTGTGTGTCGGGCCTGGACCTTAATGTGTTCTGCTGTTTGATCAAACTTCACTTGAACTTCTTCACAAACCTTTAACTTCTTCTTTAAGGGCTCCAGAGTTTCCTGAAGTTCCTTCTTGTGTTGTTGTGCAGCTTCATCAATGGGTCTGACTCTGTGATTGGTGTGTTTTTCTGAGTCTCTGCAGATGTGACACACTGGCTGCTGATGGTCCAGACAGAAGAGTTTGAGTTTCTCAGAGTGCAGACTGCAGAGAGCCTCTGAAGCTCTCTGATCTCTCTCCTGTAAGAACGACTCACACAGGTTCCTTAAAGCCAGGTTTGAAGGTGGTTTTGACCGTGAAGATCTTCTCTTACAAACTGGACACTCGCGTGTTGGTGTCTCTTTCCACTGTCTCTTCAGACAGTCTTCACAGAAGCTGTGGCTACATGACAGAAGAACAGGATCTCTGAAGACCTCCTGACAGACCGGACAGCAGAGATCCTCCTCTGATCTGGAAGCCATTGAGTCTGTGAGTGAAGCTGAAAGCAGCAGACAGGAAGTACAGTCAGTCCTGGCTCCCCTCCCTCCTCTACCACCTTCACTGAAACTTCCTTTGAGTCGTGTTTTTGCTCAAACTCACATTCAGTGTGTGGAGCGTCAGCAGCTTGAAGCAGCAGTGTTGGAGTTTTCCACTTTTCTCTCCTGTAGCTGGACTCACTCAGAGGAAGCTGCTAGTTTGGTCTGAGTTCAGTCTGATCGTCTGTGCGTCTCTCTGCACTGAAGAAGAACAACATCCTGTTTCCTGGTTTGTAGCATTTCAGTGACATAGAGGCCGGAACATCATTCAGCGTGAGTGTGACAGCAGAGTGCAGACGTTTGTTGCAGATCAGAAACGAAACCTTTTCTTAAGCGTAGAAAATAAACTGTGACTCAGTGGTGCAGCTGCTTGGCAGTTTTTATTTCAGACTTTGTTCTGGTTATTGTTCAGGTTCCACAGCAGTGGGAGTGTAATGCAGTCACACAAACACAGTTGGATTTACTCTGGAGAACTTCAAGACATGGTGAGGAGGTAATTTAGCCATGTAAATCAGCTGTATTGGATCAAGGACACATCTAAAACCTACAGGACACCGGCCCTCAAGGCCTGGAGTTTCCCCATGCCCGAGTTAATGTAACAGCAGCTACTTTTCCATCAGACCAACACCAACATCAAATTCTGTCTGATACAAACAACACTTCTAGATGGAATTCATCCTTTGATTTTAAGTCCTCCTCTTTATTCTCTGAAACACACTTTCATTCATTCATTGATTATTTTAGTCAGAAATGTTGTTTGTTACTATTAAACATGAAATATTAACATTAAAGAAGATGTGATGAAGGAATATTTGGAATATCTGGAGTTCTATTAAGTCATGTAATAACAACATGTGCATCATAGTGCAAAAGTAACATAACAAAGCTTTGTTCAGACAGTTACCTTTCAGTCGATTCACTCGGTATAACACATAAATATTAGAGATGGACCGATCCGATATTACGTATCGATATCGGTCCGATACTGACCTAAATTACTGGATCGGATATCAGAGAAAAATAAAAAATGTAATCCGATCCATTAAATATCATGAAAGCACCTCACAAAACTTGCAACACGCCGTAACTCGCCTCAGAATGTTAGCAGGTCGGAGCAGTATGCATCACGTGATAGAGCGGCTGTGGCCTGTCGGTGGTCTGGATAGTTTTGGAGCTTCGTTAGCAAACCGCCATTTCATCTCCGACAAAATCATCCCTGAGAGAAGTAAAGCAAGTGTGTAAGTCCATCTCTGAATGTTTGTAAAGCATTCCTGCGTTAAGCTTAACAAGCACTACCTCTTCTTGCTGCTACTTCAATCATGAAACTGCTTAATGATCAGCTGATCGGCTGTCCGTCTCTCTTGTTGGTTTTTGGTCCACTTTGCACCAGAAAGAGGAAACCAGTGGATAAAAAACAGCAGCACGTTTAAGCTTGATAAGCTGTTGTTAGAATGTATTTAATATTACTTTCTACACCAGGATCTTTTTCTACATAGCTGACGCTGGTAACTGTGCAGGGGCGGATCTAGCAAAGTTTAGCCAGGGGGGCCGATAGATATTAACAGGGAAAAGGGGGCACAAAGACATACTTTTATTTCTTATTCTCGTTTAAAATGTCGAGCTTTTAATAAATAATTATCTGACACCCAAAGTTTTAATTTGATGTAAAATGAATAGAAGTCAATTACTGTATATAGTAACTATTAAGTCTAATATATATACCCTAGTAAGCTATAGTACTTTTTCCTTTGGGAAGGTACCATCTGTGCAGTCTGCAATTTTGTTGAAGAAAGATGTTGAATCTATTTAATATTTCTTGTAAAATAATTGATTTCTGTGCATTTTTTTTCCAGACTGCATCAATTTAAGGTTGATTAGGTCGATTAAGCATCATGAGGTGGAGCGTGAGGGGTGGTTCCCTATTTTTTATTTATTTATTTTTGTTGTTGCTGGGAGTTGGAACCCTATTAGTTAGGTTGCTTAATATTTACGTTAAGTACTCTTTAAAATACCAGAATAGGGAGGATGGTTTAAGTTTATTAGATTGATCAGTATTGCTGAACTATGAAATATTTTTTTTTGCATACAGGTATAACAGAATAGCTTTAGTGTAGTGTTGTTGTTTTAAACTTATACAACTTATACAAAATGCAGCAAGATATTTAAAAAAACAGTTTTGTTGATTAAAAAACACTACATCGGATTCATATCGGTATTGGAAGCAGATATCCAAATTTATGATATCGGTATCGGACATAAAAAGTGGTATCGTGCCATCTCTAATATATATGGGATATCACGCTCCTTCACGTGTCCTGGCTGAAGAAACCTTTATTCACGCCTTTAAGGCAGATGACGTGTGATGACACATATAGCCACTGTCATCACAGTCATCCCTCAGTTCTTACGCTCTTCAACTCGCCGAGAACACCTCTGCTGAGTTGGGCTAGCTAACTGCTGCTAGTTAGCTCCGTTGTCTGCAGACTTGAACTTTGCTTAACTGCCCCTGTTGGTGTTAGCCTCCACCGCGCAGTTGGTGTGTAGGCTGCCCGTGGAGCGCTTATTTCAAGTTTTTCCCGTGCAGTGTTTTGCTTTGTGTTTTGTTATGGACTTCAAACCGAAGCGAGCAAAGCAGAAATCTTCTGATCGCCCCTGTCCTCAGGGATGCCCTTTCTCTTTGCACGACAGCAACTAGCACAATGCCTGCCCTGTCTGCCTGGGGATCGTCAATGCTCGGAGAGCGTTGACGGAGCCCGAAGCCTGTGCGTTTTGTCGCCAGTTCCGGCGCTCGACCCTGGAAAGACGGGTGACATTTGTGGAAAAAGTGCTGGGACGCTCGGCTGTCGCAAGGCAAGACCCTCACCTTTCCGAGTCTGGAGCCCCAGCTTTCTCTGAGTCCAAAGATGAGGATTTTCCGGTCGATGTCCCTGCAATTAGCTGGGCTGACCACATGGAATATGTTGACGGGTTAGCCGATGACGAGCCGGAACCATGCAGGAGCGCTGACGGGCTTCAGCAGATGGAAGCTCTGCGCGACATCATCCCCAGACGTCAGCCCAAGCCCGCAGCCAGCTCTCACAGGCCCGCCACTCCTCTAATGACTGGCAAGAGACCAGCGCCCACTGCTGAAGTGGGTGTGCCACCAGCGAGAGCACATCCTCCGGCCCGAGCTCCACGCCAGTCAGCCTGGAGCAAAGGCCCACCCTCGGGCCCCCGGCGGGACCTGACGTCCAGGAGGAAGAAGCTTCAGCCCTCCTAGCTGTGGCTTAGAGTGGAGAGGGGGTCTAGCAGCAGGGAGACGCTGTTTTTACCCCTCTGTTGCCGCACAAGAGGTGCCGCTTAAGTTCTGTTCAGGTTGTCAGCCCCAGAAGGTGTTGCACTTTCCTAACAATGTCTCCCAAGCACAAAACATCTGCACACAAAATGCCTCAGGTAACCCTCTGTTCAGGTGTGCTAAATGTTCAGGTGACCACATCGAGTGTTCCCGCTGTTTTTCATTGTTGTGTCCCAGAAAAGGTGCCTCCAACAAAATGTATGAATGTACATGTGTCATGGTCCGTGGTCCTGTGCCTGCGAAATGCGTGATGCTCGGGTAGCCACACCCCCGGGCTGGGCCATCACCGACACATCTGCTCTCCATCGCGGTGATTACATGAAGAGCTACTTAACCCGGCGCTGACGGATGCTCCACGCCAGTCCGTTACTCACCTCACAGTAGTAACTAGACTTCCCCGAAAGCGTGCGTTCACTTCTGGTTGGAACTGTGTTTAATCCGCCTACTTGTGTCCAGGTTTCGACCCAGCATCCGGCGTCTGCCACCTGCCTGTCCTCCGGCTCAACTGGATCACTCGGTGCATCATCTGGCCCATTCGCTATTCCCACGGACTTCCTGCTCACGGACTGCCACACTTCCCTCCCGAGCTCCCACTGTCCTGCTCTATCGTAAGCCCCCCTACTCTGACTCAGTCCTGATGTGTTTTCCCCGCTTCCCGGCTCCCTACTAATCCTCTCCCCTTTCTATTGCAGCCTCCCACGGTCCCGATCCCGGCTTCCTCGTGTCATTTTTTTCCCCGGGTTTTTAGTTCCTCGTTTTGCTCCCTAGTTTTCCCGGGTCGCCTTTCGTTATTATAATAAAGTGTCTTTTTCTGTTAGCACTGAGTCTGCGACTGGATCCTTTTGTGCACGCGCGGCGCGGCGCATGACAGTACGGACTGGCCAGAATGGATCCAGCAGACCCAATACGTTCAGCTATTAATAAGCAGGGTGCCATGCTCGGCCAACACGATCAGTTGCTTCTCTTACTTCAGGATCAGTATCAAGAGCTTAGCGGGAAACGGGGAGAAATGCACGCTAAACAGCCCGACCCCGGCATACCGTTGTGTGACGTTGTGTTTCCACGGCGAATTGGACCAGTGTGGGGTTTCCTTTTTCAGTGTACCCTTTTCTTCAGTCGCTCGCCACTCGCCTTCCCCACTGACGCGGCCAAGATTTCCCACTTTGTGGGACTGCTGGGTGGAAGGGCGTTGGCGTGGGCTGAAGCCTATGTATCTTTTAACTCGATACAGAGTTGCGACTTCGATGACTTCCTCGAAGAATTCAAAGCAACTTTCTCCCCGCCAGTTTCCGAGGATGATGCTGCTCAAAAGCTAGTGGCGCTCTGCCAGGGCCGGTGTAGTGTTGCGGAGTATTTAGTGGAGTTTCGCACAGTGGCAGCCGCTGTTGGCTGGCCCGATTCGGCCCTAAGGGGCATTTTCCTACGCTCCCTGAACGATCAGATGAAAGATCAGCTCGCGTTTCACGAGGCAGCTAAATCATTCAAGGATTTGGTGTCACTCGCCCGTAGAATTGATAAGTGTCTACGGGAGAGAGAGGCTGAACGGCAGTCCAAGCCACCGAAACCCGTATTGTACCCAGAACTTCGCGTGTCACCCCCCCCTGCCCCCATTTGGCTCTCCAGCGGCGTGCGCTCGCTCACTGTCTCCGCCGGAGCCGATGCAGATCGGGCGCTCTCGGCTCTCGCCGGAGGAAAGGGAACGCCGTTTTCGGGCCGGGGACTGCTTATACTGTGGGAAGCCGGGACACCGCATCGCCAGCTGCCCGGTTCGCCCAAATGGACCAGCTCACCGGTAGGTTCGGGGATACGGGTGGGCAGCCCATTAAATGCTATTAGACCCCGATTAGTTGTGTCCGTTGCCATAGTAACCAACAAAAAGACTGTTACATGCAGCGCATTAGTGGATTCTGGGGCGGAGCAAAATCTCATAGATGAGAAGCTGGCTAAAGAGCTGGAAGTACCACTCACTCTGTTGGAACCTCCCCTCCCTGCGTCAGCGCTGAATAAACAAGTGTTTGCTTACATCACCCATCAGACTGCGCCTGTGAAAGTAATCACTTCCAGGAATCATAACGAATCACTTTCATTCTTTACCTTCCCGTCTCCCGACACCGCGCTCGTGTTAGGTTACCCGTGGCTGCAAAGACATAATCCCCACATTGATTGGGCAGGGAGCAAGATCGCCAGTTGGAGTTTGTTCTGCCTAGCTAATTGCCTGAGATCAGCAGTTCCTGCTGCACCAGCTAACCTGACCCCACTTGTTACACAAGCACATGACCTTTCCTCCATCCCACCCGAGTACCATGACTTACAGGAAGTGTTTAACAAGGACAAGGCTTGCTCTCTGCCACCTCACCGCCCCTATGACTGCGCCATTGACCTGCTACCTGGTGCCCCGCTGCCCTCCAGCCGGTTGTACAACCTGTCTCGCTTTGAGAGGGTGTCGATGGAAAACTATATCCAATTATCACTCGCGGCCAGTATTATTCGACCCTCTTCTTCCCCTGTAACTGCAGGCTTCTTCTTCGTGGGGAAAAAGGACGGTTGATTACCATTGATTACCGGGGCTTAAATGACATCACTGTAAAGAACAAATACCCTCTTCCGCTGATTAACTCTGCCTTTGGATCTCTCCAGGAAGCCACCGTTTTCACGAAACTGGATCTGCGAAACGCGTACCATCTGGTCCGGATAAGGGAGGGGGATGAGTGGAAGACCGCTTTTAACACACCACTGGGCCACTTTGAGTATTTGGTTATGCCATTCGGCTTAACAAATGCCCCTGCAGTTTTTCAAACTCTAGTGTGCTCCGAGACTTCCTGAACGTGTTTGTTTTTGTATACTTGGATGACATCCTCGTTTTTTCCAGGACCATGGAGGAGCATCGCATTCACGTCCGGAGCGTCCTGCAACGGTTACTGGAGAACAGACTGTTTGCCAAAGCAGAGAAATGCGACTTCCAAGCCTCATCAGTTTCCTTTTTGGGCTATATCTTAGCAGGAGGGCAGGTGAAGACGGACCCAGCTAAGATCAAGGCAGTTCTGGAGTGGCCAGTCCCGGATTCGCGGAAGAAGCTTCAAGGCTTTCTCAGGTTTGCAAACTTCTACCGACGCTTCATCCGAAACTACAGCCACGTCGCCGCGCCCCTCACTCGCCTCACTTCTTCTAAGGTAACTTTCACCTGGCCCCCAGAGGCCCACACAGCATTCACTAAATTAAAAGAATTGTTTACTTCGGCACCCATTCTACTCCACCCCGACACCACCAAACAATTCATCGTTGAGGTGGACGCGTCCGACATGAGAGTCGAGGCTGTTCTCTCTCAGTGGTCTGGGCCTCAAGGTAAGCTCCAGCCGTGCGCCTACTTCTCTCGCCGGCTCACTCCTACTGAAAGAAATCGTGACGTAGGCAATAGGGAGCTCTTGGCCATAAAACTTGCTTTGGAGGAGTGGCGCCACTGGCTGGAGGGAGCCTTTTCTCATATGGACGAACCATAAGAATCTGATTTTTCTGAGGACTGCTAAAAGGTTAAACTCCCGACAAGCCCGCTGGTCTCTGTTTTTTACCCGCTTTAACTTCACTCTCTCGTATCGCCCAGGTTCACGGAATGTCAAGCCAGATGCGCTCTCCCGTCAGTACTCCCCAGACACGGAAACATCGTCACCAACCACCATTCTCCCCCCAACCTGTGTGGTGGGCGCCCTCTCCTGGGATGTTGAGGAGGTTATCCGCCAGGTCCTCCCGGGCGACCATGACCCAGGTACCGGACCGCCTGGATGGCGTTTTGTCCCCGCTGCCGCCCGTGGAGCGGTAATTCATTGGATCCACACTGCACGATTTTCATGTCACCCTGGCGTGAGTAGAACCATTGATCTCCTCAAACGATATTTCTGGTGGAAGACTTTAAGAAAAGATGCGAGGGAGTACGTGGCTGCCTGCGCTGTTTGCGCCCGCAATAAACTATCCACTAAGCACCCAGCGGGCCTGCTCCACCCGCTCAGCACTCCTCACCGGCCTTGGTCTCATATTTCATTAGATTTCGTTACGTGTCTTCCTCGTTCCTCGGGAAAGAGCGTCATCCTCACCATCATCGACCGGTTCTCCAAAGCCGCTCACTTCGTCCCGCTAACAAAACTACCCTCCGCCTCTGACACAGCCCAAGCCCTAATTGAGAACGTGTTCCGGCTCCATGGTATTCCCCTTGACATCGTCTCAGACCGAGGCCCGCAGTTTACTTCACAAGTATGGAGGACCTTTTGTTCCATTCTGGACGCAAGAGTTAGTTTAAGCTCGGGTTTCCATCCGCAATCTAATGGCCAGACTGAGCGGCTTAACCAGGAGCTTGAGGCTGCGCTACGCTGCGTAGCGTCCCAAAACCCCACCTCCTGAGTCACCTATCTACCCTGGGTGGAATACGCACATAACTCACTTACCTCGTCTGCCACTGGTTTGTCCCCGTTCGAAGCTTCCCTCGGTTACCAGCCTCCACTTTTCCCTGAAAATGAACTCGATCTTGCAGTCCCCTCTGCACGGCATCATCTCCGGCGCTGCCAGCGGGTCTGGCTCAGGGTCCGCCAAGCTCTCCTGCGGACGAAGGAACAGCACACACGCCATGCCAACCGCTGTCGAACCCCCACCCCCCGAATATCGGTCGGGGCAGAGGGTCTGGCTAGCTGCCAAAAACGTTTCGCTGCACGTGACATCCCGAAAACTGGCCCCCCGCTTCATCGGCCCGTATGAAGTTGATGCGGTTGTTAACTCAGCGGCAGTTCGGCTCAAGCTCCCTGTTTCCTGGCGCATACATCCCACGTTCCACGTTTCCCAGGTCAAACCTGTCCGCCGCAGCCCGTTGTGCCCTCCGTCCGAGTCCCCTCCTCCCGCCCGGCTTATCGCCGGTCACCCGGCCTATACGGTCCGGCGGATCATGGCTGAGCGCCGGCGTGGGCGGGGGTGGCAGTTCCTAGTGGACTGGGAGGGGTACGGTCCTGAGTACCGCCTCTGGGTTCCGCGTTCCTTCATTCTGGATCCGTCCCTCGTCGCTGACTTCCGTGCTTCTCTCTGCAGGCCGCAGTCCGGTCGGTCGCCTAGGGGCGACCCTTGAGGGGGGGCCACTGTCATGGTCCGTGGTCCTGTGCCTGTGGAATGCATGATGCTCGGGTAGCCACACCCCCGGGCTGGGCCATAAACCTGCTCTCCATCGCGGTGGTTACATGAAGAGCTACTTGACCCGGCGCTGACGGATGCTCCACGCCAGTCCGTTACTCACCTCACAGTGGTAACTAGACTTCCACGAAAGCGTGCGTTCACTTCTGGTTGGAACTGTGTTTAATCCGCCTACTTGTGTCCAGGTTTCGACCCGGCGTCCGGCGTCTGCCACCTGCCTGTCCTCCGGCTCAACTGGATCACTCGGTGCATCATCTGGCCCATTCGCTATTCCCACGGACTTCCTGCTCACGGACTGCCACACTTCCCTCCCGAGCTCCCACTGTCCTGCTCTATCGTAAGCCCCCCTACTCTGACTCAGTCCTGATGTGTTTTCCCCACTTCCCGACTCTCTAGTAATCCTCTCCCCTTTCTATTGCAGCCTCTCATGGTCCCGATCCCGGCTTCCTCATGTCATTGTTTCCCCGGGTTTTTAGTTCCTCGTTTTGCTCCCTAGTTGGTCGCCTTTCGTTATTATAATAAAGTGTCTTTTTCTGTTAGCGCTGAGTCTGCGTCTGGATCCTTTTGTGCACGCGCGGCACGGCGCATGACAACATGTTTCCATGTTACAATCGATAAAGAGTGTTGTTTATTCTCAAACAGTCACAAATGCTCAGTCTGCAGGCAGAATGAGTTAGGTCAGGCAGGTGATGCTGTCCCCTGCAGACACACTGGGGGGAGACAACGCCCCGCCGACGGTGCTGCAGGTCAGCCGGCACGCTGCTCACTTCCCTCAGTGGTGCACTCGCGCACCCTCTCCGTGTGTGCTGCAAACCATTGCCATGGGTCACTGGTTGCAGTTCCAGGTCAATCCACCTCGTTTCCAAAGAGTCGTAAAGACGACTTTCAACACCGAGGTGGCCATGATACTCAGAGAGGAAATAAAGGCGCTATTGCAGAAAAGAGCAATACGAGTGGTCCCCGCTTCGGAGACAGACAAAGGTTGGTACAGCCGTTATTTTGTTGTTCCGAAAAAAGGGGCAGGGCATCGTCCCGTCCTCGACCTGCGAGTCTTGAACACGTATCTACGAACGTACAGGTTCATGATGCTAACACTCAGACAGCTCTTGAATGCGGTCAGCCCGGGAGATTGGTTTGCAACAATCGATCTTGCAGATGCTTATTTTCATGTAGCTATACACCCGAAACACAGGCAGTTTCTGAGGTTTGCATTCGAGGGCGTAGCCTACGAATACCTAGTGCTGCCGTTCAGGCTGTCGCTCGCTCCTCACCTTTACGATATGTACCAAGGCAGCGCTAGCACCCCTGAGAGAGACAGGCATCCGCATCTTAGCCTACCTAGATGACTGGGCTCTTGTAGCTTGCTCCAGAGAGCAGGCAGAGACACAGCTGTCACTGGTTCTGTCACATATTCAGACACTGGGGTTCAGTGCGCATGTGCCAACCAGCATGCAGCCTGTTGCAGTCGCTCCTGCTTTTTCTCTTAGATTAACTCTGTTTTCTTACGTATTCTTTATTTTCTGACTTGTATTTAATGGAGCACAGTAAAAAAAATAATAATTTCCCCTAGGGATCAATAAAGTATTCTGATTCTGATCAGATTCTCTGTGAACTTTCAAAAGAGCTCGCTAATTTATTTGAAGCGTCCACACTCGCAAAAGGGGGAGGAGGGTAATCCCAAGGGAGCAGATTACTTTTCTCGGTTTGGAAATATGCTCGCTTTCCAGCCGCGCACGTTTGTCAGAGCACAGAGTGGCTGCATTTCATCGCTCCCTCGCTCAGTTTCAGCTGGAACGCAGACTGCGTTTCCAGACGATATGAAGCTTGTTGGGCTTGATTTCATCTATGATCGCTGTAGTACCACTTGGACTGTTAGAAATGAGAGTGTTTCAACGCTGGACTCTCTCTCACCGTTTGTGTGCATCCAAATCGGTATCGGATCAGTATCGTCGATACCACCATGAATATTACTTGGTGTAGCGGCGGCACTCCGTCCCTATTTCACTCTTCTGTACCGCCGTTAGGAGTCAGTCCGGCAACATGCATTGAAACGCGAGCAAGTCCAAGTATCCTTCTTGCAAACAATATGTTTATTGACACTTTTAGTTTACATGGCAAGACTCGGTCAAAAAACTGTGTCGCTTCCAGCTTATCCAACTCCTCAACTACGTAACTACAGTGCGCCGGAAGCTCAAAATACTAAAAAGCGCTTTAGAATGTTGCACTTCTCTATTCTATACATTTAACAAACAGTATTTTAAAATCAACTAGAATTATATTCTTAACATCAAACATATATATTTCTCCTCTAATATTTTACCAGTACCAATAAAATTAACCTTTAATTGGCTCTTACACTTGGTATAGGATCGGAAAGGAAATCAGTGGTATCGCACATCACTACTGGCTGCTCCCGTATGGGATTAGAACGATGCCACCTTATCCCATAGTCCAGCCAATGAAGCGATTCACATTCGTATATACGCAGCTAATCAACGTAGCTGACAGGCTATAGCTGTGTCCCAAAACGTCAGCTGCATCCTTCAGAGGACCCGGCCTTCGCGCTCTACGTGGGCCGGGTTCTTCAAAGACAGAGTAGGCCGGAAGTGCGACGCTGTGAAATGGGACGGTCTAGCCTTCAGATTTGCGTCACCGCTGTCTCGGTTGAGTTTAATAAACACGGCCATCTGCTCCTTGCTATCTAAAATATAACAGGACACTGGCGTAAATTATCGACCATCTCACACTTCGGTTTAATCAGTTTTCTGTTTGACGTTTATTCAGCTGTGTGAAAATCCCGGAGGAACCCACCCGATGGATTAATAAAGTTTTATTTAATCTGATAATCTAATAACTTCGATCTCAGCCAAACCGATTTACTCCGGAACAAATAAAACACAGAAAATAGGCAAACAATTAAATTTTTAAGTGACTTATATATCATGTTTAACCTGAGTAGCGAAAGCGGGGGTCTGAAAATGATGAAGCCGGGAGTCCACTGCTCTCGCCGGCTGGAGTGACCATTGAACCCCCCCCCCCCCCCCGGCTTGCTATCGAGCGGGTGGGTAACAGACATCTCCAAAAATGTCGGCGTACTTTTGCAAATATGCGATGTCTTGATAAACCAAGCAGATATTTGATGTTTACACAGATACTTTCTCGCCTGAAAATATGTTAAAAGTTTATTTTGTGACCCAGAAAGATTAATAAGACTAATTTTAAAACTTAGTAGCAGTTGTTGGCAGCTGAAATTTGGCTGGGCCGCGCTATGAATTCTGGGATATGGTGGGCCACGAAGGACACACCCAACCCATCCTTCAAATTCGGGGAAATGAAGGACTCATTTGTCGGCCGCATTTGAAGGAGTCGATGAATTGGGACAGCCTTCGTCGCATGGCTGTGACATAATCGGCTTTCAAATGCGGCCTGCGGAGGATGCAGCCGACGTTTTAGGACACAGCAGCTGACAGTGTCCTTATGTGCCGACACCGGTGTTTTAGCTAGCAAAGCAGTGTGGCTGATGTGGAGTGAAGTGAGTTAATGACAACGTGTACAACCATTGGAGATGTGAGCAATTGACGGAAACAGTGTGGACTTTATACCAGTTTTTAAATTGTGTTGATAGGCCACGTAAAACCAGAGTTGTGATAAAAATATATGCAATGTTTGGGTTTCTTCCTGAATACTGTCGTTGTTTATATTTACTGCGGAAAGAAACGGTAAAAACGGTGTTTTATGAGGAAAGCGCTCAAAAGCACCCTCCGCCTGTGAGCAAAAACAGAACCAAAAACCCCCCCACCCTTTCCTATTGGTGGAAAAATGTACCATGTCGACCAATCAAAAATGATATGGCAACGTGGCATCTAGTTGTTAAGAAACTGAAGTTTTAGGAATGATAGCGTTGTTCTGAGATGTGAGAGATTTGCAACATTTAGCGCAAATCTTGTGTAGTTAGTGTGTAGTGTAGTCAATATAGTTTTGTTGTGCGTGTCAGAAGAATGAGGCGACTGCTGAATGTTACAGGGGTTACAGCAGTGATACGTCTCCTGTTGTCAGGCCTGCAGGTATTAGGCTGTTGTTCTCCTTTATTTCATAGTGGACAGAAATAATTTTTTGGAGTGGCACAAATAATTTGTGTGGCATCAGATTTCATGCAGAGCAGCTGATTGTTCTGTAAATAGTTTGAAATGTTTATTTTAAAAAAAACGACTTGGCTCTATTTTTAGATAAACAGCTGCAAAAAACTTTGTTGTTTGCATAACTCAGTAACGTTTTTTAAGAAGTAACTATATAATTAATTGCTCAACATTGGACATTATTTACTGTATTTTTCAGACAGAGAGTTACAGGACTCTCTCCCAGACCGCAGACTCATACTCATAATACAAGTCAGCTTTAAAAAGAAAGAAAGTTGTGTTTTCAAAATTGGAGTTCAAGTTAATTTTACTTCCAATAGTGTTAACATACTACACAGGTCATGAACAAGATTTTTTTTACATTTTCATCGTAAGTGGGCTTAAGCAGTTAAGTAGTGTAACATAAATCTAAATGCTGTAATTTGATTATTTTAATAAACCATGTAACTTTGATGGATTCGATTCTGGCGTGACCACAGTGCACTCTCTGTGCTCTCCTGTGATTTTTGTGTTTTTGACTTTAATTGAAATCGGGAAGCTGTAATCCACCTACTGCTAATCTGAAGAATTACTCTCCATTGTGACAACCACAAGACTCTCTCTTCAAGAGAGAGTTAGATCAACAGCTGCCATCTTGCAAACATACCGTCTGGTGCTACTTCCTCCCATTTTTGACCAGGACATGTCCTTCAACGCACATATTAAACAAATATGTAAGACTGCTTTCTTCCATTTGTGCAACATCTCTAAAATTAGAAATATCCTGTCTCAGAGTGACGCTGAAAAACTAGTTCATGCATTTATTACTTCCAGGCTGGACGACTGTAATTCTTTATTATCAGGATGTCCAAAAAACTCCCTGAAAAGCCTTCAGCTGATCCAAAATGCTGCAGCAAGAGTCCTGACAGGGACTAGAAAGAGAGAGCATATTTCTCCTGTTTTGGCTTCCCTTCATTGGCTTCCTGTTAAATCCAGAATTGAATTCAAAATCCTGCTCCTCACATACAAGGTCTTAAATAATCAGTCTTATCTTAATGACCTTGTAGTACCATATCAGCCTATTAGAGCACTTCACTCTCGCTCTGCAGGCCTACTTGTTGTTCCTAGAGTATTTAAAAGTAGAATGGGAGGCAGAGCCTTCAGTTTTCAGGCCCCTCTTCTGTGGAACCAGCTTCCAGTTTGGATTCGGGAGACAGACACTATCTCTACTTTTAAGATTAGGCTTCAAACTTTCCTTTTTGCTAAAGCATATAGTTAGGGCTGGACCAGGTGACCCTGGATCCTCCCTTAGTTATGCTGCAATAGACATAGGCTGCCGGGGGATTCCCATGATGCATTGAGTTTTTCCTTTCCAGTCACCTTTCTCACTCACTATGTATTAACAGACCTCTCTGCATTGAATCATATCTGTTATTAACCTCTGTCTCTCTTCCACAGCATGTCTTTATCCTGTCTTCCTTCTCTCACCCCAACCGGTCGCAGCAGATGGCCCCGCCCCTCCCTGAGTCTGGTTCTGCCGAAGGTTTCTTCCTGTTAAAAGGGAGTTTTTCCTTCCCACTGTCGCCAAAGTGCTGCTCATAGGGAGTCATATGATTGTTGGCTGTGGTCAAGCTATTTATTACTGTGCGCAGGAAAAGGGATACACACATCAAAACATCACAGGTCTAAGTTATTAGCACTCTGACCTGGGGCATCGCAGCACACCTTTTATAACATCGCACAAACTCTGTGTATCTTTCAGTTACAACAGTCTTTTGTCCAACCCACGCTGTTGCTGAACAGACTCCCACTATCTTTTCCCAGGGCAGCACCTGGCGCTGGCTCTGAGCTTCATCCTTCTGAGCAAAGCGGCTAGCAGATAACAAAGTGAAACATTGTTAGGCCTAGCTAAGCTGTTTTTTATTTCACGAGGTCATACTGACACATACACATACCTTATCTAAGCATGAAAAGGTTACACAAAAAACATACAGTGAAATTCTAACCACATAAATCTAAATGTGAGGGCTAAGTCGAATTTCCCATCACACGTGACGGGCTGGGAAAACATGGAATGAAACCCAAGGAGGACAGAAAATGGAGACAGACACAAAGACGCAACTGGGATAAACAAAGGAGAGGGAGACTTTAACACAGGGGGAATGACAGGCTGACACACTGAAGACCCAACACTATACTATACTCAAAATACTGAGTCAGTTGACCCTGAACCATGCCAGTTTCATCTTCATTGTGTACAGCACTGGATACCGTGGCTCATACAGGCACTGTGGAAAAAGTAAAGGTGTGTAAGTTCTCTTAAAGTGTTTTGTGAACACTTTTCCAAGTATGTTATGTGTTTTCAAATATGACAAATGTAATATGATCATCAAAGAACAGGAACATGTTAATGTTTTTCTTACACTGGGTGTAATTTTTATAGAAGCCTTGCTTATTGTATGAATGTGTAATCATGTATCTTTGATTGAGTGAAAGCAACCCCCTCCCCCCCAAAAAAAGTAAAAGAAAAGAAAAACCACAGAGAGATTATGAACAAAATGCATGGAAATCACTTTAGAGTGAAATTCACTTCAGATGACTCATACAGCACTGACTGTGTTTGACCTTCCACAGCGCTGGAGGCAATAAAACCTTTAGATAGATAGAAGAAGATGGTTAGAGCAAGAGATTATCATATTTGGTAATTAATAAAGAGGAAGGAAGGAGAGGAAGCTTGAACCCAGGCTCCGTCCATTTTAATGACAAGTGACAGCACAAACATCTGTTAACGAGAGAACCTGTTTTTCTATCGTAAAGATTTAATGTACATCAGCAGTACATTAAAGTGTCACTTCAGTGATGCTGTTGGTGGTGTTGGGAAGGTTACTTTTAAAACGTATTCCACTACAGATTACAGAATACATGCCCCAAAATGTATTTTGCAACGTATTCCATTACGTTACTCAATGAGAGTAACATGTTCTGAATACATTGGATTACTTAATATATTATCATGCTTTTTACAACTACATGAATGTACTATTGCTGTTTAAGTTATTACAATTACTAAAGGTCTGCGGCTCCGAACCGTAGTAAAGCGACCTCTGGCTAATACGTCGGGTTCGTGTCGGGCTGGTAGTCAAAAAATAGCTTTACTTTGTTGTCTGGGTCAATTTTGCTTGTCAGAGACAGAGACAGGCGTTGAAAGGCTGCTCCAACGGAACAAATTTTTTCCGGAGGAAAAAAATAACACAGTGCACAGTTGAGTCTTAATAGCTTACTTACAACTGGGCTCGTCAGGCTCTCTTCTTGGCTGCAGTGGCTATTATTATATTTACATGCTTCCAGCTCACAATGATGTTGGAGTTGTTAGTGGCCGTTGTAGAAATGTTTAGCTTATTTTAGAGTTTAGAAATGTGTTAACATAGAATCTAGAATTATTGTGGAGACACTGACACTGCCCTCAAAAGTAAAGGCCTGATAGTGTCACGAACTTTGGAGTAGATTGTAGGAGACCCCTCCCCCACTTGTACTGTGAAAGTAAAACAGAGAGGAGTTAATGCTAAGTGGAAATTCCCCAGCGGATGTTTTGGGTGGGGGTCTCAACATTGTAATTGGATAACTGTGATCTGGAAGGGAGATGGACTTTTATGACCTCTAGGGAGTCACCTACCCCCACAGTGTTTTAACTGTCACGCACACACATCCACACGCACACTCACTCATGTGCACTCACACATACACACAGCTATGTGTACACAGTCACACACGAGCACTCGCATAGACACGCAGGAACGCGCACATGTAGGCATTCACAGGCTCGCACACACACAAGTGAAAGTAGGTAAACATAGTACTTAGTTTTATGGCACCTTGTAGAGGGTTTAGAAGGGGGTCACTGATACAAAACTGCATGTAACAGACAAAGGAGTTGAGATCTGCAGAGGAATTCCGGGGTCCTGTACATCTCCCTTCTAGAAGGTGTAATCGATAAGTGTGATCAATGAGTGTAGATTAATAAAAGTGTTGTGAATTGACTACTGAGTCCCCGGTGTTCTTTCTGGAGGCCTGAGGAATCTACGAACCGGGAGAAACTGTTCAGAGGTAACACCGTGCAGTCGTAGGTGTAGAGTGAGTATAGGAGAGGGCTCAGTACACACCCCTGTGGAGCACCAGTGTTCAGTGTGACGGGGGATGAGATGATGCTGCCCAGTCTGACCACTTGGCGTCTGTCAGACAGGAAGCTAAGGATCCAGCTGCAGAGGGAGCTGCTCAGTCCTAGATCCTGCAGTTTCCTGTCCAGCTTCGAGGGAACGATGGTATTGAATGCTGAGCTGTAATCTACAAACAGCATTCTCACATACGTGTCTCTCTTCTCCAGGTGTGACAGGGCAGTATGTAGTGTCATGGCTATGGCGTCATCAGTGGACCTGTTGTGGCGGTATGCGAACTGTAGAGGGTCCAGTGAGTCGGGTAGTGCAGAGCAGATGTAGTCCCTGATCAGCTTTTCGAAGCATTTGCTGTGGATGGGGTTCAGGGCTACAGGTCGCCAGTCGTTCAATGAGGAGATGGTGGAGGATTTGGGTACAGGGACGATGGTGGCCATTTTGAAGCAGGCTGGGACTACAGACAGAGAGAGGGAAAGGTTGAAGATGTGTGTGAACACTCCAGCCAGCTGAGCCGCGCATGACTTGAGGACGCGGCCGGGAATCCCGTCCGGACCAGTAGCTTTGCGTGTGTTCACCTTCCTGAAGCACTTCTGCACATCCTCCTCAGACACTCCTGCGCACACTGTCCGGTCTCATGGTGTTCGCTGTCTCGAATCTAGCGTAGTCAAAGAAGCAGGATGTGGACGGTAGCTGCAAAACTGAAGTCTGACTGGACTGAACCACTTCATGTGTGAAGTTAATAACATGCTGTGCTGAGCTGTCTCATCCTTTAAATCTTTCAATATTTCAGAGTGTAAAGTTCCACCAACAGCTCATTTGTTCAGCTGCAGTTGTAGTTTGGTAGAAATTCTTTAATCAGAGGTCCACTCACTAGTTTTCCTGATAGGCTCTAGTCCCTTGTTTTGTTTTTCACTGTGTCTTTCAACACTTTCAGCACTGTCCTTCTGTGGACGTCACTGCACAGGCTTTGTCTGTGTGTAGTTTATTAGGATCCATAGTTCTGTTTCATCTGACAGCAGCCTCTGCTGACTTACACAAATGATGGAGAAGAAAGTGAGGAGAGCCAGAGATCTGCTTGAGGAGGTCAGGGGGGACAACAAAACATTGTACTGTTTATGTCCTGTTTCTACTTCTACTGTTTAATAACTGTAACAGCCATGAATTCAGTTCAATTCAATTCAAGTCAATTAAATTTTACTTATATAGCACCAAAACACAACAGCAGTCACCTCAAGGTGCTTTATATTGTAAGGTAGACCCTACAATAATAAATTCAGAGAAAAAAAACCCAACAAACATATGACCCCCTATGAGCAAGCACTTTGGCGACAGTGGGAAGGAAAAACTCCCTTTTAACAATAAGAAACCTCCGGTAGAACCAGGCTCAGGGAGGGGCGGAGCCTCATGCTGCGACCGGTTGGGGTGAGAGAATGAAAATGGGATAAAGACATGCTGTGGAAGAGAGAAAGAATTAAACAACTGATTGAACAATTAACAGCTATCAATGAGACCATAACAGTCCCAAACCTTACCTGATATAAATGTGGATCATCGTTTTCAATGGAGTGCAGCTGCAAAGCATGCTGGATGTCCTCGTATCTGACACTTTAACTTGTCTGTTACTTTGGAGGAGCAGACAAAGTCACAGAGACCTAACTGTAGTAAGCAGAGCAGTTGGTGGGTAACGTTTGTGCTGGTGTTGCCATAGTTACTGTTGTGATCTTAGTTTTTAACTTGTATTTTCTCCTTTGTTGTCATTTTTTTCTATTTTTGTTTTTGTAGCTTTCAGCTTTCTTCAATGTTATATATTAAAGGGTTTTCATGTTTTCTGTGGTTTAAGTCATGTGTAACCACGGTAACTTCTGACCCCACTTCCGCCAGTCCCTTTATTGTGGCGGGAATGAATCCTATATAAGTTCCGGGTCAATCAGTTGCATGTCCCTGCTCCTCTGGCTGCTGTTGTCCCTGTGGTTGGCGTATTTGTCAGATATCGACAAATTTTACACTACAGACCAGTTGACAGCGTGCAATAACCCAGCCGATTCATTCATCTTTACACTACCTCACAATCGACTCAACGGTGAGTTATTTGTTTGTTTTGTTTTGTCACAATTAATGTAAATGCGGAGCCGCGATTGCACATCCTAAAACGCCGGTAAGCTAATGCTAGGCTAGCGACAGTAAGTGCAATTACTAGTTTTATTTATTGAATATTGTTGTTTTTATTTTTATTCCATTATGGCCGAATGTTGGCTTAACGTATCTAGAGTTGAACGAGTGATTTGATTTTTGTAGTTTTGTCCGTTTTGGATGTTTTTTGTTACTTTTCTGATGAAATGCCAAAACGGCCTATGAGATTTTGTATTGAGTAAAATTTCATTTAGATTATTGAATCTGTTGCGCAAACACCTGTGATTTAAAGGAGTTTTGTAAATATATTTGATTAACTTTGGATAATGGTTATTAGCTTTATGGCTGATATACTGTACTTTGATGGGACCCATGAGAATGTTTTTCTATAATAGTATGTTGAATGAAATTCATTATAAGAAATGATGGT
The DNA here is from genome assembly GCF_964374335.1 of Astatotilapia calliptera. NCBI lineage: Eukaryota > Metazoa > Chordata > Actinopteri > Cichliformes > Cichlidae > Astatotilapia > Astatotilapia calliptera. The sequence continues at coordinate 77,295,380 of NC_137424.1, read as the reverse complement.
TTGTTGATTATTGTATGAAACATGGCATTAATTACTTGTCTTTGTTATTTATGTATTTATTTTGTCACAGCAGTAGAATGCTGTTTCATTTTCTTTTGTGAATGATAATTTATGTTTTTGACCTTGTTTAGGTCAGGGTTTTTTTTGTTTTTTTGTTTTTTTTTTTTGTTTTTTTTTTCTCTCCCGCGATCAACGCCCTGATCGGCGCGAGATGGCGAGCCACCCGACCACCGCTACGTTGCGGTAGGAATTGTGAACCTATGGACTGAATCACAAACTGTTGACACATGACCTATCACAGGTCCATGGAACTAAACTAAATCACATACTGGACTACACCTCATCCCACCTCCTTTTGGAACCTAATAAGCTGTTTTGTATTGTCAACATTATTTTTGTTTGTGATATATATGCATATGTTTTTATTGCTTTTGTACATCCGTCTATACACTTCTCATAACAAACATAATATATATATTTTGAGCTCTACTTTTGTTTCCTGTGTTTTATTCACACCCTCAGGCTCCATAGGCGAATCTTATTCTGATAGCTCATTGTCTATGAGGCTGCAGTCAGGTGCCCTGGTCCTTTAACCGCGTTACACATGTTTTTGTGTGCTACAAGTAATAGAAAAGCTATTGTTTATTGAAAACTAACACACAAGGTGAAAATGGCAAATATGTTAGCTAGTTGACTTAAATGACATCACCTAGGTTTTAGTAGATTGCAGTAACTGACTACTTACCTCTCCCAATACAAATGCATAATCCTACATTGGTTGGATTATGACACCAGTGAGTTACCAGTGATGGACACACAATGCTGATGGTGGCTATAGGAGAGTAACAGAGAAAGAACAGGCCACTGATGGAGAGCAGCGATATCAAAGAGTAGAAAACATATTCCATATGGACATGAGAAGTCATAAACAATACACATATAACTGCCTTAGAGATGATATATGTATTATTCACTGAGCTGTAATGCATCACAGCCACAGTCCTTCAACAATGTCACAGGTTGGAGACTATGTAGATGTTCATTTGGATTATCAGTCAATTACTCATGAAATCATTGTAGTGCTACAGGGGATTAATGAGAGACCAACAGTGGGATGTTAAGATGTGGAAAACTCTACCAAAACTTCATGTGTTTGTAGATTCAGAGGCTTAGACTTTCAGCCACTGATTTCTCAGGTTAAACAAATCCTTCATTATGCAAAAATCCAGTGGTGGGAGTTAAACATTATAGCATGGGATACTTCTTCATGTCTTCCACATTTGCAATACAAATAATAATTGTATTATCAAATGCTTTCAGAGTGCTGAACAGCTATTTGAAGGTAAAGAGGAAAAATAAATAAAAACAATACAGTTTAAAAACAGATAAAAAAAACAACAACAAACAGAACCAGTAAAAACTTTAGGCATGGAATAAAGACACGTCGGATAGGATGAACAAGTGGGGTTTTAATTTAGCTTTGAAAACCTCCACGGAGCATGTCTGCCTAATATTTTGAGGGAGGTTGTTCCACAAAGACGGGGCATTAAAAGAAAAGGGACGCTTCAATAGTTTTGTTCTGGTTTTAGGAACTTTCAGAAGGCCAGTATCCTGAGATCAGAGCATGGAGTGAAACATAGAGGTGGAAAAGGTAAGGGAGATATGAAGGTGTCAGACCATTTAAAGCCTTGTAGGTAGGGGTGAGTTTAAAAAATCAATTTCACCTATTAAATTTTAGTTTAAATAATGTGATGTTGGTTCATTAAATCCTGAATCAACATTTAAATATAAATTTATTTTGCCAGAAACGCAAGAATCTCAGGTTAAACATCATCTTTTGTATTTTTGAAGTTGATGAATAATGAGTTAGACTCATGATGTGCAACCAGCAAAGAGCTCAGTATTTCAGGTGTAAAACATGCACTGTGATAAATGCCACAGTTTTGTAGTCAGACACTTAGTGAGTTGAGACTCCTTCAGTGGGTAATGAAAACTGATTTCAGGCTGCTCTATATGTTTTATCTGCTGTTGTGAGCACCATCTTCTTCGCTGTGGCGTGCTGGGGTGCAAGCATCAAAGCAAAGGACGCAAACAGACTGAACAAGCTCATCAGGAAGGCTGAGTCTGTTGTCTGCATAAAGCTCAGCACCCTGGAGGAGGTGATCAGTGACAGAATGCTGGTAATCATGGACAATGCCTCCCACCCACTCCATAACACACTGGACAATCTGAAGAGCAGTTTCAGCTGCAGATTCCTTCCACCTCGCTGTCTGAGGGAATGTTACAGGAGGTCGTTCCTTCCAGCTGCTATTAGACTCTTTAATTTATCCTTTTGGGTCAAGTCCACACATGTGGAAGAGAATTAATCACCTCAATGCATCCTGTCACTTTTGTACACCACAACACATGTTTGCACACATACTTGTCCTTTTGTATTAATATTTATATTTATATTTAAACCTACATTATTGCACTTCTGTCAGTCTGCCCCAGGGCAGCTGTGGCTACAACTGTAGCTGCCTCCACCAGTGTGTGAATGCGAGAGTGAATGAATAGTGGCATTGTAAAGCGCTTTGGGTGCCTTGAAAAGAACTATATAAATCCTTTGTTTTTTTGCCTGTCTCGTTTGTTTCTTTTGCCATCAGAATTATTGTCCAAAGGTGAGGAAAGATGCCCAACGGATTTACTTTACCAAATTGACCATCCCAGCCTTGCCGTAGTGGTCTATTTGATTCACCTTTTATTGTTTATTTTATTTATTTTTTTCATCTTCACTTGCTAGATACGGGACATGAATGAGGAAAAGAAAAGGGAGAAAGGAAGAGGGGGAAAAAACAGCGGAGACGAGGGATGAGGATAAAGGGCAAAAAACCAAAAACCAACTAAATAAGCAGACAAAAAAAATACATATATCTTCGATAGGGTACATCGCCTCGGCCCCATGCAGGCTGCGACCAGGAGACCTATTGTGGCCAAATTCAGCCACTTCAAACAAAAGGAACAAGTGAAAAGCCGCGGCAGGGAATTAAAAGGAACGGACTTCAGCGTGAACGACCAGTTCCCCATAGAGATCCTCGCGCTATATGAATCCAATCCATTATTATTATTAAACATTTTAGGCAGGTTTAAAAAAATTGTTGTAAAGAAAGAATATAAATATATAAATGATTGTTTATTGGCACCAAATGTATTCAGCAGCAGGACAACAACCCAAAACCCAAAGCCAAAGTCATTAAGAACTATCTTCAGTGTAAAGAAGAACAAGAAGTACTGGAAGTAATGGTATGACCCCCACATGTCTATAACTGAGGCTCTAGAAACTATCAAACCAGTAAATGAATTAAATACATTTATATGGTGCCAGTTTACAAGAGCAGTCATGTTGAGTTGCTTCGATTATTAAAGCTTTAATCTTACCCATGTAGTACTAATAAGTAATAAGGTGGACCATCTTTCCCTTGCTGCTCCCCCTTTGGGGCAAATTTTCCTGGTTCAATCCTAACAACCATTTCTTATTCCAGTCACCAGCTCGTGCCTCTGATTCTTTTCACCTTCGTGATCATGATCAAGCTCCCTGTTTCTTACTCCATTTTCTTGCATCCTGCTCTGTTAGTTTCTCGGCCTTCTCGTCGGTCTCCAGGTGAATCTCCTGGAAAAATGACTGGAAATTCTTCCCTAGATTCCTGTCCTCCTGTGGATTATCAACTCCATTCTCTGTTGCCCTTACCTGAGTACTCAACATGATCAGGCCATTAATGCACCAAAACAGGAAACAAAGCAACAGCTTCAAATGTTCTGTGACTTTTCTTACTTGCATGTTTCCATAAAATTAATGATAGGACAGAACGAGACTAGCAGGTGACTATCAATGATGTCAGTACATTTCCCCTTTCATAGTTTAAAGATGAAAAATTCAAAATCAAAATAAGTATATGGTTCACCCAAATCTTACTGAAAAGCACAGAGTTGCTGCTTTCAGTTTTTCAGGTTTTACAGATGTTGTTTCCTGTCTAAAGCCAGCGACTGGTTAGGATTTAGAGGCCTAAGCATTCCCATCCCTTAGGTTCACTAACAAACTGAATCATGGAGACACAGACTCCATAATCCTTCCCCACTTGTTCCTCCTAACAACTATGTCTGTTCCGAGAATGACGTCTGAGCATATTTGCTTTTTTTCATATTTAACAGCTTGATTTTCCTAATGGTTTGCATGTTGGTGAAGCAGAATCATTTTAGCGTAACCTTGCGTGTGTTTCTTTAATCACTGAGGTACGTCATTTACAGAATTCCTGGTTTTAAAAAAGCACAGGTATGGTCACATGGCCAAAAATACCATAATATTTAGTTTTGGGAGTGACAGCACTTCCAGCTGCATGTAGTTGTTTTATTGTCAATAAACGTCTTTGAAACATGAGCATTATAAAATGCCTTGAAACATGTTAAATAAAAGTGTAACACTTTGGTGCCACTGCAAAAACATTTGATGACTGTATAGACTGTACAGAAAACTTGTTGCCTCAAAGGTTTTATAGAACATACCTGCATGTCCACGTGTTACCTTTCTGAAAATTACAGATAGGCCCACTTGAAGATATCAAACATTTACATATACAGTATTCAGTTTGAAGCATTAAATTGAAACATTTTCATGTTTAACAAGTTTTCGTAAGATCTCCAATTAGAGAAGCTAAGAGGATAATCAATAAACTGGTCAGAGCTCAGAACATACAATAATAGTTTAGATAAAAGTGTGTTTCTACAGAGAGGTCACTCCCTTCTGCTTTCCTCATTTGACAGTAAAATATATGAAAAGAACAAACAAAGACTTTCTTAAAAGTCAGCTTCAGTCAACAGAGGAGAAGATAAGCTGTCAGGTAAGTTATGCATCATTAATCCTAAAGTTATATTCTTGGATATGTTTATATTATATCCATTATTCTAAAACTTAGAAATGATGATTTAAACCGTTTTTAAGACATGATAGTTTTGAAATATTTAAAAATCATTGAATAGAATTATTTTGGATATGCATATAAACTATATACTTATTAGACTGGAGAAGAGAAACCTTAAATGATAAACACTTGATAATAATTACAGTACAATAATAATCATGATGAGTATCTATTATACAGAAAAATGGAAGAAACCTGTTTACTGCTCATCCTGCTGCTCTCAGGTCAGTAATATTAATATCTTAAACATTTGAAATGTAGCCTATAAACACACAGAGGCAGACTGATGTCATTTGGGTAATCAGATTACATGTACAGTTTTTTTTTATTAACACATCAACCACAAGAACAGTCAGAAAATCTTTATCTCCCCCTACCACAACACCTGCATTAATGTAAAATTATCTTCCTTTGTTAATATTTTGTTGTTTTGTTGTTATTTATAATGATATCTATTGAACCAAATAGATTTTTAAGCTTTGGCTGTTGATTCGTGGCAATTCTACAGCTTTGGGAATAAATATTTTTTCTCTTCACTTCTTTTCCTCCTCATTCTTATTATTACTGTTATTAACAACAAGCCAGCGTAAACCTATAGTTTGTCCCAAGCCCAGATAAAATGCTGAGAGTTGCATCATTATCGACACCTGACGTCAAATCACTGCCAAATCAAATGTGGATAAGTATTGAATTTCCATACTGGATGTGCCCTGAGTTAACACTTGCTAATAACAGCGCCATTACAAACTGCTGGGCTTAGACAAAGGAGGAGGACAGGGAAATATGTGTAAATAGAGAGAGGTAAAGGCAGTGTGGTGTGTAAGAGTAAGGATTTTAAATATAGGGACTATGACTGTAAAGGGAAAGGACTGGCTGATATGCTTCAGAGAATGAAGATACATAAATTGGTACTGGTACTAAATAAGTTAGGTATGTAAACTTAATTAAAAAAGACAGTGCTGCTAAATTAAATTGTTTAAGTTCATCTAACATTTTCTTTTATTTGGATTAGTTTCTGATCAACTTAATGATGTGTTTGACTTATTTATTTCTATTGTCTGGTTGTCATCTTTGAAAGGTTTTGATTTCTGGGGTCTTTGATTTCTGGGACCAGCTTTAAAGGCTTAAAAAGACTCAACTAACTACTTTTATAAGTTCAATATGAAGGTTCTCAGTCATCCAGGTCATCGTAGTCTAAGGAGCTTGGAATGTACTTGAGCTTCTTTAAGTTGCTTGAAGATGTTTCACCTCTCATCCGACAAGCTTCTTCAGTTCTAGGGTCAAATGGTGGACCTAAGGAAATCACATAATAATAATAATGGATTGGATTTATATAGTGCTTTTCAAGGCACCCAAAGCGCTTTGCAATGCCACTATTCATTCATTCTCACATTCACACACTGGTGGAGGCAAGTTGTAGCCACAGCTGCCCTGGGGCAGACTGACAGAAGTGAGGCTGCCATATCGCGCCATCGGCTCCTCTGGCCAACACCAGTAGGCGGTAGGGTAAAGTGTCTTGCCCAAGGACACAACGACCAACACAGATCCCGCGGATCGAACCGGCGAGCTTCCGGTTACAGATGCGCTTCCCACACCCGTTTTCATGCCTTGGCTCCTGTGATTAGGTAGAGGATTGTCAGGGGGTCCTTTTGTCCCTCTTTGGGGGGACACTCCCACGGGGTTTAAATCTGGGACTCTCCACCACTTGACCCTAGAACTGAAGAAACTTCTCGGATGAGAGGTGAAACGTGTTCAAGCTACTTAAAGAACTCCAGACGCTTTTCTTTCCAAGGTCCTTAGACTACGATGACATGGATGACTGAGAACCTTCACAGACATATTGAACTTATAAAAGCAGTTATTGATATAATACAGGAACAGGACCAAAATGAAAAACCAGGGTTGTCAGATGGAAAAGAGGAGAGTAGTGGAGACTGAACAGAGGCAAAAGTTGTTGAAGACAAAAAAACTGCCTGAAATGGGAGAAATCAAGCAATCGCCTAAAAACAGAACTGAACCGAGCAGGATACATTCAACATACAACCCCTTGGAAATCCCTTAAGTGATTCATTCCCCTTAAAAAAAGAAAAAAGAACAAAAAAAAAGTCTTGACCAGGTTCTTTCACATGTCCTTGACTCAGACCCTTCCCCATGTGTTAGCTGCTGACTGCTGAGTTCATGCCAATTTTGGGGGGATGGGGGGTTCTGACATCATTAGCCGCATCTGGGCCCAAACTCTGCTGCGGGTTCCTAAGTCAAACGATCACTGCAGCATCACTGAAAGTTGAAAAACTGTCTAAATTTTTTCATCTGTAATAATTTATCAGCGTTGCTGCTATACCAGGTGTAACAATTAAGTTTAACATCCAGGCATCCATGAAAACAGAATTTATGACATTTAACGGAGTTATAAGTTAGTAGGGCGTTGGCTCGCTAGCTTCCATCTAAACATGATCAGTGTTGGTCAAGTTACTTGAAAAAAGTAATCAGTAACTAATTACTGATTACTTCCCCCAAAAAGTAATCATTGTTACTTTACCGATTACTTATTTTCAAAAGTAATTAATAACTTAGTTACTTTTTAAAAAGATGATTTACACCCTGAATAGGTGATAAAGCAAAAGATCCTTCAGCCCAATTCTACTTTTTCTGCATAATCCATCATACAAAATGTAATCAAATGAAAAAGTCTCTTTTTAAAACTTGTTTTATTAGTTTTAATCTTTTAACTTTATGCATCAAGCAAAAATTAAATTATATGCAACATTCACTGACTGGAAGAACTTTGTTTAACATTTAAACCTATTTTCTGCACATTCCAGCACATAGAATTAAATATTTTTTGTGTTTACACTCAGTCTTTCAAGTAAACGCAAATGAAACATAGCAGAAAATAAATAAAATCAAAGACTAGCGGTCCTTTTGCTCTATTTTCACTTGTATAGTAGGAGTGGCCTAGGCGGAGGTGTGCCCGGGTGCAGGTGTGCCGCAGCGTTCAGTTGAAGAATCCGCGAGTTTCTCTGAATTTCACATTATGTGGTAGCGCGCTCGGTGCTTGCTCGGAAGTTACGGGGTTTTTTTCACTGTAAAAAGAAGTTTTCTTCCCACGCAGTGAACAGCGGGTGCTAATGTTTTTGTCACTTTTTATCAGTGTTGCAGTCTGGTGTTGCCTACATCTTCCTATTCAGAAGGCAGAATTTCCGAGTTCTGAGTACAATCGAAAGCACCACGACTGCAGTTTTTGTGTTGGATGTAAAAAGCGCACATGACGCTGTGACGTAGGCTAGAATCATGGCAGCAGTCAACAACGGTCCAGGCATGGGATTTCTCTCGTGGAAATATGCACATCATTTTTTTCTTTTTATTGGTAGGTGGCACAGTGCACTTGTGGCAAGTAAGCAAGCTAGAAGACTGGTAAAGTTATGGAAGAAACACATTAACAAGAGAATTCTGAGTAAAAACAAAGTTACTTTCCCTAGAAACTAGTTACTTTGAAAGTAACGAGTAACTTGAAGTAACTGAGTTACTTTTGATAGAAGTAACTAGTAATGTAACTAAGTTACAAATTTAAGTAACTTACCCAACACTGCGTTTTATGGAATCAAACTCAAAGTAAGGTCAGTACTTCCACGCTTTAAACGCTGCACGCTCATACTCACTCCCGCACTCGATATATTATCCATTGTTGATCTACACATAGCTGTTGTCACGAACGTTGCACTCGCTTACGTCATTGTCATGAGACCCTTTCACAAGAAAATCACGGTTTTAGCAACGCAGTAACGCAGCGTGCTTACGGGAAAGTAACAGTAATCTAATTACGTTTTTGCAATAGTAATCCCTTACTTTACTCGTTACTCGAAAAAAGCAATCGTAACGCGTTACTGCCCATCTCTGGTCCTGATTACAGTTTTTCTCAGTTGGTTTGGTGCTTTTCTCACATAACTATTAACATTTGCACAGCAGTTAGTGTATTTCTCAAAACAATTGGTGCAAACTGCAAAACCCAGTGGATAACCTGTAAAAACAGGTCACTTGCTCAAAATCTTTAATCCATTCCTCAAAAGCAAGTATTCATGTCAACAAAACTGCCAGTGTCTTCAAAATGATAAGTTTTGAAATCTTTATGAAAAAGATAGTCAAATGGCTTTGTCATTTTTTCATTATGACAGTTCACAGTATTCTCTCAGTGTTTTCCAATGCAAAAAGGTCATCACCTGAAAATGCTCAAGACAGAAATGTAAACTTTTTGTACAGCTAATTACAGTAAAATTCACAGTACAGTTAGATATTCCTGTAGTTAGTGGAGTAAGTGAGTTTAAGACAGTGAATACGCATGTTTCACATTTTTACTGTGTAGGCTGTTTGTAATTCTACAACATTGTGCAAAAGAAAAATACTCTACAGTCACTTATTTAGAATAATCATAAAAAACACCCTTTTGGTAGAGCTGTGCACAAATGTGAACAATATAACAGTACATATGCAAATCATTCTGGCACATCCAGACGTTCCTTTTTGTCTGGCCACATAATTTCATCTACATTAAAACAGATATCATCCCTTGCAATGCAACGAGGAAAGTATCTCCCGGGGTGGCGAATCCACCCTCTGCATGACTCTGTGATGTCGTCTCATGCTGCATCCATGGCTGCTAGCAGGGCCATTTATGAATGTGAATGTCGGTCATAAACCTTCCACCTCCAGGCAGAGAAAAACTCCTCTATTGGATTAAGAAACGGGGAGCAGGGAGGGAGATGTTAAACCAGCATTATGTCATGCACTGCAAACCAATGTCTGACTAGATGTGGCTGGTGAAATTGGACATTATCCCACACAACAATGTACTTGTTGAGTTGGCCTCCACCCCTCTCATTCTCAGGGACTGCAGGGAGTGCAGAATTATTAGGCAAGTTGTATTTTTGAGGAATAATTTTATTATTGAACAACAACCATGTTCTCAATGAACCCACAAAACCCACACCCCCGCCACATACCCCCACCGCCCGTTCGAGGCCGGGGAGCCGTCCGGCCGAGCCAACTCCCCCCCTCGCGAGCGAGAGAGGAAATCGGCCACCGCCATCTGTGCCCCCGGCCTATGGATCACCTTGAACTTAAAGGGCTGCAATGCCAGATACCACCGGGTGATCCGGGCGTTGGCATCCTTCATGCGGTGGAGCCACTGCAGCGGGGCGTGGTCCGAACAGAGGGTGAATGAGCGTCCCAGGAGGTAATAGCGCAGGGAGCCGACTGCCCACCAGATGACCAGGCACTCCTTCTCCATGGTGCTGTACCGGCGCTCGCGCTCCGCTAGCTTCCGGCTGATGTATAGGACAGGGCGGTCAGCCCCCCTCACCTGCTGGGACAAAACGGCTCCCAGCCCTCTGTCCGAGGCGTCAGTCTGCAGAACAAAAGGGAGGGAAAAGTTAGGAGTGTGAAGCAGCGGCTCCCCACAGAGAGCGTTTTTCACTCGCACAAACGCCGCCTGGCACGGCCCCGTCCACTGGACCAGATCTGGGGCACCCTTTCGAGTGAGATCGGTCAGGGGGCTGGTTAGCTGCGCAAACCCCGGCACGAAGCGACGATAGTAACCCGCCAACCCCAAGAACCGTCTCACCTCCTTTTTCGTCCTGGGGCGCGGGCAGGATGCGATAGCCGCCGTCTTCTCCACCTGTGGACGCACCTGCCCGCCCCCCAGGTGGTACCCCAGATACTGCACCTCCCTCCGTCCAACCGCGCACTTCTTCGGATTGGCCGTGAGCCCCGCCCCCCTCAGGGACTCCAGGACCGCGGCCACCCGCAGCACATGCTCCGCCCAGGTGTTGCTGTGGATGATCACGTCATCCAGGTAGGCGGCAGCATACGCCGCGTGCGGACGCAATACCCGGTCCATGAGACACTGGAAAGTGGCCGGGGCCCCGAACAGGCCGAACGGGAGTGTCACGAACTGGTACAAACCGTACGGAGTGGAGAAGGCCGTTTTCTCCCTGGCCTCGGCAGACAAGGGAATCTGCCAATAGCCCTTGGTTAAGTCCAGTGTCGTGAAAAAGCGGGCCGTGCCTAACCGGTCCAGGAGCTCGTCGACCCGGGGCATGGGGTAGGCATCAAAGCGTGACACTTCGTTCACCCTGCGATAGTCGACACAGAACCGTATAGACCCATCCTTCTTCGCCACCAGAACGATGGGGCTACACCAGGCGCTGTGCGACTCTTCTATTACTCCCATCCTCAGCATTTCCGCCAATTCCCTCTGCACGATTTTTCGCTTATGCTCCGGGAGCCTGTAGGGCCGTGAACGCACCGTCACGCCGGGCTGCGTCACGAAATGGTGCTCGATGAGGGACGTCCGGCCGGGCAGGGGGGAGAACACGTCCGCAAAACGCTGTTGCAACGCGACAACATCCGCTCTCTGGGCCTGTGTGAGATGGTCATCACAAGGGAGGGAGGTGGGAATGATAGAATTTGGCACCTCAGGCCCCAACTCATCTCTCTCCTTCACCAAGCTCACCAGAGAAGCGGTTTTGACCTCTCGCCACTGTTTGAGGAGATTGAGGTGATAAATCTGCGTGGCTCCTCCCCTGTCCGACCGAGCGACCTCATAGTCCACGTCCCCGACTCGCCGTGTGACCACAAAGGGACCTTGCCACTTGGCGAGCAACTTCGAGCTGGAAGAAGGGAGTAACACAAGCACTTTATCTCCCGGTGAAAATTGCCTGAGCCTAGCCCCTCTGTCATACAGGCGTTGCTGACGCTGCTGAGCCTGGAGCAAATTCTCCTGTGACAACCTCCCCAAAGTGTGGAGTTTTGCTCTCAGGTCCAACACGTACTGAATCTCATTTTTGGCGGGGCTCGGACCGTCCTCCCAGCTTTCTTTAATCAGGTCGAGCACCCCACGTGGCCTCCTGCCGAACAGCAGCTCAAAGGGAGAAAATCCCGTGGAGGCCTGGGGCACCTCCCGCACTGCGAATAACAGAGGGTCTAGCCAGTGATCCCAATTGCGTTCATCCTCGTTAATGAACTTCCGAATCATGGACTTTAAGGTCTTATTCAGCCGCTCCACCAGCCCGTCAGTCTGAGGGTGGTAGACGCTGGTCCGAATAGATTTAATGCCCAGTAATTCATACAGTTCCCGCAGTGTACGAGACATAAACGATGTGCCCTGGTCAGTCAGTATCTCTTTCGGGATTCCGACTCGGGAGATGACCTGAAACAGTGCCTGCGCCACACTCTTTGCAGAGATGGTGCGCAGCGGAACTGCTTCCGGGTACCGCGTTGTGTAATCCACCAGGACTAACACAAAGCGGTAACCGCGTGCACTCCGGTGAAACGGCCCGATGAGGTCCATGCCGATGCGCTCAAACGGGACCTCAATGAGGGGGAGAGGGCGCAGAGGCGCTTTCGGTATGGCCGGCTGGTTAACAAGTTGGCAGTCCGGGCAGGACGCGCACCAGCGGCGCACATCCGCTCGGATGCCTGGCCAATAAAATCGGGCCGTTATTCGCTCCAGAGTTTTCTCGTAGCCCATATGCCCTGCCATGGGGTTATAGTGGGCCGCCTGGAAAAGTGTTTCCCGGCGGCCCTGCGGCACCAACAACTGGGTGTGTGTTTCCTCTGTCTGAGTGTCACGACTCACTCGATATAATCGGTCATTTAATAAGACGAAACGCGGGTAGGTCTGCGCGGCCTCAGGGCGCACCACGTGACCATCAATAGCCATCACTTGGTCAAAGGCTGAGCGTAGGGTGCCGTCACGAGACTGCTCCAGTGGGAAATCACCCATGGGGGACACTTCCGGGGCCGGCGGGATGTCCCGTGAGGGACCCGCCGGCTCCTCCCCCCCCGGAGTCGGTGTCGGACGACCCCGCGTCACCGCTGAATGCCGCGCACACGCTACACCCCGCTTCCGGTCGTGATCGCACCCCCGCGTACTGCCCCAGTAGCTGATGAAACCCCGGCCAATTGGTACCCAGAATCAGGGGGTGCGACAGGCGCGGGCTAACCGCCGCCGTTACCCTATGTGTATGGCCCTTGTATTTCAGCAGCAGCGGCACTATGGGGTACCGGTGCACATCACCATGAACACACCTCACCTCCACCCATTCTGCCTCCAATAATGCCCCGGGGCGAACCAAGCCTTGGTGCACGAGGGTCTGTGTGCAGCCCGTGTCCACCAACGCTCGGCGTATACCCCCTCGAGTCCTTACCGGAATACTGTATGTCCCTCCTGGACCGGGGGAGGGTGCTGCGGCGCCAGCAACGCGGAACACCTGCCCCACTTCCATAAGCGTACAATCCCTCCTCAGGTGTCCCAGCTGCCCGCACTTCCAACACTCCGGCCCCGGCGTTTGTGCTGCCCTCCGTGGCTCGGGGGCGGCTCCACTCGGCTCGGTTCCCCGGGACGGCACCATCGCCGCGAAAGGGTTGGTGGGGCTCAGCGCCGGCAGCCGCTCTGCCTGCTCTGGTGCCGGCACACGGCGCCTCGGGACCGGCACTGGGGCCTGTTTGGTCGGCCTCCGTCCGGCGTCCACGGACTCCCCTGCTCCAGTGGCAAGGTGGTCCTCCGCCAGCGTCACCGCCACCTCCAAGCTTGCGGGCCGGTGGCACCGGACCCATCTCGCCGTCTCCGCTGGTAATCCTTCCGTGAACTGCTCCAGCACCACCTTGTCCACCAGCTTCGTCTCGCCCTCCGATGTTCCCGGCTGCAGCCAGCGCACCGCCGCCTCGCGCAGCTGTCGGGCCCAGGCGAATGGTCGGTCCATTGTAGCCAGCCGAGCCCGGACGAGCCCCCTTAAAATCACAAGCTCTTAGCTTCATGGAATTCTTTGCAAAGACACATTCCTTCTGGGGCATTGTAAATGTGTTGTGTGCCAAACGACTCAATGTAGCCAGCCGACAGGCTCGGAACCGCCGGCGATGGTCTTCGGCGGTGAGCCCCAGCCTGTCCACCACCGCCCGGCTCACATCCGGGAAGCTGCTCCTTGACGCCGGAGGCAGACTCAGTGCCGCTGTTTGTGCCTCCCCAGACAGCAGGGGGAGCAGCCGCGGAGCCCACTCCTCCCGCGGCCATTGGCAAGCCTCCGCCGTGGCACGGAAGGTCTCCAAAGAAATCTGTGGGTCGTCCCCGTCCCCCATCAGGGGCACCGTCACCGACAGTGGCGAGGGCTTCGGCGTGGCAGCGGCCCCGACCAGCCGCTCCAGAACTTGTGTCTGTCGGTCCGTTTGCTCCCGCAGCGCGGCCAGGTGGGCACGCTGGTCGGCCGCCTGATCCCGGGTCGGACATTTCCCCACCGGCACTTTCCTGGGTTTCAGCACCACTTGTGGAATACACCAGGCACAAATATACGCACACGCAGGTATGTACTGCCAATTTCCACATTTATTTATTGGTTTGTTTTGACAGCTGACTCAGTCGCACAGCCTGACAGCTCACGAGCCCAGCTGATCTTCCTCGCCGCTCCTCCCCGTCTCACTATAAACACAGCAGAGGGAGACCATCATCAGTACATAAACACCATCAGCTGTTCTTACCGGCCTCGCAGCGCCGCCCTGTTGAGCCTTCTGCTCCACTCCTCCCCTGCAGCTGCGCCCGGGGCCACGCCCCCGCCACACTCATTAATATCAAAGCTGAATGTTTTTGGAAGTAGTTTTTAGTTTTTTTAGGGGGATATCTGTGTGTGCAGGTGACTATTACTGTGCATAATTATTAGGCAACTTAACAAAAAACAAATATATACCCATTTCAATTATTTATTTTTACCAGTGAAACCAATATAACATCTCCACATTCACAAATATACATTTCTGACATTCAAAAACAAAACAAAAACAAATCAGCGACCAATATAGCCACCTTTCTTTGCAAGGACACTCAAAAGCCTGCCATCCATGGATTCTGTCAGTGTTTTGATCTGTTCACCATCAACATTGCGTGCAGCAGCAACCACAGCCTCCCAGACACTGTTCAGAGAGGTGTACTGTTTTCCCTCCTTGTAAATCTCACATTTGATGATGGACCACAGGTTCTCAATGGGGTTCAGATCAGGTGAACAAGGAGGCCATGTCATTAGTTTTTCTTCTTTCATACCCTTTCTTGCCAGCCACGCTGTGGAGTACTTGGACGCGTGTGATGGAGCATTGTCCTGCATGAAAATCATGTTTTTCTTGAAGGATGCAGACTTCTTTCTGTACCACTGCTTGAAGAAGGTGTCTTCCAGGAACTGGCAGTAGGACTGGGAGTTGAGCTTGACTCCATCCTCAACCCGAAAAGGCCCCACAAGCTCATCTTTGATGATACCAGCCCAAACCAGTACTCCACCTCCACCTTGCTGGCGTCTGAGTCGGACTGGAGCTCTCTGCCCTTTACCAATCCAGCCACGGGCCCATCCATCTGGCCCATCAAGACTCACTCTCATTTCATCAGTCCATAAAACCTTAGAAAAATCAGTCTTGAGATATTTCTTGGCCCAGTCTTGACGTTTCAGCTTGTGTGTCTTGTTCAGTGGTGGTCGTCTTTCAGCCTTTCTTACCTTGGCCATGTCTCTGAGTATTGCACACCTTGTGCTTTTGGGCACTCCAGTGATGTTGCAGCTCTGAAATATGGCCAAACTGGTGGCAAGTGGCATCTTGGCAGCTGCACGCTTGACTTTTCTCAGTTCATGGGCAGTTATTTTGCGCCTTGGTTTTTCCACACGCTTCTTGCGACCCTGTTGACTATTTTGAATGAAACACTTGATTGTTCGATGATCATACTTCAGAAGCTTTGCAATTTTGAGACTGCTGCATCCCTCTGCAAGATATCTCACTATTTTTGACTTTTCTGTGCCTGTCAAGTCCTTCTTTTGACCCATTTTGCCAAAGGAAAGGACGTTGCCTAATAATTATGCACACCTGATATAGGGTGTTGATGTCATTAGACCACACCCCTTCTCATTACAGAGATGCACATCACCTAATATGCTTAATTGGTAGTAGGCTTTCGAGCCTATACAGCTTGGAGTAAGACAACATGCATGAAGAGGATGATGTGGACGAAATACTCATTTGCCTAATAATTCTGCACTCCCTGTATGTCCCTGTAAAGAGTGTCTAAAAAAGTCAGGAGATGCTGTGTATTGTATGGACCAAAAAGGGGAACATCGGTGAGGATGCCATTGTCTGAGATGGCTGCATACATTGTAACATTCCCACCGCACCGGTCTGGGACATCAGTGGTTGCTCTTCGTCCAATGTGATTTTTTCCACGACTTCTGCCTTTGGCCAGGTTGAAACCCACCTCATCAACATATATGAATGTGTGCAGTGGTTCCCTGGCTTCCAGCTACTTTTACACATTTTAGAGAGAGAGAGAGAGAGAGAGAGAGAGAGAGAGAGAGAGAGAGAGAGAGAGAGAGAGAGAGAGAGAATGTATGTACAGAATTGCTAGTCTATTGCTAGGCATAAAACTACACAAAGTAAAACAGTTTACAGTGTTGAACATTAGAGTATACATAGAAGACATGTTTTACCTGTACATACTGGTGACTGATCTCCTTCACTCTTTAACTTTTCCGTTCAAATGGCACTTTGTACAATTGTTTCATGCACATTTCTTTTTTCTTGAGAACTCTGTCCATTGTTGCAATTGACACAGATGCAGTATTGCCAAATACACCATTATCCTCTATCCTCTTTGAATTTCTTTCAACTTTATTGCATTGTTTGCAATCACCATTGCACAAATGGCTTCCTCTTGCTGCGGGGTAAAAGGGGGCCGTCTTCCACCTCTGCAAGGCTGCTGTTCGATCCTTTGTGGTGCAGATTACAGTAAAATTACAGTAATACACACTAAACATGAGATATTATGAGATGTTGGATTACTGTCCCATACTATACATACCCGTTCTCCCTATGAAATGTTTGAATGATTGAATTCACAGTGGTTCTTCCAACATTTGGTTGCGCCCTCTGACCAGCCTCATCCATTGTGAGGCTGTGATTGACAACATGGTCAACAAATGTTGCCCTAATTTTATTAGGAATCTGCCTAATGTATTTGGCGTCTTCTCCCTCTTTCCCTGTTTTGTCCCCCCGCATCCTCACCCCTCTTCCACGATGCTGAACTTCCATTTCTGCATCACAGAATTCTAGAAATGGTACACACTATGTCCTGCTTGGTTCAGATATGCTCGCCAATTGAGGGTCATGGGATTGATCCATGAGTGACTGTGAACAAGTGGCTTGTCATTGGTTACAACTAATACTTCACACACCTCCTCATCAGGAGTATCTGTTCACCAAGTTAGAGACTCAAGAGCCTGGATTAGTGTATCGGAGCACAGTGTCCTGTTTAATTTTTTGCTGTTTAGTTTCACTTTTGTTGCAATAACTGGACTACATCAAGTTTCTCATTGTTATTGTTTTAGATGTGAATGTTAACCAACCAGGTATTGGAACAATAAGAAAAGATTGGACCCAGAAGCAGACTTCACGGAGGCGAAAGCGTAAACTCAAAAGCAGCTTTATTGCTGCCTCAAAGGAAAAACAATATAAAAATGATACTGAGATAATATGAACTAAACTCATGGAGAGGCACGCAGGGAAGCACACAGCATGAGGGATGACACAACAACAAGCAGGGGATGACAGAGGACTAAAATACGTGACTTGGTAATCAGGAAATGGGAGACAGAAGGGAAACTCAGCTGGCATTAATTAGAGATGAGATGGGGAACAGAGGCTGAGCATAGAGCAGAAATGTCAAAATAAAACAGGAAGTACATGACTGACAGAGACCCACACTAGACAAATGGTTTGAACCAAGAAATGTAATAAACCAAACATCATACAAATGAAAGAACAGAAATCCATTAAAATGTAATTAGTAAAAGTAAAATACTTGAAAAAAATCTATGGAAGTACTAAATAAAGCATTTATACATTGTTTTTTCTTTCCTCTGGTTAGGTTGCAAACAGTATAACTATTTAAAGGGGCTAAATTTTTAAGTCTTTTTCCAATGATTCTTCTAACATTTTCCATTTTCCACAATAAAACATTTAAATTTTTTTCAGGAGGACTTTCCACTTTTCCTCCCCACTCCAGAGAATACCACTTTGTGAACCAGCTGAAGACCTGGACTGAAGCTCAGAGTTACTGCAGAGAACACTTCACTGACTTGGTCACCATCTACAACAGCGACATCAACCAACTGCTTTTCTCAATTTCACCAAGGATCAATACTTGGGCTTGGATAGGACTCTATGATGATCGTTACAGCTGGAAGTGGTCCATGGAGGGAAAACTTTTTTATGTTGGCAGTACACATGAATTTCTGATCTGGGCTAACGGCCAACCAAACTGTGCATATGCAAAGGAATACTGTGTGGCTCTTCAGGGACAAACACAGATGGATGATAGACCCTGTGGAGA
The DNA here is from genome assembly GCF_964374335.1 of Astatotilapia calliptera. Lineage (NCBI taxonomy): Eukaryota > Metazoa > Chordata > Actinopteri > Cichliformes > Cichlidae > Astatotilapia > Astatotilapia calliptera. The sequence continues at coordinate 77,277,020 of NC_137424.1, read as the reverse complement.
TTCTTACCCTTTCCTGTGTTACAATGGTAGGAAAATGACTTGTTGGCATAGTTGTCCTACAATTTTATAAGATTCATAATGTGTGTCTCAAAATGAATCCTTTGTTGAACCTTTTACAGCCAGCAGTACAAGTTACATCTTAGTGAAGGAGAGCCGCTCCTGGTCAGCGGCTCAGTCGTACTGCAGGACATACCACACAGACCTGACCAGTATAAGAAGCAAAGAGGAGAAATCCAACATCACGCTCACTTTGAATGGATCAGGGGTTCAGTATGTGTGGATTGGCCTCTACAGGGATCCCTGGGCCTTCTGGTCTGACAACACAACCTCCACATTCACTAACTGGATGCCTTCTGAGCCTAATAACTCCGGTTCAGTTGAATACTGTGGAAATTTGAATTTAATCTCAGGGAAATTGAATGATGGCAACTGTGGTGCTAGAATCTATTTTTTCTGTTTCACAGGTGAGGTCCAGAATGCAAACACTGTAAGATCCTGTCATCATGTAAAACACTAATGTTTGTGTTGTTATACGTGGTTCATTTTTAGCAGTGACAAAGCAAACAGTGGTGAAAATGAAGCTTCAGTCAGAGGCAGACATGCACAGCACAGAGATCCAGCAGCAGGTTTCACAGCAGGTCAGCAGTTCAGTCACCAACACAAACTTGACACAAGTTCAAACTATGCTTCATGTTTTTCATCATCTGCACATTTTGTCCAGCTGTCAGGCCTCATGCTGTCAGAAGGACTGACAGACTTCAGGATTCGTTGGAGGAAAGTCCAGAGTTACCGTGACGACCAGTCAAAGAAGCAGGATGTGGACGGTGACTGCAAAACTGAAGACTGACTGGACTGAACCACTTCATGTGTGAAGTTAATAACATGCTGTGCTGAGCTGTCTCATCCTTTGAATCTTTCAATATTTCAGAGTGTAAAGTTCCACCAACAGCTCATTTGTTCAGCTGCAGTTGTAGTTTGGTAGAAAGTCTTTAATCAGAGGTCCACTCACTAGTTTTCCTGACAGGCTCTAGTCTCTTGATTTGATTTGCAGCGTCTCTTTCAACACTTTAGACTCTGTCCTTCTGTGGACGTCACTGCACAGGCTTTGTCTGTGTGCAGTTTATTAGGATCCATAGTTCTGTTTCATCTGACAACAACCTCTGCTGACAACAAAACATTGTATTGTTTATGTCCTGTTTCTACTTCTACTGTTTGAAAACTGTAACAGCCATGAATTCAGTTCAATTCAATTCAATTCATCCATCCATCCATCCATCCATCCATTCGCTTCCGCTTATCCTTTTCAGGGTCGCGGGGGGCGCTGGAGCCTATCCCAGCTGTCATAGGGCGAAAGGCGGGGTACACCCTGGACAGGTCGCCAGTCTGTCGCAGGGCTAACACATAGGGACAGACAACCATTCACACTCACATTCACTCGCACATTCACACCTAGTGACAATTTGGATTAATCAATTAACCTATCCCCACAAGCTGCATGTCTTTGGACGGTGGGAGGAAGCCGGAGTACCTGGAGGGAACCCACAATTAAATTTTACTTATTTAGCACCAAAACACAACAACAGTCACCTCAACTTGCTATATATTGTAAGGTAGACCCTACAATAATAAATTCAGAGAAAAAAACCCAACAAACATATGACCCCCTATGAGCAAGCACTTTGGCAACAGTGGGAAGGAAAAACTCCCTTTTAAGAGGAAGAAACCTCCGGTAGAACCAGGCTCAGGGAGGGGCGGGGCCATCTGCTGCGACCGGTTGGGGTGTGAGAAAGAAAACAGGATAAAGACATGCTGTGGAAGAGAGGCAGAGATTAAACAACTGATTGAACAATTAACAGCTATCAATGAGACCATAACAGTCCCAAACCTTACCTGATATAAATGTGGATCATCGTTTTCAATGGAGAGCAGTTGCAAAACATGCTGGATGTCCTCGTATCTGACACTTTAATTTGACTGTCACTTTGGAGGCACAGACAAAGTCACAGTCACTCTAGTAAGAACTGCAGGTGGTGGGTAAAGTTTGTGTTGGTGTTGCCATAGTTACTGTTGTGATCTTAGTTTTGACTTGTATTTTCACCTGTATTAACATGTTTGTCTACCTGTGTTTTTGTAGCTTTCACCTTTCTTCATTATATATTTGAAAGGGTTTTAATGTGTTCTGTGGTTTCATTCATGTTTTTGTGTGTTTGAAAATGATAAATCCATGTAGACAGGTATAGAAAAAGTAATACAAAATGAGAGAGATATATTAAAATAGTAAGTGAACAGAACAGAACATTATTTATTGCCTTTTATAGATTAATTTCTTATTTAATAATATAATTTGACTTCAACAAATTTATATTTTGCCAATATTGACATCTTTGTTTGTTTCATTAGCTTAGCTGGAGTGAACCCATGAAAATAATTTCATTTTATTCATTTGAACTTAATTTGTGGTGTATGTAATTTGATTGTACTTTTCTGTTAATAAATGAATGAGTCATTTGTGTGTTTTGACACTGAGTGATAAATCAGGTGAAATTGCTACAAATCCATGAAAGTAAAGTTAGTTTGACACTGAAGTTTTTTTGTTTCTTTAGTTTTGTATGCGTATGTGTAAGTTTGAGGTCCATGTCAAAATCACAGGCATTCAAATGTAAAGGGCCTTAAGTTATATGTTAGTTATGAGAATATTCATCAGTGTTGCACTTATGCTTTATAGTGGAGTTTTGTGTTATAGATCACTTTTCACCAATGGTAGTAAAAGTTCCAATCTCAGCGTCCCTGCTCAGACATGAATTACGTATTTACACCCAGGAGAAAGACCTGGGTGTAATTAGCTAACTTGTACTACTTGGGTTTTTTTTTTGGGTTTTTTTTAGTTGTTGTTTTTTTCGCACTTTTACCTGAATGTGGCTTTTTTTGAAAAAACTTCCTTTATATCCATTATGAACCTGGCTGTCTGTCTGTACACAAACACACACACACAACAGGAGTTATAAGGTTAATGGGCATTCAGTCAGTTAGCTAGTAAGTATCCATTTCAAACAGGACAGTGGTAACAACAGCAGGCTACGGACAATTTTAAGTTTTAGATTTTAAATAGGCTGTATACATTTCAATGGGAGCAACAGGACGGCCAAATGTCGCTGATTTTTTTTTTTTTTTTCCTTTTTCCCTGTCCCGTTTGGCTCTTTTGCCATCAGAATTGTTGTCTAAAGGCGAAGAAAGATGCCCAACGGATTTACTTTACCAAATTGACCATCCCAGCCTTGCCATAATGGTCCATTTGATTCACCTTTTATTGTTTATTTTATTTTCACTTACTGAATACGGGACAGACTTGACTGGGGGAAAGAAGGGGAGAAAGAAAGAGGGAAAGAGAAACAGCTGAGAAGAGGGACGGGGGAGAAGGGCATAAGACAAAAACCAACAGAACGGGCAGAAAAAAAAATGCATATATCAATCACCTGGATCACCTGCTGAGAAAGAAAAAAGGAAAACAAGCAGAAGAGAACAAGAGTAATAGAATAAACAACATCACGATGATATATGGGAATATGACAGTAAATACTAAATATTAAACATTATTGTGCAGCACGTAAGATCAACAGAACACAGTGTGCTTTGAGGTAGGAGCCAAAAAGGGTGTAGTTTGTGGGTGTGATCACCCGTGTGTACACCTGTGAGCATGGACGCGCTTGTTTTTTTTTTTAAAAGGTTCCTTCATGTAATGATCTGCTAGAGGGTGTGGGGGGGCCACAGCCCCGTCCTCCAAGGCATGAAGCAGGTATGGAGGAGATCAAAACTCCAGACATCCAGAGGCCCCCAGAACACAAGAGACCAAGGAAGACCCACAGAGGGGCAGCTGCGCCACTGTCCCAGAAAGAGCTGAGGAGAGTCCCAGATGAGGGCTCACTCAGCAGCCGCGGAGCAGAAGCCAGGGGGGGTTGCAGTGACGCGCCCGTGAGCTCCGCCGGCAGCCAGCCGTGCCTGAGTGACCGAGCCCCAGGCCGAGAGGCCGGGGGCACCCCACCTCCGAAGTGGCCCGAGCGAGCCCCAGGCTCCAGGCCCCGATAAGCGGCCGCCAAGGAGTGAGCCGGTGTGTACCTGGACGCCCATCCCCGGACACAAAAAACCACCAACGCACCGATGTCTGAGGGAGTCCGCCACTGGCAGGGGAAGTGGTGGTAGGGGGAGATAGGCCTCCAAACCTTGGAGGGCCTAAGATGTCCCCAGAGAGGTGGCGCCTGACACCCAACCTGACATATAGACACAGAAATACAGGCACACACAGACACAAACATCCATTCCCACCCTCATGCTCTCATATGCACTTACTCCACACTCAACCGACGTGGAGACAGACATAAAGAGACGCTGTACACATGATCACACTCCCCAAGCGTACTCTACGAACCGGGTCTAGGTACCCTTGCCCCTGGAGGGGGGAATTGCACCCAGACCCAGGTGGTGTTACCCTTTTCCCTGCGGTGGGGGGAGGCAGACCGCCCCGACTCCGCAGCAGCAGGGAGGCCCCACACTCCAGACCGCAGTCGGACGGCCAACTCCTCCTCCTAGCCCCCCCCGCTCCAGCAGACCGCAGAGAATGGGGGTGAGAGAAGACTCCAAACCTCCCTCCACCCGCTCATTGTAGTGTTGATGCATGTATGTTCTAAGGTTCATTTAAAACCCAGGAGGACATGGAGCTACCTGCCAGAGAGCAGCAGGTAAGCGCATAGTCCCTCCTGCTAGCCCTCAATGTCTACGTGTATTTAAAATTGAGAGGTGGGCAACGACGGCAGGGGTGAGGTGTACACCCTGATGGTAATTTGGATTCCGTGTATCGTGCCCACCCCCAAGATCCTATATGTATGTGTAATGAGAGTGTGAGTAATGTGAGTTGTGGGATAAAATTGAGGCAGAGGCAGCCAGAAGGGGACAGAGGGGGGGAGGGGGGTAGCCTCCTCTGCACCCTGGTGACATACCCCTACTCCAAGGTCCTGCATGTGTGGGTGGTTGTGGTGGAGCGGGAAGGGGGAGGCAGCTGGAGATGGGGAGGGAAGGAAGGGAGGGGCAAGTGACCCCTCCCTGGGGCCAGCTCCCCTGCTGACCCCAGTAGGCACCCCCATACTCCGCGACCCGCCAGGGAAAGGGGGCCCAGGCCTATCCAGACCGGGGCCCAGTGCAGCAGCGCCTCCCGGCCCCACAGAGCCCGGGACAGTCCACCCAACCCCACCACAGAGAAAACTGCACCCACCCCACCATCCACTCATCTTCCAGACTACATAAGACAATATACTTATTAGGGGCAGGGATATCTCAGTAGGGGCAGGGATAGCTCAGTAGGTAGAGTGGTGGCCCCATGATCGGAAGGTCGGGGGTTCGACTCCACTGAACGGCTACCCTGAGGTACCCCTGAGCAAGGTACCGTCCCTACACACTGCTCCCCGGGCGCTGCACTGGTGGCTGCCCACTGCTTCACTGAGTGAATGGGTTAAATGCAGAGGAACTATTTCCCTCTGGGGACTAACACGCACACTTTACACTTTTACACCCAGGCTGAGATCTTCCTCCACCTCTCCTGTATCTCCCCCTCCTGCAGAGAGAGCTCCTGAGGAGAGGAAAGTTCCTGCAAGATGTGACAATCTCCCCCACCAGTTGAAGAGCCCCCCAGGTGGCTCGATGCACCGGCGGCAATCTGCTCCAGGGCTGGGCCCCCATGCACCCACCCGCCCACAACCCCGGCAACACCCCAACCAGGACCCAAGCCCCTGAGGCCCGGCCCGGGCCCCAGCCCAGAGACGGAGCGCCCCCAGAACCTCACGCCCATCCCGGACCCAACCAGGGGCAGCCAGGCTACCAGGTCAGTAACCCACGTCCGTCAGCACAGACCCTCCCCTAGCCCCGTTGTGTTTGTAGTTCAACTTGACCCGGTTTAAATTTCTTTTTTACTATGGATTTAATTTGTTGATATTCTAAAAATCTTTTCTTGTTGATCCCATATTGTGTAACTAGTCCATCAAATGAAATAAATTCTGTTCCTTCTAGTATATGTTCTAAATATTTGATTCCTTTACCACTCCAATCTGACAAGTTTATCATATTATTGTTTTGTAATATGTCAGGGTTGTTCCAGATAGGTGTACGTTTGCATGGGATTAATGAAGACGCCGTCAATTTTAGAAACTCCCACCATGCTGTCAGAGAAGAGCTGATGTTGATGCTTTTAAAGCATTCATGTCGTTGGATGTTTGAGCTGATAAATGGTAGGTCTGAGATCTCTAGATTATTGCAAAGTGCTTGTTCTACATCTAGCCAAGGTTCATCTAAGAGGGTATGTTTTAGCCATCCTGAGATAAACTGAAGCCTGTTGGCTAAGAAGTAGTGCTGAAAGTTAGGCAGTTCTAATCCTCCTTTATCCTTGGTCTTTTGTAGTGTTTTTAAGCTTATACATGGGGGTTTATTTTTCCAAAGGAATTTGGACATACATGAATCTAGAGATCTGAACCAATCTTGTGGCGGTTTAGTTGGGATCATTGAGAATAAATTATTTATTTTTGGTAAGACCATCATTTTTATAGTGGCAACCCTTCCCATGAGTGATATGGGTAGACATTTCCATCTAGCCAGATCATCTTCTACCTTCTTTAAAAGTGGGATATGGTTTAATTTAGTTAGATCTGCAAGCTTGGGAGAAACATTAATACCTAAATATTTTATATTTCCCGATTGCAGTGGTGTAGAAGAGGAATTATGGAAGGAGCAATTAATCGGTAGGACTGTAGATTTTGACCAATTGAGTAATCTGATATTCTTGCAAAAGAGTTTATCAATTCAATCACCCCAGAGATATTGGTTTGTGAATTTTGGAGAAAGAGTAACACATCATCCGCATAAAGGCTGATTTTATGTTCCACGTTCTTGCATTTTATGCCCTTAATTACTGAATTCTGTCTAATTGCTGCTGCTAGTGGTTCAATAAAAATTGCAAACAGTGAAGGGGAGAGTGGGCATCCCTGCCTGGTGCCCCTCAAGAGACAGAAGCTGGAGGATGTCTGGTCATTTGTTCTGACACAAGCTGTTGGGGAGTTATATAATATTTTTAACCAGTTTATGAAAGAGGATCCAAAACCAAATTTGTGTAAAGTTGCAAATAGAAATTTCCAGTTAACTCTGTCGAATGCTTTTTCTGCGTCTAAAGAGAATATTGTAGTTTCTAGGTTTTTACTGTATGAGTAGTCTATCAAATTAAGTAATCTACGTGTATTTGTTGATGAGTGCCTACCTTTTATGAAACCAGTTTGGTCAGGATGAATTAAGAGGGGCGTTATTTTCTCCAGTCTCTTTGAGAGAGCTTTGCAGATTATTTTAAGGTCTACGTTTATAAGGGATATTGGACGATAGCTTGAGGGATATACAGGGTCTTTGCCTGGTTTTAGCAGGAGATTAATGTTTGCAGAATTCATATTTGATGGAAGTCTGCCATTTTCTTTAATTTCCAACAACGTTCTGTAGAAAACTGGTGCTAGAATCGACCAGAATTCTTTGTAGAATTCTGCAGGAAAGCCGTCTGAACCTGGAGCCTTATTATTGGGCATACTTATCAGGGCTTCCTGGAGTTCACCTGGTGTCAGTGGTGAATCCAGTGCCATTGCTTGAGTGTCCAATAATTTTGGAAGAGTTGAGTTGTCCAAAAACTGATCAATTTCTTTTTTAGATGGGTTTATTTGTGGTGAATACAACATTTTATAGAAATCCCTGAAAATGCTGTTTATTTGTATCGGTTCATATATTGTGTTCCCAGATGAATCTTGAACAGCACATATAGTTGTTTTTTCTTTATTTATTTTTAGCTGGTTTGCTAGAAATTGACCGGATTTATTACCATGTTCATAATTTTGTAAGCGTAGTCTTTGTACTAAGAATTTTGTTTTTTTATCAATTATCTCATTTAATTCTAGTTTTGTTTTGCGTATTTTGTTCAATGTTTCCTGATCTTGGTGGGACGCGTAGGCTTCTTCTAGTGATTTGATGTTTTTTTCTAATTCCTGAATATTTTTGTTTTCTTTTTCTTTTTATGTGATGAGAAAGAAATTACTTTACCTCTCATCACAGCTTTCCCTGCTTCCCATAGAACAGAAGCTGATGTTTCGGGAGTGTCATTATAGTCTAAATATGAAGTCCACTCTTTTTTAAAATATTTAATAAAGTCTTCATCTTTAAGTAGTGATATATTAAATCTCCAGTTTTTTCTTGGCGTAGTATTATTCTTGTGCATTAGTGTTAAAGATACAGGACCATGTTCGCTGACAGCTATAGGATGAATCTCAGTGTCTGAAATGTCGTTCAGCAGTGAGCTGCTGACCAAAAAATAATCCAGACGAGAGTAGGAGTGATGGACATGTGAGAAAAAAGTATATTCCTTACTGGTGGGGTGAAGGGAGCGCCATGCATCGCAAAGACCAAAGTCGCTCATATACTGTTTGATTATATTTGTGGACTGCCAATTACGCTGAGTTCCCGCTGTATTGAGCCTATCCATGTCTTCATTTGGTCCAAGGTTGAGGTCGCCTCCAAGAACAAGTGTGCCATCTAAGTGTTCAGAGAGTGCACTGAAAAAACCGTGAAAGAATGAGAACTTGTACTACTTGTTAAGTTACTTTGATGTTACTTTGTAAAATGATCTGAAACACGCTGTCTCATAATAAAAACCTGAGGCTACAGCCCTACACACCAACAAATCCCTCTCCTAATGAGGACACGTGATCTTTCTCTGTTAGGTATGAATACAAAGCAAAGAAGGTGTGGCTGGAGTGTATCCCAGGTTCCATGGGACGAGATGCATGGTACACACTGGAAAGGGCGCCATCCTGTCATTGGTTTAACACGGGGTGTCGAATTCCAGGCCTCAGGGGCCAGTGTCCGGCACGTTTTAGATAACACCCTGGGTCAACACACCTGCAGGAGGCGTGGATGATGAGCAGCGATAAACTTGCGGAAAGCAAGTTATGCTCAACTCCACCGGTGGATTCTGACAGCGTGGAAAAGTGTGAAAACATCCACGATCACCAACGGATTTCGAAGGGCTGGACTGCAGCATGATGGAGAGGAGGACACCGCCACGGCCCTTCTGAGGGTGTTCGACTCTGACACTGACAACGAGGATTTCTTTGGTTTTGAAAGTGACAACGAAGGAAAGAAGCTGAGAGTGGATGACGAAGCCATCCTGAGCCTGTTCATATCCGACACTGGAGAAGAGGACTTTGGTGGTTTTAGTGCGCAGGAAGAAGAGAAAGATGGTGGTGAAGGACTGACTTTTCTTCTTGTTAAAGCCGTGTCACTGCACCTGAGCCTAAAAGGTAGTCCGAATCTATTTTTCTGGTGTGCTGTAGGTTACTGTTATGTACTACATGTGCAAATATGTACCCATAACTTGTTTTTCAAAATATTAATAAAAGGGGTGTGTCTCCAAACAGCCATCTCTTTCCTGACAATTCGCTTTGTGCATAATCTCTTACATATGATAAGTCAACATTGAAACACCTGCGGCTTTTAGTCAGGTGCGGCTAATGTATGTACAAAGCAGGATTTTCCCCTGATTTTAGCTTGCGCGGCTAATATTCAGGTGCACTTTGTAGTCCGGGAAATACGGTAGTTGCAACACTGTCACAGTGATAATATATACAGAATATGCAATATTAAGGTGTATATGTAGAGATGTACAAAATTGCAAATTTACAGTTATGGATAAACAGTTTGACATAGTCAGTGATTCAGTAGCCTGATGGCCCGTGGATAGAAACTGCTTTTTAGTTAATCCAAATTTTCTCAGCTTTCTTAGATTCGTCGTTGAGCCTTCTTGATGAGCTGCCGTGTGTTATGGGTCCAGTTGAGTTCCTCACTGATGTGGGTGGTGAGGAACTTGAAGGTCTTCACCCTCTCCACCTGAGTCCCGTTGGTGTGTGTTGGGGCGTGCTGGTCTTTCCTCATCCCAGGTCAATAATCAAATCTTTAGTCTACTCAGCATTTAAGGAGAGATCATTTTCCAGGACACCAGCTGAGCCACCTATTCCCTTTAGGCCGTCTCCTTTCCACCAGTGATCAGGCCAACGATGGTTGTGTTGTCAGCGAACTTAATGATGGAGGTGTTCCTCCTGGAGGGGACACAGTCATGAGTGAAGAGGGTGTACAGGAGTGGACTGAGCACACAGTCTTGGGGAGTCCCTGTGCTCACTATCTTTGTACCTGATGTCCTGGTACCAACTCTGCCTGTGAGGAAGTCTAGGACCCAGCGACAGAGGAGGGGTGTCAGTCCAAGAGGAGAGAGCTTTTCCACCAGTCTGTTTGGGATGGTGGTGTTAGATTCTGAGCTGTAGTCTAAACAGCATTTGAATGTAGATGTACTTATTTTTGAGGTGTGAGAGGGCTGTGTAGATGGCTGTATTAACGGCATCTTCAGTAGAACGATTCTTCCAATATGTCCAAGGAGCTTGCAAAGAAAAGCGTCTGGACTTCTTTAAGTTACTTGAAGACGTTTCACCTCTCATCCGAGAAGCTTCTTCAGTTCTAAGGTCAAATGGTGGAGACTCTCAGGTGGGGACTCTACACCATTTGACCTTAGAACTGAAGGTCATCTGGTAGCGTTTTGCAGCTGACTGTGACTCTGCTGCTACTCTGCTGGAAATCAGCGATGTGTTGCAGGCCCTGCCACATGCGTCGGGATCTGGTGCTGATACCAGAGCTTGATGAATGGCCCCCTCCATATCCTCGGTAAAGTAACTGATTTTACAGGTGGGTGGAAGGATGGTAATGGGCTCAGTTGTATCTGTGTTGGTGATGAATTGATGTGACAATCCATCTAGTTTGGTGTTGCAGGGATCTGGTAGAGTAAAGAACAACAACAACAAAAAAACAGTAAAAAAAAAAGAAAGAAAGAAAAGTAAAAAGAAACAGGGACCCAAAGGCATGACAGGCTGCAAGCCATTTGATAGTTCTTAAGTACGTTAAGTTTTGATGGTTGGTCCAAATGATGAAAGATTGTTCTGTCCACTCTAACAGAAGACACCATTCCTCAAGGGCCAACAGTTCTCGCTCACCAACATCATAATTTCACTCAGTAGGGGTTGAACCATGGGAAAAAAGGCACAGGCTTGTAGCATCAGTTAAGGCATCAGCCTCAGCATTGAATGGTTTGCTAGCGTCTGGATGAGTCAGGATGTACAGAAGTGAACAGATGTTTTAGTTGCCTAAAGGCTGAGTCTGCCTCAGGTGACCAAGTGAAAAGGATGTCCGAGAAGTGGGCGAGCTGCAGGCAGAGCGACTGGTGGATATAGAGAAAGGTGACAAACTGGCAAAAAGGAGATGTGGATGCTGGTCTTAAATAATGCTATTACATCAACCATGATCTTCAACAGGTAAGCGTTGCAGGTGCACTCATGAATGAATTGTAAATGTGTAATTCTTAAACATATTTAATGGTAATAAACGAAATTTCTGAGTAAAATAATCAATGAATTAATGTAATTGTGCTTTAGGGAATAAACAGCAGGACTTAAACTCAAAGATTAATTTCCATCTAGAGCTGTAGTTTTTCCCAAAGACAATTTGATGTATGTGTTGGTCTGATGGAAATGTAGCTGCTGTTACAGTAACAGCTGGTTCTTCAGTGAGAAGAGCAAAAAACGCACATCTATGATCCATTTGAATTTTTTGGTCTGCAAAAAAGTGAATACACCTTAACAAAACCTGTGTTTGTGTGACTGCATTACACTCCCACTGCTAGGGAACCTGAACAATAACCAGAACAAAGTCTGAAATAAAAGCTGCCAAACAACTGCACGACTGAGCCACGCTTTATTTTATAGAATTAACAAAAGGTTTTATGTTGTGACATGTGAAGGTGAAAATGATGCAAAACCTGTTTAATAGCTTTTGACCTGAAGGCAGGAATACAGTTTAACTCTGGAATGAAACACACCTCAGTCACAGGTGAAACAGCAACATTTTACTCCTCCCCTTACGTCACTCAAATGCAACAAACCAGGAAACAGGAAGTTCTTTGTCCTCAGTAAAGAGAGACGCACAGACGATCAGACTGAGCTAAGACCAAACTAGCAGCTTCCTCTGAGTGAGTCCAGCTACAGGAGAGAAAAGTGGAAAACTCCAACACTGCTGCTTCAAGCTGCTGACGCTCCACACACTGAATGTGAGTTTGAGCAAAAACACGACTCAAAGTAAGTTTCAGTGAAGGTGGTAGAGGAGGGAGGGGAGCCAGGACTGACTGTACTTCCTGTCTGCTGTTTTCAGCTTCACTCACAGACTCAATGGCTTCTAGATCAGAGGAGGATCTCTGCTGTCCGGTCTGTCAGGAGGTCTTCAGAGATCCTGTTCTTCTGTCATGTAGCCACAGCTTTTGTAAAGACTGTCTGAAGAGATGGTGGAAAGAGAGACCAACACACGAGTGTCCAGTTTGTAACAGAAGATCTTCAAGGGAGGATCCACCTTTTAATCTGGCTTTAAAGAACCTGCGTGAGTCGTTCTTACAGGAGAGAGATCAGAGAGCTTCAGAGGCTCTCTGCAGTCTGCACTCTGAGAAACTCAAACTCTTCTGTCTGGACCATCAGCAGCCAGTGTGTGTCGTCTGCAGAGAAACAGAAAAACACACCAATCACAGATTCAGACCCATCGATGAAGCTACACGACAACACAAGAAGGAACTTCAGGAAACTCTGGAGCCCTTAAAGAAGAAGTTAAAGGTTTGCAAACGAGTTCAAGTGAAGTTTGATCAAACAGCAGAACACATTAAGGTCCAGGCCCGACACACAGAGAGGCAGATTAAGGAGCAGTTTAAGGAGCTTCACCAGTTTCTAGCAGAGGAAGAGGAGGCCAGGCTGGCTGCACTGAGGGAGGAAGAGGAGCAGAAGAGTGGGATGATGAAGGAGAAGATGGAGGCTCTGAGCAGAGAGATAGCAGCTCTTTCAGACACAGTCAGAGCCACAGAGGAGGAGCTGAGAGCTGAAGACGTCTCATTCCTGCACAACTACAAGGCTGCAGTGGAAAGAGTCCAGCGCTGCCCCCTGCTGGATGATCCACAGCTGCCCTCAGGAGCTCTGATAGACCAGGCCAAACACCTGGGCAACCTGACCTTCAACATCTGGAACAACATGAAGGACATGGTCTCCTACACTCCTCTCATTCTGGACCCAAACACTGCTCATCCAGAACTCATCCTGTCTGAAGATCTGACCAGTGTGAGATATGGAGGAGAGAAGCAGCAGCTTCCTGATAATCCAGAGAGGTTTGATTTGTTCTACTCTGTCCTGGGCTCTGAGGGCTTTAACTCAGGGACTCACAGCTGGGATGTTGAAGTTGGAGACAGTAAAGGGTGGGAACTGGGTGTGTTAGCAGAGTCTGTGCAGAGGAAGGGACTGATACAGTCTGGATTATGGAGAATATGGTTCTATGAAGGTAAATACTCAGCACGCTCACCATCAGCTCCATCCACTGCTCTCTCAGTCCAGAAGAAGCTCCAGAGGATCACAGTGAATCTGGACTGGAACAGAGGAAAACTGTCGTTCTCTGATCCTGATACTAACACACACATACACACCTTCACACACACTTTCACTCACAGGATGTTTCCATACATTCAAACTTTGCGTAAAGTGAAGGTGTGTCCGTTGAAGGTGTCAGTGCACTAAAAAAAGAGCATGTTGGATTTACTTAATTCATTAGTGGACTTTTGGTTGCACACATTTTTTTTTGCTTTGGCAGAAACTTACACAACTTATTTAAATCAACACACCTGATTCATATTCAATAATACGGAATATTTTAGTCCTTCACAATTTTGTCATTTTATTGCAACACTATTCAATAACTGTTACCCCAATACTACTTGGTGACTTAAATACTACATGTTGTCTTCATATTACATATGACATGTTCAACAAAGTCTAGAGTCTGGCTAACATAAAAATTGAATGGATTTACAACAACTACCATTCTCCTATCTTTATCCGGGTTGTAGGGCTTACGTTGCGATAGGTTAAGCCGCAGGGTACACCCTGGACAGCTCTATCACATAGAGATAAACAACCATTTGCACTCACATTCATAGGCAATTTGGAATAACCAACACACCCAACTCCAATTGTGTGACTGTTAACTGTGGGAGAAAACCAGAATACCCAGAGGGAACCCACTGCAAACTAGCCAGACTGTGGATTTGAACTTAGGACCTTCTTGCGGTGAGGTAACTGCCCTAAACACAATGCCACCATTCCAGACTTAATGAGAGCAGGAAAGCTATAATTACAAGGCTTGATGCAGCTTTTTCTGTAGGTTTTTGTCCTGCAGTTTGAAATCTTGTGCGATCTTGTTGATTTCATGAGTCCAGCAACTAACCACTCTTCTCGTTTGGCTCTTGGCGAAGGCAGTCGCACTTTTCTCCTCTCCTCCTCTCCCTTATCTTCCCTGCTTAGCCTCTTGTGTCCTTGTCTTGTCTCGTATGTATTACTTTCTCTCTCACAGTCTGTGTCTAAAAACCTAAAAGAGAATTAAGGATTTGATCAACTGGTCTCTGAATGCTATTGACACCCTTTTCTCAACAAGAAGTCTGGGCTTGGGAGAGCCCGAGTGCCCTGGAGGGACTTTCCCTGCTGAGTACACGATGTCTCCATGCAGACATGGAGGGTCGTGTGCCTGGCGGGACTGTCGATCGAGGACGCTGAAGATATCTACCTATTCGGAACCATGCAGGGCATCCTGCGTGTGGCGAATAAAATTTGAACTTGAACTTACTAGATTGTATCATGTCATCTCAACAAGAACAAATTAAGTTGATGAATTTCATACAGATCCTACATGATTTCATTACGTTCACCACAAAAACCCTGAAATTATTTTGTTCAAATTATAAGTTCGATTTTTGTAAATGTAAGAACCAACCAATTTCCTTTTTGGTATACCAACAAAAGTAGAGGTGACTGCTTGACTTGACTGAGATGGATACCTTCCTCAAACCACAATCTGAAGCTCACGAGTGGAAATTGCATGCGGTGTTGGGAGATTTAGCATTGTTACATTACTGACTTATTTCCCTCAAACATGATATGAACAATTTTATATACCCTCTCTGCATATCATGTAATTTCTACACTATATAGTTACACTTAACTTTAACCCTTTAAAGCCGGTCGGAGCGGACACGCTCCATTTTGCGTAACTATTTTAAAATACCGGTAGGACTGCAACCACGTGAGCTAGCGCAATAATTTTTTTTTGCATATGAAACCGGAGGAGTTGTACTTACATCTTATGCCATCAGCTTGTCCTCGGTCACAGTTTCCTTCCACATATAGCTTTGCAAAAACTGCATAAAAAGCACTTGCAGCAACGAAAACATAATATTCCAGAAACACACTTTGCCGATCCGATCAGCTGTTCATAACACTTCCTACGTCCATCAGCGTGAACTGTCGCATGTCCGCCATGACCTGGCCGAAACTGGAAGTGACGTCATTTTGCGGAAATGTAGTTTTTTACCATCAGGGCCTCAGGGCCTATACTGGTGTTTTTAAAAGTTATGTTTGACTTTATGACTTTCTGTGTCGTTTCTGGGATGCTTAGGACTCATATTGCACTGCTGGAAATAGTTTATTTTGATGCATTTGCTGCTTTTTTGCAAATTTGCACTATAATATTTATTTTGGTTTTTCCTGCAGTATATGAAAATTGGTGTATTTCAAAAATAAAACTATGAAGACACTCAAAATAAGTTTCCTGTGGTGGGAAACAATTTTGTGCAACTTTTTTGTATTTACAGTTTTGAGGGATAAGCCTCTTAAATTTCTCTAACTACAAATATATGTTAAAAAACCAAAAACGATTTTCAATTTTTTTGTAGTTTATTGCACTTTTTTGCAATTTATGTAAGTACTATGCACTTAATGCATGCATATTATTAAAATCTGGGCTATAATGGTTGTATTGATGTATAGCAACTTGAAATGCTCCCAAAAATGGTTCCACAGCATGTAAAAATATAATATAAGCTCTGGTGGACTTGGTTCTATGGTAGGTCTTAAAGGGTTAAAGTATAAGGCAATTGTGTTGAATTCAGGCAAGATGCTTACATAAATTCAAGAGATGGCCAATCCCTTTTTTGAGGATGATGATGTTTCTAATGTTGTTTCCTGTCAGTGAGTTGAAGCTGTTAAACTGCAGCTGTCCTCCTGCTGCCTCGTTGTTCCAAAGCTCTTTGTTTCTCTTTTAGTTCTCACTGTTTCTTTCTGTTTCTGCTGTCCACCTTTTCACATGGAAAATCATTTCACTGTTTCTCACTGAATGACTCCCCAAACTAGATTTGAAATTCTATCAAGTTTCTAATCATTACAAGTGATTCATGTTTCTATTTGATGTGTAAATGGAGATGATTTAGTTTGCTGGGATATGGACTGACATGTGTTGAATGGGAGGAGCAGTTTGTTGTTGTCTTCTTGTCTGTTTATGACAACAATAAATATGTTGTTGAAACAATGATTCATGTTTAACTCCATATATGAAATGTTTCTGATCTTTGAATTCTGTTTGATTAAAGACTTTCTTCATGACACAAATGAGATTTCAGTGTATTAATAGAACTAAATAAGCTCAGAGTTGAAAGGCTGGAGTATTATGTACGTGCTTCACTGTCAGGATCTTCAGGGGGATTCAAAGGGAAACATCAAACTGCTGTAATGAGATAAACTTGTATAAAAGGCCCCAAAGTTCATAGAATAGTTTTATTGGTGTTTATAAGTTTATATAAGTTCATTTAATATTCAGTCTTCTGTCAGTTTGGGCCAGCCCACCTTCTAGTGACGATTAATAAGGTGGGCAGTTTAATGTCGGATGAGCAGTGTTGGTCCGGAGGGGGTGCACTGAATGGGGAATGTTATGTGTGCGTAAATGACAAGTAAGTATTGGCCTGTGTTGTATTTTGCCATTGTGTCAGTACTGTAGTATGTTACCATTTAGGAGCTAATGTAGTCCATAGTTGGAGTGGTAGGCCACGCATGCAACGCGTGAGTTCACCCTCATTGCATATGCTAATTCATGTTGTTAGCTTACCCCGGTTTAGCTTTGTTGACGCATGACGGTCGCTCGTATGTCCATAACGTCATTCCTGTGTTATCAGACCTTCTCTGTATGTTGTATGTGATGCTTGTGATTGTTTACTTTAAAGTAGCGGAGTTTGTAGCGAACAATTAGGTACGAGGATTAATAAAATAGCAAACATAGTTCGACCGGAAGTATGGCGTTCCTGCTTGCCCTTCGCAATAATAGCATTACAGCTGATTATAATGCGGACGCTTTACTTTTTTTTATATTATAACTACCGGAAGTTCCTATGTCCCCACGGTAACTTAACCTCGCACTAATGCCGTTTAGTTGTAGGGCTGAACGATTATGGAAAATAATCTAATTGCGATTTTTTGCCCCAATATTGCGATTGCGATGCGATATGCGATTATTTTTTAAGGTCTTTGTCTTCTGTATTATTAAACAAAGACAAGCAATACATCATATAGTATGGCCAATACTATATTACATTAATTTTAAACTGTTCTTTCCTGGAAGACAGACCTCTGTTATGATGACATGAGGTGATGCATGAATTGATGACTGACATTTTTAACTTCTTCAATCACAACAGTATATTTGAACATACACAATAGTTTATTTTTAGCTTACAAACATCTGAGCATAAAGTGCTGACAAGGAACCCTGGTGTAAACATTAAAATGAAAGTCAGTACAATGTGCAGATTGCAGAAATATACATAAAAAAAATCAGTGGCTTTACCACACTCAGTTTTTCGACATCTGTGAACTACTAGACAGTCATTCAATTAAAAAATAATATTAAATAAATAAAACTAATAAATAAAAAATACACACATCTTACTGATCTCTGCAGTCAGTAACATTACACATAAAGTGCAAACATAATAGCAATTGTATAAACACACACACAAACACGCCTTTAAAGTTTAAAGGCGTGAAATTGGACGGTCTAGTTCTGATTAGCGTCACCGCTGTCTCGGTGGAGTTTAATAAACTCGGCCGTCTGCTTCTTGCTATCTAAAATATAACCAGACACTGGCGTAAATTCTCGACTGTCTCACACTTCTGTTTAATAAGTTTTCTGTTTGACGTTTAGTCAGCTGTGTGAAAACCAAGGAGGAACCCACCCGGGGGATTAATAAAGTTTTATTTTATCTAATCTAATAACTTTAATCTCAGCCAAACCGATTTACTCACGAACAAACAAAACACTGAAAAAAGCCCAACAATAACATTTTTAGGTTGTCTAAGTGACTTATATATTACGTTTAACCCGAGCAGCGAAACTCCGCGGTGATCTGAAAATGATGTGCCGGGAGTTGTGCCGTTCTCGGCCGCATCAGTAACCCTCGAGCTCCCGGCTAGCTGTCGAGCTGGTGGGTAGCAGACGCCTCTGAAAACGTCGAAGCACTTTTGCAAATATGGGATATCTTGATAAACCGAGCAGATATTTGATGTTTACACAACTACTTTCTTGCCTGAAAATATTTTAAAAGTTTATTTTGTGACCCAGAAAGATTAGTATGAGTAATTTTAAAACTTAGTAGCGGCCGCCATTGTTGGAAACTGGAGTTTGGCTGGGCCGCGCTATGAATTCTGGGATATGGTAGTAATTTGGACAGCCTTCGGCGCGTCGCTGTGACGTAATCGGTCTACAAATGCGGCCTCAGGAGGATGCAGCCCATGAATTTGGACATGTCCAGAGTATAATCGCAGCCTTTGCGGTTAGAAAATTGCACTTGATCATGTCGCGATATTATCGCAAATGCGATATATCGTTCAGCCCTATTTAGTTGCGTAGTGTGAGCAGTTTGAAGTGTACTATATTTTTGTGATCTTTATATTTAATTATGTTAACTATATTGTATTATGTCTGTATTTGAGTGTTTTACTTGTCTATTCTCTTTATTTATCGTTATTTCCATTGTTTATTTCCTTTGTAGGAAACCACACACACACACAGACACACACCTATGTACACCCGCTGTGTTTACAGCCCCAGAAATTGAGTGGTGACAATAAAGTGCCTCAAACCTCAAGCTCCCTTCTTCTCTCATACACTGGGACAATTTGGCCTTCAGTGGTGATCTGGCCGACACACCGGGGTGACCGTAGTGCTCAAAGACTGAATCAGTGCCACAGCCGTGCCTATCTTTGATATCTCCACTACAAAACTAGTTGTGCTGAACACACTTATCACACTTTGTCTCCATCCCGGATCATCAGAATATAATGAACATGTGTGAAGAGCCGACAAATGCTGCTCCCCTCTCAGCATGATGAGCTCCAACCTTTGTTAACAGGAAAACAGGAAACATGAGGCAGCTTTCAGAGACAGTAACCAACTGTGGCCACAAGATGGCAGCAGCTGATCTGAGATCCTTTATTGGACAGAATGATTCTGCTCTGTGACGTCATCATATATATATATATATATATATATATATGCATATATATATGCATATATATATGCATATATATATATGCATATATATATATGCATATATATATATGGCCCCAAATAATCAGGCCCCATCTTATCTTAATGACCTTGTAGTACCATATCACCCTATTAGAGCACTTCGCTCTCGCTCTACAGGCCTACTTGTTGTTCCTAGAGTATTTAAAAGTAGAATGGGAGGCAGAGCCTTCAGTTTTCAGGCCCCTCCTCTGTGGAATCCGACGGAGTCCGGCACAGTGGGGGTCAGCCATGTCTCCGTGAAGCACAGAATGTTGCAGTCCCTCATGTCACGTTGGAAGGTGACTCTTGCTCTTAGGTCATCGAGCTTGTTCTCCATGGATTGTATGTTGGCCAGTAGGATACTGGGCAGTGGTGCGCAATGCGCCTGCTGTCTCAGTCTGTTCCTAATGCCAGCGCGTTTCCCCCGGCGCTTCTTTGTTCTACGCCTCGGATGAGCGCCCCGTCCTTTGTTGTTCTCCGCGCCGCGTAGAATCTCTGGCGGCCAGGATGGGTCGGGTTTAAAATTGTCCAAGATTAGATGTGCAACCTTGTCACCGATGTTTACAAGTGATCTGCTGTCGTATACTATAAGATTAGAGGATTTTGGGATGTCAACCAGGGCAAAAAAAAAGTAAAAAACAAGAAAAGTGGATAGTCGGAGCAGAGCGGTCAGGAAGGCGTCTGGACATGGCCGCGCCATCTTGAAAAGTTTGTTAAGTTTCCCCCTGTCCCTCTCTGCCATTCCACCACTCCAACATAAAAGAGAGCAGAAAACCCAGGTATTTATACTCCTCCACCATTTCAATTGCCAAATCCTGGATGTTCACTGGTGTAATAGGGGGTGGCCTCTTGCTGAAGTCACTCACTAGCTCCTTCATTTTGCTGGCATTGATGCGATTACTGTGTATCAGGTGTCACTGCATGGTTATTTTTAATTTATATTTTAGGTTTTTAACAGATTTCTGTTCATTCACACATAAACATATTTATTTTATGTATTTTTGTATTTTAACTTCCACTTAGTCTCAGTAATAAATTAATGATGTAAATCTCTAATAAACAACACTGTAAAGTTCCAAAATAATGGGCTTGTTCATATGCAGCATCTTTTCTACTCTCCCTCAGCACTCAACATGCCTCATTCCACACATCTATACAATCATTTCACAACTACAACATTTCTTCTATCATAAATTGACACAGAAGGATCCATCAGAGACAGAGCAGCCAGGGATTGAACCACCAACTTCCTGAGCTACAGCCACGCCCAATGTACTGAGCAGACAACTCAGGAATATTTTGCTGGTTGTTTGAATGATGATCATGATTTAGGTTTATGACGACTTAAAATTTATATTTTAGTGAATACAAAAATTATTTTTAGCTGACCCTGAAGACCCTGGAGTGGTTGTTTCTGGCTCAATTTCGGCGCCTGGTGAGCTCATCAGTGGACCCACTTCAGTTTGCCTACCAACCTAGCATTGGAGCAGATGATGCTGACCCAATGCTTTGTGGACTGGTGCCAGCTGAACTACCTCCAGATTAACACCAGTAAAACCAAGGAGCTGGTGGTAGACTTCCGCAGGCACAAACAACCTCCACTGCAACCACTGAACATCCAAGGTATGAATACTGAGGCTGTGGACAGCTACAGGTACCTTGGTGTTCATCTGAACAACAAACTGGACTGGACTCCTAATTCAGACGCCCTTTACAGGAAAGGGCAGAGTCTCTACCTGCTGTGGAGACTCAGGTCTTTTGGAGTGGAGGGCCCACTCCTGAAGACCTTCTATGACTCTGTGGTGGCCTCAGCTATCTTTTGTGGTGTGGTCTACTGGGGTTTCCAACATCTCAACCGGGGACAGGAAGAGACTGAACAGGCTGATCAGAAGGGCCAGCTCTGTTCTAGGATGCCCTCTGGACCCAGTGGAGGTGGTGAGTGACAGGAGAACGGCGGCTAAGCTGTCATTCCTGATGGACAACATCTCCCACCCCATGCAGCAGACTGTGACAGCACTGAGCAGCTCCTTCAGTGGGAGACTGCGGCACCCACGGTGTGGGACGGAGAGATTTCACAGGTCTTTCCTCCCCACTGCTGTCAGACTCCACAACAAAGACTTCAACTGATCAAACACACACATCCACACATGTGCAATAAGACTAAGTGCAATACTCTTTTTCTGACAAAGTTGTATTTTTACTCAGTTACATATAGAATTTGTATTGTATTTTTATCCTGTTGTATATTTTATTCTACTGTATATAGTATTTTATTTTATTCTATTCTGTACAGTTTTGTATTCTTATTGTATTCTATTTTTTGCTATATAACCTTTGCACTGTAAATTGGCCTGCATTTGTATAGCGCTTTTCTAGTCCCTAAGGACCCCAAAGAGCTTCACACTACATTCAGGCATTCACCCACACACATTCACACACTGGCGATGGCAAGCTACATCAAGCTACATTGTAGCCACAGCTGCCCTGGGGCGCACTGACAGAGGCTGCCGGACACTGGCGCCACCGGGCCCTCTGACCACCACCAGTAGGCAAACATGGGGTTAGTATCTTGCCCAAGGATATTTGGCATGCAGCCAGGAGGCAACCTGGGATCGAACCACCGACCTTCTGATTAGTGGCTGACCTGCTCTGCCACCTGAGCTACAGACACCCACTTCCTGCTGTGGCAAAACAAATTTCCCACATGTAGGACAAATAATGCTTATCTTATCTTATCTTATCTTAGAAGCTTAAGCGTTCCCATCCCTGAGATTCAGTGACAAACTCTACAGTGTCCTTAACGCATGGAGACAAATGACGAGCACAGACTCAACAATCCTTCCCCACTTAATCCTACTAACAACTGCGCCTGTTCCTAGAACCACGCCTGAGTTAATTTGCTTTGTTTTTTTTAAACTTATTAACAGCTTGATTTTCCTAATGGTTTGCATGTTGGTGAAGCAGAATCATTTTAGCGTAACCTTGCGTGTGTTTCTTTAAGCATCGAGGCACACCATTTACAGAATTCCTGGTTTTTAAAAAGCACAGGTATGGTCACATGGCCAAAAATACCATAATATTTAGTTTTGGGAGTGACACCACTTCCAGCTACATGTAGTTGTTTTATTGTCAATAAAAGTCTTTGAAACGTGTTAAATAAAAGTTTAACACTTTGATGCCACTGCAAAAACGTTTCATGACTGTATAGAAAAAACCTGTTGCCTCACAGGTTCTGTAGAACATATCTGCAAGTCCACTTGCTACCTTTTTGTAAATTACAAATAGGAACACTTGAAGACATTTACATATACAGTATTCAGTTTGAAGCATTAAATTGAAACATTTTCCTGCTCAACAATTTTTCTTAAGATCTCCAATCAGAGAAGCTAAGGGGATAATCAATAAACTGGTCAGAGCTCAGAACATACAATAATAGTTTAGATAAAAGTGTGTTTCTACAGAGAGGTCACTCCCTTCTGCTTTCCTCATTTGACAGTAAAATATATGAAAAGAACAAACAAAGACCTTCTTAAAAGTCAGCTTCATGCCTGTCTGAGAAAAGTGTATAAAGCATGTAGTGAGGGGTTTTACAGTCTTAAAACATCTATAATAAATGTAAAAAAAAATCAAGTTGGTTACTTCATGGATTTCACCTACCCCGGGTTATTTTTAAAGCGTAACTCCTGCGATAAACGAGGGACTGCTGTATTATTAATAGTAGAGTCCGGGACATCTACTTGATCAACATCAACATTGATTATTATGCACTGTTATTTTTAACAACACTTTTTTCCACTACTCGTGATGGGGCCTTCATCTGGGTCGAAATTTTCTCCAGGACCCAGGTGAGATTGACTACTTTTTTCTTTTAAAATATTTATTTATTGCTATTTCACACATATTACGACTAATATGTAATTTCTTCTACGTCTTCTTCTGTTTTTCCGGCAGTTGGCAACCAATTTAATTACAGCTGGTAGTTGTACTCCCCTCTAGTGGTAGAGATTGTAATTGTTCTGCCCGTTACTAGCCCGTACTTTAAGTACTAATCAGGTGGAACCAGATAATTTTCCAGGCATACCTGATAATTTCTTGTGGCACAGTGGTTTGGAAACACTGGTATAGATCATATTTTAATAATAAACTGCTTAAATGGCATTTGAATGTGGTTAGGTTCTTGTTGTTGACTTATGTATGTATGTATGTATGTATGTATGTATGTATGTATGTATGTATGTATGTATGTATGTATGTATGTATGTATATATTGTACTATTCTTAGTTAGTGTATTGTCTGTCTTGTCTTAATGTTGGTTTATAATGGAGCACTGTAACAAAAAATAATTTCCCCCAGGGATCAATAAAGTATTCTGATTCTGATTAAATGCATTGATGTATAGTTAGTGGTCTTTTGGCCTCACATGTATTATGTCTGATGTATTATAATTTGGTGCTATATAAATAAAATTGAATTGAATTATTGGAAAATTATTAATGATAGATCTGCATCGAGCATCGAGGCACACCTTGAAACATGTTAAATAAAAGTTTAACACTTTGGTGCCACTGCAAAAACGTTTCATGACTGTATAGACTCAGAAAACTTGTTGCCTCAAAGGTTTTATAGAACATACCTGCATGTCCACGTGTTACCTTTCTGAAAATTACAGATAGGCCCACTTGAAGATATCAAACATTTACATATACAGTATTCAGTTTGAAACATTTTCATGTTTAACAAGTTTTCGTAAGATCTCCAATTAGAGAAGCTAAGGGGATAATCAATAAAGTGGTCAGAGCTCAGAACATACAATAATAGTTTAGATAAAAGTGTGTTTCTACAGAGAGGTCACTCCCTTCTGCTTTCCTCATTTGACAGTAAAATATATGAAAAGAACAAACAAAGACCTTCTTAAAAGTCAGCTTCAGTCAACAGAGGAGAAGATAAGCTGTCAGGTAAGTTATGCATCATTAATCCTAAAGTTATATTCTTGGATATGTTTATATTATATCCATTATTCTAAAACTTAGAAATGATGATTTAAACCGTTTTTAAGACATGATAGTTTTGAAATATTTAAAAATCATTGAATAGAATTATTTTGGATATGCATATAAACTATATACTTATTAGACTGGAGAAGAGAAACCTTAAATGATAAACACTTGATAATAATTACAGTACAATAATAATCATGATGAGTATCTATTAAACAGAAGAATGGAAGAAACCTGTTTACTGCTCATCCTGCTGCTCTCAGGTCAGTAATATTAATATCTTAAACATTTGAAATGTAGCCTATAAACACACAGAGACAGACTGATGACATTTGGGTAATCAGATTACATGTACAGTTTTTTTTTATTAACACATCAACCACAAGAACAGTCAGAAAATCTTTATCTCCTCCTACCACAACACCTGCATTAATGTAAAATTATCTTCCTTTGTTAATATTTTGTTTTTTTGTTGTTATTTATAATGATATCTATTGAACCAAATAGATTTTTAAACTTTGGCTGTTGATTCGTGGCAATTCTACAGCTTTGGGAATAAATATTTTTTCTCTTCACTTCTTTTCCTCCTCATTCTTATTATTACTGTTATTAACAACAAGCCAGCGTAAACCTATAGTTTGTCCCAAGCCCAGACAAAATGCTGTGAGTTGCATCATTATTGACACCTGACGTCAAATCACTGCCAAATAAAATGTGGATAAGAATTGAATTTCCATACTGGATGTGCCCTGAGTTAACACTTGCTAATAACAGCGCCATTACAAACTGCTGGGCTTAGACAAAGGAGGAGGACAGGGAAATATGTGTAAATAGAGAGAGGTAAAGGCAGTGTGGTGTGTAAGAGTAAGGATTTTAAATATAGGGACTATGACTGTAAAGGGAAAGGACTGGCTGCAGATAATGAATGTACATACATTGGTATTGATATTAAATAAATTAGGAATTGTAAGTGTAATTAAAAGAAAATAGTGCTGCTAAATTAAATTAAGTTCATCTAACATTTTCTTTTATTTGACTTAGTTTAATGTATTATTTCTGATCAACTTAGTAGTAATCTGCTACTTAAAAATATCATTAAGTTTGACTTATTTATTTCTATTATATGGAGGTCATCTTTGAAAGGTTTCGATTCCTGGGGTCAATTTGACCACAAACATAAAAGACTTTTCTGAGCAAAGGAACTCGAGTAAAAGTAAAATGTCCTTGTCTTTTATCAATTGCTCTCAGGTTCTTGCATTAACATTATGCACAAAGTTTAACAAATAGTTTTTGATGTCGTTGTTTTTACTTCTGTTTTGAAACATGGCATAATGATTTTAAAAACAATTCATGAAAAAAAAAAAAGAATTTACTGGAGCATTAAAATGAAGCATGTATCAACTGCAATCTTTAAAAAGACTCAACTGACTTTTCTTTATTTAGCTTTTCAATGCTTTAAATGCATTTCTCTAATAAAAAGCTAGTGAGGAAATTTTCGGTCACAGTAAAGATTTAAAAAAATGCAATTGTTAGATAAGAGTCACAAGATGGTTAAAGCAAAGAAAAGAGAAATGTACAAATATACAAACCAGTTTTAAAAAGTAATGTCCAATAAATAGGGTTTTATATATATACAGTTGGGTTGAGAGTGATGTTGCACTTCAAAACTATAGTGGAAAAAGTTCCTCAAATGACTTACCAGTGAACAAAACAGGGGTTCTTATTAATTCATCATTCATCTTTACACAGTTCATGTGCTGATATAGCTCCAGTTACAGGAAATGATACTTAACTTATTAAAGGAGCTTGGAAAGAAAATCGTCTGGACTTCTTTAAGTTGCTTGAAGGCACTTCACCTCTCATCTAAGAAGCTTCCTCAGTTCTAGGGTTTTGTGGCACATCCAGACATTCCTGTCTGTCTGGCCACATAATTTCATCTACATCACAACGGATATCATCCCTTGTGATGCAACGAGGAAAGTATCTCCTGGAGTGGCGAATCCACCCTCTGCATGACTCTGTAATGTCGTCTCATGCTGCATCCATGGCTGCTAGCAGGGCCTTCCACCTCCAGGCAGAGAAAATCTCCTCTTTTGGATTAAGGAATGGGGAGCAGGGAGGGAGAAGTTAAACCAGCATTGTGTCATGTGCTGCAAACCACTTTATGACCAGATGTGAGTGGTGAAAACGGACATTATCCCACACAACAACATTCATGTTGAGTTGGCCTCCACCCCTCTCATTCTCAGGGACTATGTCCCTGTAAAGAGTGTCTGAAAAGTCAGGAGATGTTGTGTTTATATGGAACAAAAAGGGAATATGGGTGAGGATGCCATTGTCTGAGTTGGCTGCACATATTGTAACATTCCCTCCGTGCCAACCTGGGACATCAGTGGTTGCTGTCTGTCCAAAGCGATCTCTTCCACGCCTTCTGCCTTTGGCCAGATTGAAACCCGCCTCATCAACATATATGAATGTGTGCAGTGGTTCCCTATCCAGTGTAACATAATGCATTTTGCATGTTCTGTGAATATAGAAACAGAATTGCTAGTCTACTACATGAAACTACACAAAGTAAAAGAGTTTACAGTGCTAAACATTAGAGTATACGAGACATGTTTTACCTGTACATACTGGTGACCGATCTCCTTCACTCTTTAACTTTTCCGTTCAAATGGCACTTTGTACAATTGTTTCATGCACATTACTTTTCTCTTGAGCACTCTGTCCATTATTGCAATTGACACAGATCCAATATTACCAAATACACCGTTATCCTCTATGACAGCGCTTTGAATTTCTTTCAACTTTATTGCATTGTTTGCAATCACCATTGCACAAATAGTTTCCTCTTACTGCGGGGTAAAAGGGGGCTGTCTTCCACCTCTGCGAGCCTGTCTTTCAATCCTTTGTGGTGCAAATTACAGTAAAACTACAGTAATGCACACTAAACATGAGATATTATGAGATGTTGGATTACTGTCCCATACTATACATACCTGTTCTGCCTATGAAATGTTTGAATGATTGAATTCACAGTGGTTCTTCCAACATTTGGTTGCGCCCTCCGACAAGCCTCATCCACTTTGAGGCCGCGATTGACAACATGGACAACAAGTGTTGCCCCAATTTCATTAGGAATCTGCCTATGTATGTGGCGTCTTCCCCTGTTTTGTTCCCCCCGCATCCTCACCCCTCTTCCATGATGCTGACCTTCCATTTCTGTGTCACAGAACTGTAGAAATGGTACACACTAGGTCCTACTCGGTTCATATATGCTTGCCAGTTGAGAGTTCATGGGATTTATCCATGAGTGACTGTGAACAAGAGGCTTGTCATTGGTTACAACTAGAGATGGCATGATACCACTTTTTTATGTCCGGTACCAATATCATAAATTGGTGTATTTCAAAAATAAGACTATGAAGGCACTCAAAATAAATTTCCTGTGGTGGGAAACTATTTTGTGCAACTTTTTGGTATTTACAGTTTTGAGGGATAAACCTCTTAAATTTCTCTAAGTAGAAATATATGTAAAAAACAAAACAAAAATTATTTTCAGTTTTTTTGTAGTTTATTATTCTTTTTTTTTGCAATTTATGTAGTTACTATGCACTTAATGCATACATATTTTTTAAAAATGGGCTATAACGGTTGTATTGATGTGTAGAAACTTGAAATGTTCTGTTAAATATCCCAATTCTTTGATCTTTGGGCTGAAGGAAGAACAACACTCGGTGTATAAAAATGCTCAATCAACAATCTGTCTAAGGAGCTTGGAAAGAAAAGCATCTGGACTTCTTTAGGTTGCTTGAAGACGTTTCACCTCTCATCCGAGAAGCTTCTTCAGTTCTAAGGTCAAATGGTGGAGAGTCCCAGATATAAACCTAGTGGGAGTAACCCCCCAAAGAGGGACAAAGGACCCCCTGATGATCCTCTACCTAATCACATGAGCCAAGGTGTGAAAACGGGTGTGGGTCACAATCAGCCAGGGTTTCAGGTGAGCTCATTGTGAAACCTGGCCCCACCCTATGATGTGATTTCCTGAGGTCAGACGGCCCAGGATGTGAGTGGGCGTTAAGACGTCTGAGAAGGGATCTCAAAACTGGATTATAGATGGCAGAGAGTTGGTGTCATAAGCCACCGCCTCTGTTCAAAGATGGTTGCTCACAGTGGACATAGATGGCTTCTTTTACTCCTCTTTCAAACCATCTGTCCTTTCTGTCCAAAATGTGAACATTGGCATCCTCGAAAGATGCAGATGGACCGCTGAGTCTTGTCCTGTGGAGGTGGCTCTTCTATGTCGTGCCATGCGCTTGCGAAGTGGCTGTATGATCTCTCCAATGTAGAGGTCTGGGCATTCCTCGCTGCACTGTACAGCATACACTATACACTACATATACCACATTGTTAAGTTTGTATTTAGGATTAGGGAAGCACCGATACCGATACTGGTATCGGGTATCTACTGGTATCGGGTATCGGGGCCGATACTGTAAAATGTGTGTGTACTCATACTCGTAAAAGTTAACCGATACCAACTTATTTCATTAATCAGAGGGTGGCTTGTCATTTCTGTTGTAGTTTTTTAGATTGGCCACTAGGGGGACATCCCGCGCTAAACAGGCACAGGGTTAGGGGAGTGAGACTGGCGACTCCAGATAAAAAAGAGAAACTGGAGGCTGCTGTAGCTAGACTAAACAAAATGTCAGCAGTGTGGACCGGAACAGCCAACTTTAACTCAGGTTTTGGAAAAGCGATGAAAAATGTCAAGAGAAAATCCACGGGCAGCTTAAATAACAGAGGCTCTGACTCATTTTATCGCTCTGGATGACCAGCCAATGCCGGTCATGGAAAACATAGGATTGCACCGTCTTCTCAGCATACTCGAGCTGCAATATGAAATTCCCAACCGCCCATACATCAGGGAGATAGTGGTGCCAAAACTTTCTGAAGAGGTAAAGACAAGCAGTGTGTGCGCGATGTCAGTCCTCAGTTTAACGGCACAGTGGACTGATGAGGAGTTTGTTCGTCAATGCCAAATACTTTCGTTATTTTGTTTGTTTGTTTACAATATGGACACTCTGCAACAATTTAAAAGTTTATTTTATTCTCAAACCTTATTTGTATTTATTTTATTCCAAACATAAGTGTTTATTTATTATTCTGAAAGCTCGAGACAGTGCCAATAATTCAGTGATATTTTGTAAAATTACAATGTGGAGACTCTGCAATAATTTAACAGAAGTGCTTATTTTTCACTTGAAATTTTTTTGTGGTCATTTTTATTAAGATTTTATTTTTTATCGGCAGGGAATATAATAAAACCTCTCTTCCAATTAATTGTATTTGTGTGTGTGTGTGTGTGTGTGTGTGTGTGTGTGTGTGTGTGTGTGTGTGTGTGTGTGTGGTAGAAGTATCGGTTTATGTACTCTGTATCGGCAAGTACTCAGATCCAAGTATCGGTATCGTATCGGTTTGAAAAAATTGGTATCGTTGCATCCCTATTTAGGATTGCAATTTTAATTACTCTCCGATATCCGATCCAGTAATTTGGTTCAGCATCGGACCGATACCGATTTAAAACGAGGAAAAAAACAGGAAAACAAGTACTCAAAAGCAGCTTTATTGCTGACTCAAAAGAAAAACAATACAAAAATGATACTGAGATAATATGAACTAAACTCATGAAGAGACACACAGGAAAGCACACAGCAAAAGGGATGACACAGCAACAAGCAGGGGATGAAAGAGGACTAAAATACATGACTTAGTAATCAGGAAATGGGAGACAGAAGGGAAACACAGCTGGTACTAATTACACAGAGGAGATGGGGAACAGAGGCTGAACGTAGAGCAGAACTGTCAAAATAAAACAGGAAGTACACGACTGACCGAGACCCACACTAGACACTGAACAGAGTACAGAGACAGGAGCAACATGAGACATTACTGACTGGGGAACAACACAAACACGAGGACAGAACTAAACCGACACTAAACATGGGGGCACCAGAACAAAATCTAGGAACTAGGAATTAACAAAGCAAAAAAGGACTAGAGCGCTAACACAGAAACCAAAACAAAAGTAATCAAAAACCATGAAGTCACAGAATAATAATAATAAAAATAATGCAACAAATCCAAAAGACTGGGTCAGTGACCCAGGACCGTGACGATACTGTTGAACTGATGAAATCTACTTAAGGTTTTAAATTAAGCAGCAATCTGTGCAACTGGGTAATCAGCTACGTTAAGATTTTTACATTTTGTCTGTGTCACGGTTTGGCATGGCAGACCGTGGGGATGTGGGGAAGGAGGACCCAGGCGCAGTGCTCTGTGTATAAACAGTGCGTTTATTTAAAGTGTGTGGAAATAAGAACAATAAATCCCCGTGCTTTCCCCGACTTCCACTCCGTGTCTTCTCCCAGTGTTTGTGCTCCATGTGTCTGCTCCCTTGTGCCCGTGTAGACTGTGCCTGCTGCCCTCTCGTCCAGCAATCCTCCTGGGAAAATAGAGGCAGTAGTTAGCACCCTTAATTACACTTGGTAAGTTCACACTCACAAACAGACCAGCTGGAGAACTGACGGGAAGTCTCACGCAATGATCCCGCGTCGGTGGGAGCTCCAAGACTCTCTTAGGTAGCTCCCCCGACGAGGCCTGATCAGCAGCAGGTGTGTGGCTTCGGGTGTGGCCAGTTCGCCAGCAGGGCCACACCCACCAGGCCTGAAGGTGCCCGCAGAAACACATATACACACACACACGTGCGCAAAGAGGGAGAAGAGGGGCAGCAACACCAAAAATACATAAAATAACACAAGTCCATGACTGCCCATGGATCCTTGGTCGCTCAGGCCCAGGACCCTGACAGTCTGACATGTTTTTTGAGATTTTAATATCCAGTTATTTGACTTTCGTGTAATTAAAAAGATTACAAAAGTAAAGAAAAAACTATTGAGTTTTGCTAAACAGAAAAAGTTACTCTGTTGTACTCATTCTATTTAGGTTATGTTATAAAAATGTTGTAACATTATTAATACTATTAATAATATTAATTGTACATGATTGCGCTACACATAGTTATTGCAGTTTGAATAAAAAGAAAAGAAAAATAAACAGAATTAAAAAATATTGCTCATTCACCAGCAGGACTTTCTTTTGTGTGTTATAGTTTTCTCCATTTAAACTCAAAGAACAGTATAACTATTTAAAGGGTTTAAATTTTTCAGACTTTTTCAGTGATTCGTCTAACAGCCCAGTTTCCACAATAAAAACTTTTTATGTTTCTCAGGAGGACTTTCCACTCTTCCTCCCCACTCCAGAGAATACCACTTTGTGAACCAGCTGAAGACCTGGACTGAAGCTCAGAGTTACTGCAGAGAACACTTCACTGACTTGGTCACCATCTACAACAGCAGCATCAACCAACTGCTTTTCTCAATTTCACCAAGGATCAATACTTGGGCTTGGATAGGGCTCTATGATGATCGTTACAGCTGGAAGTGGTCCATGGAGGGAAAACTTTTTTATGTTGGCAGTACACATGAATTTTTGATCTGGGCTAACGGCCAACCAGACTGTGTATATGCAAAGGAATACTGTGTGGCTCTTCAGGGACAAACACAGATGAATGATAGACCCTGTGGAGCTTCTTACCCTTTCCTGTGTTACGATGGTAGGAAAAAGATTTGTTGGCATAGTTGTCCTACTAATTTATGAGATTCATAGTCTGTGTGTTTCAAAATTAATCCTTTTTTTTTAAATTTCACAGCCAAAAATACAAGTTACATCTTAGTGATGGAGAGCCGCTCCTGGTCAGCGGCTCAGTCGTACTGCAGGACATACCACACAGACCTGACCAGTATAAGAAGCAAAGAGGAGAAATCCAACATCACGCTCACTTTGAATGGATCAGGGGTTCAGTATGTGTGGATTGGTCTCTACAGGGATCCCTGGGCCTTCTGGTCTGACAACACAACCTCCACATTCACTAACTGGATGTCTGGTCAGCCTGATAACCTCTATTCAGTTGAATACTGTGGAAATTTGAATTTAATGTCGGGGCAATTGAATGATGGCAACTGTGGTATCAGAATCTATTTCTTCTGTTTCACAGGTGAGGTTCAGAATGCAAACACTGTAAGATCCTGTCATCATGTAAAACACTAATGTTTGTGTTGTTATATGTGGTTCATTTTTAGCAGTGACAAAGCAAACAGTGGTGAAAATGAAGCTTCAGTCAGAGGCAGACATGCACAGCACAGAGATCCAGCAGCAGGTTTCACAGCAGGTCAGCAGTTCAGTCACCAACACAAACTTGACACAAGGTCAAACTATGCTTCATGTTTTTCATCATCTGCACATTTTGTCCAGCTGTCAGGCCTCATGCTGTCAGAAGGACTGACAGACTTCAGGATTCGTTGGAGGAAAGTCCAGAGTTACCGTGACGACCAGTCAAAGAAGCAGGATGTGGACGGTGGCTGCAAAACTGAAGACTGACTGGACTGAACCACTTCATGTGTGAAGTTAATAACATGCTGTGCTGAGCTGTCTCATCCTTTGAATCTTTCAATATTTCAGAGTGTAAAGTTCCACCAACAGCTCATTTGTTCAGCTGCAGTTGTAGTTTGGTAGAAATTCTTTAATCAGAGGTCCACTCACTAGTTTTCCTGACAGGCTCTAGTCTCTTGTTTTGATTTGCAGCGTCTCTTTCAACACTTTAGACTCTGTCCTTCTGTGGACGTCACTGCACAGGCTTTGTCTGTGTGCAGTTTATTAGGATCCATAGTTCTGCTTCATTCTGACAGCAACCTCTGCTGACTTACACAAATGATGGAGAAGAAAGTGAGGAGAGCCAGAGATCTGATTGAGGAGGTCAGGGGGACAGCAAAACATTGTACTGTTTATGTCCTGTTTCTACTTCTATTGTTTAATAACTGTAACAGCCATGAATTCAATTCAATTCAATTCAATTCAACTTTACTTCTATAGCACCAAAATAAGTCACATCAACGTGCTTTATATTGTAAGGTAGACTCTACAATAACAAATTCAGAGAAAAAAAACAACAATCATATGACCCCCTATGAGCAAGCACTTTGGTGACAGTGGGAAGGAAAAACTCCCTTTTAAGAGGAAGAAACCTCCGGTAGAACCAGGCTCAGGGAGGGGCGGGGCCATCTGCTGCGACCGGTTGAGGTGAGAGAAGGAAAACAGGATAAAGACATGCTGTGGAAGAGAGACAGAGATTAAACAACTGATTGAACAATTAACAGCTATCAATGAGACCATAACAATCCCAAACCTTACCTGATATAAATGTGGATCATCGTTTTCAATGGAGAGCAGTTGCAAAGCATGCTGGATGTCCTCGTATCTGACACTTTAATTTGACTGTCACTTTGGAGGCACAGACAAAGTCACAGTCACTCTAGTAAGAACTACAGGTGGTGGGTAAAGTTTGTGCTGGTGTTGCCATAGTTACTGTTGTGGTCTTAGTTTTGACTTGTATTTTCGCCTGTGTTGACATGTTTGTCTACTTTTGTTTTTGTAGCTTTCAGCTTTCTTCATGATATATTTGAAAGGGTTTTAATGTGTTCTGTGGTTTCATTCATGTTTTTGTGTGTTTGAAAATGATAAATCCATGTAGACAGGTATAGAAAAAGTAATACAAAATGAGAGAGATATATTAAAATAGTAAGTGAACAGAACAGAACATTATTTATTGCCTTTCATAGATTAATTTCTTATTTAATAATATAATTTGCCTTCAACAAATTTATATTTTGCCAATATTGACATCTTTGTTTGTTTCATTAGCTTAGCTGGAGTAAACCCATGAAAATAATTTCATTTTATTCATGTGAACTTAATTTGTGGTGTAGGTAATTTGATTGTACTTTTCTGTTAATAAATGAATGAGTCATTTGTGTGTTTTGACACTGAGTGATAAATCAGGTGAAATTGCTACAGATCCATGAAAGTAAAGTTAGTTTGACACTGAAGCTTTTTTGTTTCTTTAGTTTTGTATGCGTCTGTGTAAGTTTGAGGTCCATGTCAAAATCACAGGCATTCAAATGTAAAGGGCCTTAAGTTATATGTTAGTTATGAGAATATTCATCAGTGTTGCGCTTTTACTACACACCAACAAATCCCTCTCGTAATGAGGACGCATGTGATCTTTCTCTTTGTGTTAGGTAAAGAAGGTGTGGCTGGAGTGTATCCCAGCTACCATTGGGTGAGATGCATGGTACACGCTGGAAAGGGTGCCATCCTGTCATTGGTTTAACACAGGGGTGTCAAACTCCAGTTCTCGGGGGCCAGTGTCCTGCAGGTTTTTGATAACGCCCTGGGTCAACAGACCTGAATCAAATGATAAGTTCATTACCAGGCTTGTGGAGAACTTCAAGACATGTTGAGGTCGGTTATTTACCTTTAAATTAGCTGTGTTATATCAAGGACACATCTAAAACCTGCAGGACACCGGCCCTCGAGGCCTAGAGTTCGACACCGGTGGTTTAAAACATAAAGATGAACAACCATTCACACCTATGGGCAATTTAGAATGACCAATTAACCTAACCCCAGGTTTTAGGTTTAGAAAATAACCGGTTCTGTTCCCTGTGAAATAACATCACTAAACTGGAAATAATTTAAAACGTTTGCGGAATCCCACAAAACACACCTTCATTTCTTTTGCTTTAATGTCCCATGCGGAGATCCGTAGGATATGAGCGCCCCACGTGACCGCTTACAGCAAACCTCAGCAGAGTAGCAACTGTCACTACCCGATCCATACCGGAAACCCGATCGGTACCCTGCATGCGCAAAAGGTGTCTACTTCCGGTCGAAGCGTTTTACGATAGTTACAGGTCAGAGTATCTGTTAAGATGTTAAGAAAATTAAATATCTCTTTAAATGTTTCCGATAATGAAACATTTAATATAATGTAGACAAAAACGAAAAATAAAAAGATAGTTACAGAACAGCACTCCACGGTCCTTACTGCGCATGTGCAAAGTCGGACCGTACAAATCGGGTCTACCCGATCCGTACCGCGCATGTGCAGGGGTTTTCTTCTTCTTCTGTTCGTTTAATGGCAGTTTGATCCCCAGTGTACGAGGATACTGCCAACTGCTGACCGAGCGAATGAACCCTATTGTAAACTGAATTAGCGTAATTTCAAATGCGTGTTAAATAGTGATGCGCGAATCTTGAACGAATCGTTCAATACTCGAGAATCACTTTACTGACTCATGAATCATGATTCACAAGCCCAACTGACTCACTGACTCATCCCTGTTGCTGTTAGCAGCAATGTATCTAGCTTATAATTAAAATTGTGGAGAAAAACACAACATCCAGTATCGTAACAAAAAAAATTCTGCTCTTAACTGGAAGAAAAAACCCTGAGTAGAAGCTCACATCAAGAAAATAGCTCCTCGGTTCACAGTAGCATCGCTCTGCTAACATGCTAACAGCACATTTGAGCTACTCACCCCCTCCTTCCTGTGCTGAATCGTAAGCCTAAACCAGGGCTGCCCAATCCCAGTCCTCAAGAGCTACTATCCTGCAGCTTTTAGATGCATCCCTACTCCAACACAGCTGAATCAAATGGTTTGATTACCTCTTCAGCATGCCATCATGTTTGGCAAAGGCCTGATAACAAGCCATTCATTTGATTCGGGTGTGTGGGAACAAGGATGCATCTAAAAGCTGCAGGATGGTAGCTCTCGAGGACCGGGATTGGGCACCCCTGGCCTAAGCGAATCACTCAGGACTCACTAACCCCCTCCCTCCTGTGCTGAATCATAGAGTGAACGAATCACTCACTCACCCCCTCCCTCCTAGCTCACAGCTTCTTCTTCTTCTTGGTTGGCGACCAATGTTAAGGCGCATTACCGCCCCCTGGCTCACAGCTCAGTGGACATTTAGATGAGAAAATATATATTTAA
The DNA here is from genome assembly GCF_964374335.1 of Astatotilapia calliptera. Taxonomy (NCBI): domain Eukaryota; kingdom Metazoa; phylum Chordata; class Actinopteri; order Cichliformes; family Cichlidae; genus Astatotilapia; species Astatotilapia calliptera. Next base: position 77,240,493 of record NC_137424.1, on the reverse strand, counting down.
CACATTTAAGGAAAATATTAATAAAATAAAAAATTAAATTAAATTAAATTAAATTAAAAATAAATAAATGTTTATTAAGCAATTTTGATAGGAAATTGCTTAATTTTAGAAATGTTTTTGCTCTTTTTTGCTCTGTAAAATAGTTGTTTTCTTTTAGAATCATTCATCTTAGCAGTAGGATTTACATGAAAAGAGAAACAAATTAAGTTTGAGTGAAAATGTACATTTTTTGCACTCTCTGGTCGACTGACTCAGTGAATCAAATGACTCAAAAAATCCGATTCACTTTGGTGAGTGACTCATTAAAACTCGATTCAGTAAAAAGAATCAAATTTACCATCACTCGTGTTAAATTTGATTTAGTGATAGTCGAGTGTGTTTATGCTTGTCTGTGTGGAGAGGATTGATTGGAATAGTGATGATGATGTCCGCTATCACTGTCAATAGGCTACAGAGAGGCCAAGTACAGGTTCACTAAAGAAGTGGTCATTGCTAAACATCAGCACTCTGAGAAGATGCAGCAGCAGATCTCAGAGAATGACTCGGCCTCTGTGTGGAAAGGTTTTAGGAATATCACCAACTACAAGCCTAAAACCCCCCACTCCACTGATGACTTGCTCTTGGCCAACACCCTCAACGACTTCTACTGCCGTTTTGACGAGCCATCAGGCAGCCTTCACACCTCCAACGGCCCCAACAATAGAGACACTTTGGACACTCATTCCCCCACCTCTCCCCCCTCCATAGAGCCATCACCACCTTCAAACACTTCACCTACAACACCCCCCTCCTCACCCCACACAAAAGAGGATTTCACACCACCTCCTCCCACCACAACTCTTCATATTCATGAAGCAGATGTGAGGAAGCAGTTTAAGAGTCTGAATGCTCGAAAAGCTCCCGGCCCAGACGGTGTGTCTCCTGCCACCCTCAGACACTGTGCAAACGAGCTGGCCCCAGTGTTTTCTGGCATCTTCAACTCCTCACTGCAGGCATGTCATGTGCCTGCCTGCTTCAAGTCCTCTACCATAATCCCTGTCCCCAAGAAACCTAGGATCACTGGACTAAATGACTACAGACCCGTGGCTCTGACATCTGTGGTCATGAAGTCATTTGAGCGCCTAGTTCTCTCCTATCTCAAGACCCTCACGGCCCCCCTCCTGGACCCCCTGCAGTTTGCATACAGAGCCAACAGGTCTGTAGATGACGCCATCAACATGGCCCTACACTTCATCCTGGAGCATCTGGACTCCTCAGGAACCTACGCCAGGATCCTGTTTGTGGACTTCAGCTCTGCCTTCAACACCATCCTTCCAGACCATCTCCGAGGCAAGCTTTCCCAGATGAATGTGCCTGATCCCATCTGCCGGTGGATCACTGACTTCCTGACGGACAGGAAGCAGCATGTGAGGCTGGGAAAGAATGTCTCGGACTCCCAGACCATCAGCACCGGCTCCCCTCAGGGCTGTGTTCTTTCTCCTCTGCTCTTCTCCCTGTATACCAACTGGTGCACCTCCACCCACCAGTCTGTCAAGCTAATCAAGTTTGCAGATGACACCACCGTTATTGGGCTCATCTCTGACGGGGATGAGTCTGCCTACAGGAGGGAGGTTGAACGTCTGGTGTCCTGGTGCAGCCACAACAACCTGGTGCTGAATGCCCAGAAGACAGTGGAGATTATTGTGGACTTCAGGAAGCACACAGCCCCACTCCCCCCATCATCCTGACTGACACCCCCATCACCTCTGTGGACTCATTCCGCTTCCTGGGTACCACCATCACCCAGGACCTGAAGTGGGAGCCCACCATCACCTCCGTCATCAAGAAAGCCCAGCAGAGGATGTACTTCCTGAGGCAGCTGAAGAAATTCAACCTGCCAACACGGACGATGATGCAGTTCTACACTGCAATCATCGAGTCCATCCTCACCTCCTCCATCACCGTGTGGTACGCTGGAGCCACTATCAGGGACAAACAGAGACTGCAGCGTGTTGTGCGCTCTGCTGAGAAGGTGATTGGCTGCAGACTCCCATCTTTGCAGGACCTGTACACCTCCAGGACACTGGGGCGTGCAGCTCGGATCTCAGCTGACCCTTCTCACCCTGGACACAGTCTGTTTGACCTGCTCCCCTCAGGCAGGAGGCTCCGGTCCATTCGCACCAGAACCTCTCGCCATAAGAACAGTTTCTTCCCCTCTGCTGTTGGACACATGAACAATAACCGTATGACTGTTCCCACCACTAACACATGACCCTACGCTGTGTTCACTGAATCATTCCATGTTTGGCACTGATCACCACCTGCACTCATGTATATATCATGTATATATCATGTATATATCTATCTACGTAGCACTTTTAATTCTTATTCTTATTTTTATTTTTTTCATGTCTATTTAAGCGTAATTTATGACAGTATGTTTGCACTGAAGCACCGCAGCAATTTCCTAATGTTGTAAACCTGCTCAACATTTGGCAATAAAACCCTTTCTGATTCTGATCTGATTCTGAATTGTCAGTAAACACTTCATCTGGCTCATGAATCTTTATGTAACATATTACAAAGTCTGTATTATTAACTCTGTAATAAGGCGCTATTCTTCTTATTTTACGGCGCTGTTGTTCAATCGGGGAACGCTCTCTGTTGAGGAGAAAAGCATGAATTTGTTTGTATACGAATTATCCATTGTTTAAATGTTCCGGTAGTCGAAAAGGAGGCAGAGCTGTTGAGAAATGCTAGGTGCTAACTGGGCGCTAACCGTATCGTTCCAATATATTGAATGTCGCAATGTTGGCAAAGAGAGGAAGTTACGTAAGATTTGCGCATGCGGGGTACCGATCGGGTAGTGACAGCGACGGTGGGAGAAGAGGTGCACGTGCGCAGACATGGCTGCCGTCCTATGAAGCAGACTGAGCTCACACACAAAGTAAGTATCGCTCCTGTTCCTGTCGATCAAACACCAATAACACAGCATCGCTGTCGCTTCTATCGACCCGCAGCAGCTGAAGCAGCCATGTGTTCAGCTGAGTCTCTGAGAGAGTTCATACAGGAGAGGCTGGCTGCTGTTTGTCAACAAATCTTCTGCGAGGTTCAGAAAACCATCGTCCAGTATGAGGAGGAGATCCAGCGTCAGCGCAGACTGCTGGATATCAGCCGGAGACCCGACACACACTCACACCGCTCAGGTACGGACACGTGTGCTGAGCTCAGGTTCCTCTCTGTTGATGAAGACATGAAAGCTCATCAGCGTCTCCGGGATTTCTCTGATGTTAGCTGGGAGCAGAAAGCTGTTACCTTGGTGATTAATTTAATTTCGGACTCTAATTTGTGTAAAATATCAGACACTGGGCATCAGCTAAAGACTGCAGTCAGGTGTGTTTGGCTGTTTTTCACAGTCGTACTGAAACAATCAGTGCAGTTTGAGTTCATCTGTGAGATTATTGTTTAGCAGGAGTAAAACCCTGAAAAGAAATAAACGCCTTGATGCTGATAAAGCAGCGAGTTTAAGGCCAGCATGTAGTTCAGGTTTTTAAGTCTTGAGCTGCCCCTGATTTCCTCATATTTTGGTAAACATAAATAAAATATGTGACTTGAGGGAGGTACCTATTTCAATAGGATGGAGCTGCAGCGTATATGCAGCTGTAAGTATATAGTCAGTTCCCCCAACTGGGTAAAGCACTATAAAAAGGAAATTCATCATTGTTGTCTCCACCCAAGCTCACCACCACGGTGCATGCAAAAGCAGCAAGAAAAAGATGAGTTTCCGTGCAGCGCCTTCGCTGTCTGCAACGATATTTTAAAAAAAAGAAAGTAAACCACTCTCAACTACAATCAGTACACACATTGGAGCCTACTGATACAATGAAGAAAAACAACAAACAAATAAACAAAACAACATCGACAGCCACAGCTGTCACAATAATCTTCAGCTCTTTGCAGTCGAGTTAAACCAGTCTAAAACAAATTAAAACAAACACTGGTGTTTCGGGACCTCGGCCTGCAGCCAAAAATCCATCCAGGCAAAGCTGCAGCATCTTGGCAATCTGTAAATGAAAACAGGACATCACTTACACTGAACAGTTGACCACAGCAGGAATATCCCTGTTCACAAGTTAGGGTCACACCCTAATAAGTATCGGCAAGTGGTGGCGGAGTCCACTACACATTTCTCTGCAGGAATAAAACAGTGTTTCCTTCTGCAAGAGTAAAAATGACTTTAAGCCTCTGCCAAACTACAGAAACTCAAGTGGGACATGTTCTGTTGCCTAAAAGGGGAAAACTACCGACAAAGGTCAGGTGTCACCTGTCACATATAAAAAGAAGAATTTGAAGCAGCTGTTCCAGAGAGTTTAGACTTTCAGTCATTTTTTTTCTTTATGCTTTTGTGGAATCATATTAAGAATAATTAAATGTGCCTCAAATGTAAGACAGAAATTGGTACCCTAACTCACAGCTTCTGGTCATGTTTGAAATTGCAAGAATATTGGTCTAATGTGTTATCTGAAATGGAGAAGATTTTCAGTTGTGAATTGGAGATGGACCCTCTGTCTCTCATACTGGCCCTCCCCAGCCGGCGATTAATATCCAAGAATAATAGGAGATTGCATTGTGTTCTCATCTATGCAGCAAGGAAGAATATACTACTCCAATGGATTTATGAAAAAGCACCAACTATTAAAGGTTGGCAAAGAGTAGTGTTGGATCTAGTGCCATTGGAATATCTTACATGTCCGCCACAGTGGCGGACTCCCTCAGGTGTCGGTGTGTTGGTGGTTCTTTGTGTCCGGGCGTGGGCGTCCAGGTACACACCGGCTCACTCCTTGGCGGCCGCTTATCGGGGCCTGGAGCCTGGGGCTCGCTCGGGCCACTTCGGAGGTGGGGTGCCCCCGGCCTCTCGGCCTGGGGCTCGGTCACTCAGGCACAGCTGGCTGCCGGCGGAGCTCACGGGCGCGTCACTGCAACTCCCCCTGGCTTCTGCTCCGCGGCTGCTGAGTGAGCCCTCATCTGGGACTCTCCTCAGCTCTTGCTGGGACAGTGGCGCGGCTGCCCCTCTGTTGGTCTTCCTTGGTCTCTTGTGTTCTGGGGGCCTCTGGATGTCTGGAGTTTTGATCTCCTCCATACCTGCTTCATGCCCTGGAGGACGGGGCTGTGGCCCCCCCACACCCTCTAGCAGATCATTACATGAAGGAACCTTTTAAAAAAACAAGCGCGTCCATGCTCACAGGTGTACACACGGGTGATCACACCCACAAACTACACCCTTTTTGGCTCCTACCTCAAAGCACACTGTGTTCTGTTGATCTTATGTGTTGCACAATAATGTTTAATATTTAGTATTTACTGTCATATTCCCATATATCATTGTGATGTTGTTTATTCTATTACTCTTGTTCTCTTCTGCTTGTTTTCTTTTTTCTTTCTCAGCAGGTGATCCAGGTGATTGATAGATGCATTTTTTATTTCTTTTTTTTCTCTGCCCGTTCTGTTGGTTTTTGTTTTTTGCCCTTCTCCCCCGTCACTCTTCTCAGCTGTTTCTCTTTCCCTCTTTCTTTCTCCCCTTCTTTCCCCCAGTCAAGTCTGTCCCGTATTCAGTAAATGAAAATAAAATAAACAATAAAAGGTGAATCAAATGGACCATTACGGCAAGGCTGGGATGGTCAATTTGGTAAAGTAAATCCGTTGGGCATCTTTCTTCGCCTTTAGACAATAATTCTGATGGCAAAAGAGCCAAACGGGACAGGCAAAAAAAAAAAAGAAAAAAAAAAAGGAATATCTTACATGTATACTGCATTCAAAAATAGATCAATTCTTTAAGGTGTGGGAACCATACTTGAATTATGTGGAACCTGATGTTTCTAATATTATGTTACAAGGATTCTCTTGAGTGTTCAAACTGCAACGTACTATTGGGACCACAGGTATTGTACTGTATTGTATTCTCTCTTTATTTATTTATTTATTTTTAGATGGAACTGAGCTGGTGTTCTGTGCTTAGTTATCAGTCTGTTTTTGTTTTGTTTATTTATTTTTATTTTTTGTTAGTTTTTATTTATTTATTTATTTTTGGTTCTGAATTGTACACTTTATTATGTTATGTAATTATGTACTATTTGTGAAAACAGAAAAACTAATAAAAAAAATATATTTAAAAAAAAAAAGAATAATTAAAGAGACTAAAACACCAAATAATTTTTAATGATTTCATTTGTTGCAGCTTTAAGGCAGGGATGACTCCGGGAGTTGCTTTCTCACTGCATATGCTTTATTTCAAAATCAGATCGATGACAAAAACATACAGCAACTCCTCTTCAACTCCTAGCCCTTGGCTGCAGTGGAAAAAGAGAACGACTCCAATCCCCTTCAAGGAACCTACGTACAAAAGAGTTTTCCTGACACACCAATGGGGCGTTCAATGCCATATTGTAAATATGAGTACTCTGGCACAATAACAGTTCAAATGAAAAATACACCAGAACAAACAAGCAAGAAAAAAAAGAAGTGTGGGATACCTTTCAACCAATGAACAAAGTATAACAATTTATACTTTTTAACATAACCCGACCCCGTCAATATGTGTATCTCTCACACTCTCCCCGACTCGAGAAATGTCGTCCCGACATAAATGTGCCTTTCAATCTACAATCCATAGAGAACAATAGAATGGCATGGACTATTTACCAGGTTACATTACACCATTTTTTTAAAAGTTACCCAAACTACCGTGCACTGTAGTTGTGTATACAGGGAGTGCAGAATTATTAGGCAAATGAGTATTTTGTCCACATCATCCTCTTCATGCATGTTGTCTTACTCCCAGCTGTATAGGCTCGAAAGCCTACTACCAATTAAGCATATTAGGTGATGTGCTTCTCTGTAATGAGAAGGGGTGTGGTCTAATGACATCAACACCCTATATCAGGTGTGCATAATTATTAGGCAACGTCCTTTCCTTTGGCAAAATGGGTCAAAAGAAGGACTTGACAGGCTCAGAAAAGTCAAAAATAGTGAGATATCTTGCAGAGGGATGCAGCAGTCTCAAAATTGCAAAGCTTCTGAAGTGTGATCATCGAACAATCAAGCGTTTCATTCAAAATAGTCAACAGGGTCGCAATAAGTGTGTGGAAAAACCAAGGCGCAAAATAACTGCCCATGAACTGAGAAAAGTCAAGCGTGCAGCTGCCAAGATGCCACTTGCCACCAGTTTGGCCATATTTCAGATCTGCAACATCACTGGAGTGCCCAAAAGCACAAGGTGTGCAATACTCAGAGACATGGCCAAGGTAAGAAAGGCTGAAAGACGACCACCACTGAACAAGACACACAAGCTGAAACATCAAGACTGGGCCAAGAAATATCTCAAGACTGGTTTTTCTAAGGTTTTATGGACTGATGAAATGAGAGTGAGTCTTGATGGGCCAGATGGATGGGCCCGTGGCTGGATTGGTAAAGGGCAAGGCAAGGCAAGGCAAGGCAAGGCAAGTTTATTTGTATAGCACAATTCAACAACAAGGTGATTCAAAGTGCTTTACAGAGACATTAGAAACAAGAACAAATAAAAAGCATGATTTAAAATTGATTAAAACAAGCAAATAAACTAACTAATTAACAAACAAACAAACAAACAAACAAACAAACAAACAAACAAAACAGTATATAAAATCAAAACAGATAAAATCAGAACAGTAGATAAAATCAGTAGTTAAATGTACGTTTTGAAATTTAAGCTTAAAAGTGTGGATTTGGTGCTTTATTCAAATGCAGCTGAGAACAGGTGAGTCTTCAACCTGGATTTAAATAAACTGAGTGTTTCAGCTGATCTGAGGCTTTCTGGGAGTTTGTTCCAGATATAAGGAGCATAAAAGCTGAATGCAGCTTCTCCGTGTCTGGTTCTGACTCTGGGAACTGATAAAAGACCGGATCCAGATGACCTGAGGGATCTGGAAGGTTCATACTGGGTCAGGAGGTCATTGATGTATTTTGGTCCTAAACCATTCAGAGCTTTATAGACCAGCATCAGGACTTTAAAGTCTATCCTCTGACGGACAGGCAGCCAGTTCTGAATGAGCTGTAGTTGTCTGACTGATTTTTTAGGTAGACCTGTAAAGATGCTGTTACAGTAATCAAGCCTACTAAAGATGAATGCATGGACTAGTTTTTCCAGGTCCTGTTGAGACATCAGATCTTTTATCCTTGAAATATTCTTGAGGTGATAGTAAGCTGATTTTGTTATTGTCTTAATGTGTTTTTCTAAGTTTAGGTCTGCATCCATCACTACACCCAAATTTCTCGCCTGGTTTGTGGTTTTTAGATGTATAGATTGAAGTTCTCTGGTGACCTGTAATCGTTTTTCTTTGGCGCCAAAGACTATTACTTCAGTTTTGTTTTTGTTTAGCTGGAGAAAATTGTGGCACAACCAGTCATTGATTTCCTCAATGCATTTACCAAGAGCCTGTACAGGGCCTCGGTCTCCTGGTGACATTGTGATATATATTTGTGTGTCATCTGCATAGCTGTGATAGTTTATTTTGTTGTTGTTTATAATCTGTGCCAGTGGGAGCATGTAGATGTTAAACAGAAGGGGTCCCAAGATGGAACCTTGGGGAACTCCACATGTGATACTTGTCTGCTCAGATGTGAAGTTACCTATTGATACAAAGTATTTCCTGTTTTCTAAGTATGTTTTGAACCAGTTTAGTACAGTTCCTGAAAGACCTGTCCAGTTCTCCAGTCGTTTGAGTAATATGTTGTGGTCAACTGTATCAAATGCTGCACTGAGATCCAGTAAAACTAGGACTGACAGAGAGCTCCAGTCCGACTCAGACGCCAGCAAGGTGGAGGTGGAGTACTGGTTTGGGCTGGTATCATCAAAGATGAGCTTGTGGGGCCTTTTCGGGTTGAGGATGGAGTCAAGCTCAACTCCCAGTCCTACTGCCAGTTTCTGGAAGACACCTTCTTCAAGCAGTGGTACAGGAAGAAGTCTGCATCCTTCAAGAACAACATGATTTTCATGCAGGACAATGCTCCATCACACGCGTCCAAGTACTCCACAGCGTGGCTGGCAAGAAAGGGTATAAAAGAAGAAAAACTAATGACATGGCCTCCTTGTTCACCTGATCTGAACCCCATTGAGAACCTGTGGTCCATCATCAAATGTGAGATTTACAAGGAGGGAAAACAGTACACCTCTCTGAACAGTGTCTGGGAGGCTGTGGTTGCTGCTGCACGCAATGTTGATGGTGAACAGATCAAAACACTGACAGAATCCATGGATGGCAGGCTTTTGAGTGTCCTTGCAAAGAAAGGTGGCTATATTGGTCGCTGATTTGTTTTTGTTTTGTTTATGAATGTCAGAAATGTATATTTGTGAATGTGGAGATGTTATATTGGTTTCACTGGTAAAAATAAATAATTGAAATGGGTATATATTTGTTTTTTGTTAAGTTGCCTAATAATTATGCACAGTAATAGTCACCTGCACACACAGATATCCCCCTAAAATAGCTAAAACTAAAAACAAACTAAAAACTACTTCCAAAACATTCAGCTTTGATATTAATGAGTTTTTTGGGTTCATTGAGTGTAAAGTGTGCGTGTTAGTCCCCATAGGGAAATAGTTCCTCTGCATTTAACCCATTCACCCAGTGAAGCAGTGGGCAGCCACCAATGCAGCGCCCGGGGAGCAGTGTGTAGGGATGGTACCTTGCTCAGGGGTACCTCAGAGTAGCCGTTCAGTGGAGTCGAACCCCCGACCTTCCGATCATGGGGCCACCACTCTACCTACTGAGCTATCCCTGCCCCAGAGAACATGGTTGTTGTTCAATAATAATTCAACAATAATTCCTCAAAAATACAACTTGCCTAATAATTCTGCACTCCCTGTACTCCTTTTATATCAGTTTAGGTTTTTTTTTTTTAGTCCAACATTCAATCTATCAAATTACCATGCTATTTGTACTGTAAGGGCGTTAACTTTGTCCACATCTCATCTGAACACTGAGCATCTTCCCTTTACTCATACACATGTTCGGCCTGCAATCCATGTGTCACGATATCTCAATCAAAATAGGTACATTTGTTACCATCTGAAATAGGGGTACAAAGTGTAAATATTATATCTTCCTCTTTTACCAAGGTTGCCAGTAACCCTGAACATTCACACATTTAGTGGCCACTATTCTTTCTTCAAGACTTGGTTGTCCAAGTTTACTATAGGTCAAAGTCTGTGGTCTCCTCCTTTCTCTCTTTGGGTATGGACTTGGCTGGTCTGTTTCCAAAGCCTCTTCGACATCAGAGCTGCTGTCCACCTCCCCTGCACCCACAATAGTCACATCCTCTGGTTCCATATTGTCCATCTTCTCCTCATCAGTTTGGCTGGGGTCCCCCTGGCCATCTCCTGACATGTGAGGAAACTCATCTGGCTCACCCCGTCCCTTAGTGGCATAAACTCTGCCGCTGTGGGGTCCAATGTGGGTGAACACTGAGGCTCAGGATAAGGCCAGGTGAAAACCGCATCAGAAAACTCATCTGTGTCCTCCTCCTCCTCCTCCTCATTCCCCACTTGTATGCATGTTTGTTTCCGTTTGTTATAATGTCTTTTCCTTGTTCTAGTACTAGTTACAGTTGCCTCCTTATCTGCTGGGAGCGGAAGAAAATCGCAAGGCAACAACATATTCCTGTGCAAAATCCTTGTCCTGCCTTTACCATTCTCTGGCTCTAACTCAAACACAGGACTGTCCTCCCCCTTTTGTTTTTTAATTATGTAGATGTTGTCTTCCCAATAGGAGCGGATTTTACCTGGCCCACCCCTCTCCACAACATTTCTAACAAGGACACGACTCCCTATTTGAAGTGGTGGACCATGCACACTTTTGTTGTACTGCTTTTTACCTCGGCCAGCCGACTTAGCTGCATTTTTGGAGGCGACAGTGCAAGCTTCAGCCATTCTCCTTCTCCATCTGTCAACATAGTCCTGGTAGGAGCCTGAACTATCCTCCTGCTCAATGCCAAAGAGAAGGTCAACTGGTAACCATGGTGACCTACCAAACATTAGGAGAAAAGGGGGGTAGCCAGTGGCCTCATTAACAGTACAATTGTAGGCATGTACAACTTTATGGAGGTGGCTTTTCCAGTCTCTTTTCTGTTCCTCTGTTAGTGTTCTTAACATAGAGAGCAGGGTCCTGTTGAATCTTTCGGTCTGCCCATTTCCTTGTGGGTGATAAGGAGTACTGTGTGACCCTTTAACACCAGCCAGTTCTTTTAAATGGTTCAATAGTCTATTCTCAAACTCTCGCCCCAAATCGTGGTGTAGTTTTTCTGGAAAACCAAACCTGAGACAATAATCATTGAATAGTTTTTCTGCTACAGTCTTAGCTGACTTATTTGTAGTTGCATAGGCCTGAGCGAAGCGGGTGTAGTGGTCCATAACTACAAGTATGTATTCACACACCCCTTGCATTGCTCCAGGTGCAAAAAGTCAACTGAAACCAACTGAAATGGATGAGTGGTCTCTATGCTCAACATAGGTGCCCGTGCCTGCCTGTTTAGCTTCCTCTGTTTGAGACACTCACAAACATTACTGACAAAGTGTTCAATGTCTCTTTGCATCTTAGGCCAAAAGAAAGGGTCCTTTCTGATCCCAAGTGACCCATTTGTTGGTGTAGTTCATTGAGCACTAGCGGGTGGTAAGCTGAGGGGAGAACTAGTTGTTTTTTGTGTCGAGTCTCTCTGAACATAGTTCCATCCTCTCTGATTTTTAGTTTGCTCCACTCTCTAGCTAATGCTTTAAACTCAGTGCTCTCAGTTTTAATTTCCTGTGTGGTGGGCCTTTTGTTTTGCACTACAGACTCATACATTATACCTATCACGGGGTCTTGCCGCTGTGCTGCACAGATTTCCTCTCTCGGTATTGGCTGAATCATGTCCAGGGGGGAAAAATTGAAAAATGAAACAACAAAAAAATAAAATAAAATATTGCTCATCAGATTATAACAGCTAAAAACATGAAATTTGCATTAATTCGATGACCTATATCAAATATATTCGAACCCAACAATAACACCTCTCACTATTGCCAATATTGATAAAACTAAAAAGAGTAGGCCAACTTATGAAAAAGGCAATGTGGCAAAATGTTGTAATAAAACTATTACAACAACTAACATCTGAGTAGAAAAGGGGTTTTTTTTACTGTAAAAAACATATTTAACAAATTATTTTCATAACTTTTCTTAAAGCATGCTCAATCACCCAGGTAAATAAAACCCCAAAAGTCTTGATCAAAGACCACTGATCGATCGTTTTTGATTGATGGCTGTGACAATTTGAATATTAATGATCACAAAGCTGAGGTTACAGCCTATTGTTAGTCTGTGGGTGGGTTTTAGTTATTGTGCAAATGTACTGTTTATAAGATTTAGGGAAACCTCCAGTCAGTTGATACTGAAGAAGTCACTTGGATGAGTGACG